>NC_058120.1:13700232-14015534 GCF_914725855.1 Thunnus albacares | reverse complement strand
GGCGGCACCTCAGGATGAGAGAGTTTTGGCTCTGCAGAAGAAGCTCAAAGAGAAACAGCAAGAGCGCCAAAGACTGAAGCAAATTGAAAGCGACAAGGCCAAAACCTCTGAGCAGGCAGCAGCGCACACAGTCAGACACACAGGGACACACAACAAAGTGAGTATGAAATCCACAACAAAGAAAAACAGTGTCCTTTCAGTGAGTGACTTGTAAGCTTTGTCTGTTTTTGTTACTGTTGAGATTTTTCACGCTAGTCGCAGTAAATAATATTCTCCTCCTCACTTCTCTCTGTGTTTCTTGTTTCAATAGAAAAGCTCAGAGGAGAAAAACTGGGAGGACTTGGAGCGGAGCTTAGAGCGTCATATCCAGAAGGAGGCTCCTGATGTTGTTTCTCAGAGGGAAACGCTCAAGACGTAAACATGTACAAAATGCTCCGAAGGATTAATTATAGATCAGACAGATTATTAATTATGTGCTGCCAGAAATGTGTGTGATGAATCATCATTTGTTACATTCTGAATTTGACACATTTACCATGAAAACTGAATAAAATTGACTGCCACTGTGTATTTAATGTCATGCACAGTGAGACCATCCAACTGTTGCTCTGAGGTTTGCTATTGTATGTTTGGTTAGTTAGTTAGTTAGTTAGTTATGGTGCATGCATGGAAAAAACACCAAAATATAAAAACATGAAATGGACTTCATCTTCAGTCTCACATAAAACACATAGAAAACAGTCTTTTCTCTCCAGGGAGTTTCTATAGCTAATGGTAATTTACCTAAATGTAACTGTGCACACAGAGATCTTTGACCTTTGCTGTAGTTGTTCTTCATCAGATAATAAGTTAATTATTACATTTAACACAAGTTTCCTTGTATGAAATGCAATAAATATCAGAGCAGTTTCACTTCTCTCCAAAGTAAATTCCACCCACCTGCTTGTGTGTGTGTGTTGTGTGTTTGGCATGAACAAGGATCGGCCTTCAACTTATGACTCATGAGTTAATTTCACTTCCCTTAAACAGTGTTATTGTTATTTCTGTAACTCCAGTAAAGAGTTACTGTACAAACAATCACTCATCATTACTCAGAATATCATGAGGTCGGACCAGTGTCGTCTGTTTGGAAATACTCATATAAAAAAAAACAGAACTATTTATGTACAGTATTCATCCCTCTAGAAAATACTTTACAGTATCCAAACAAGAAGCAGTAGCGCCCCTACTGGCTGTCCCGTGCAACGACAAGAGGTCTGCCTTAATTCAGCCCATTTTGCTCAGTTTTTCCCCTCTAAAGCAAAATCACATGATGTGTATTTTGTCATATGACACTGATGAGAGGACTGATCCCACAGCGATCGAGCTTCATTGACGTCCTTTGTAAAAACAAAGGCAGCTCGACCACTTTGACAGGGACGAGATGCTGTAGCTCAGCATTGTTTGGTGGTAGTTGTCAATAATATCTGGAGGATGGACTGTCGGGGAGTTCTGCCTGCGATAGCCGCCGCTTGCTTCCTAGGTAAGGTCTATAATCTTGTATTATTATGGGTGGGAAAAAGCAATATTCTTACAAAATGTTATAAATATACATTATCCCTGTTTATTATGGAGCTATTATAATACATAACATGGAATAAGTCATCGCTGAGGATCACAGTCCCAACTGGAGTAACCTTAAGCAAGAACTATAAGCTTATTAATAGATTTTTACTTGTGGACTGGAGGCTGCTTTTGCACATTGTGAGAACATTTTGAGTGCAATAAAAAAAAAGATGCATGAACAAAGACTACATTTGGAGATTTGTATGTTAGGAATGCTTTATAAATTTCAAGTACACAAGTTGTTTTCCTTGTAGTTAAGATCATTACTATTGAAAAGCAGATTTCTCAGCACACATTTCACAACAACTGTATTTTTCATGTCTGTGCCCAAAACTTCATAACAAACTTTAATCTGGAAAATCACTATAAAAATGACTTACTGTGTTTCTGTCATAATTGATAATAGCATTAATCTTATTTTACATCATTGCATCTTGCTGTGGCGCCACTTTAATCTCTTTTTATTGGGATCATTTTGCAGACATTTATATCATAACCCTCCAAACTTCAGGATTACAGCAGTTCTTTCCGCCAGTTTAACAGAGGCTTATGTCTAAAAGTTTGAAATAGGGATGTTGCCAACCCTGCTGAGACTGAACTAGAGCAATCACATGACCTCCTTTCTGAATAATTGCATTTCATGAGGAAGATGGCTCCTATTCAAGAAAGCACTTAAGCACATGGCTAATGTGATTACTAGCACAATATGGGCTCTGTTTTACAGATGTGCTCTTACCTGTTGCCCCCATTCTCTCAGTGGTGATGTTGAATGTTATATCTTAGATTTTTGAAGAGTGATTTAAGATATCACAGTGACACCGTTATAGCTTAATAAAGAAGCTCTCTTTTATATAAAATAATACATGCAGGGCCAGCATGTGACATAGACCAACCAGGCAACCGCAGAGGGCCCTCATGCATCTGCAAAGCTTTTAGTTTTGTTTTTCATACTTTAGTTGTGTTTACAAGTCTAGATTCTTGTCTGAAGACCATAACAGAGGAAGATCTATTTTGGTGATATGTATTTCACGCATTCATTCCCCTGTCTAAGCGGTACAGTGTGTGAAATTATGAGCAAAAACAACTCAAACGCAACATTTCAGAAAGATCGAGTGAACAAGAGATAGAAAAATCAAAGGCACGTGATTTTGGACTGATATTGTATTGATAGTGAAGCAATGATTGGGGGCTAAGATGTGGAGAGGGGGCCCAGTATTTGTCTTTTGTGCTTCCACTGTTGTGTTAAACATTTGGCATCAGACAACACAGTCCAAAGACCGCAGAGAGATTGCATGAATTTTTCAAGAGGTCACCTACCGGTCAAATCAATAATTCACTTGCATTAAGCATTTTGAGCAAATGAAACAGTCGTGTTTTATATCATTCTCTTCCAGGCATGGTGGTGAGCCAGACCACACTTACGCCCGCTGTAGTGAACACCACTCTCATTGAGAATGTGACCGGTCTGACTGTAACTCCCGTGATTCTCAGCAGCACGACCCCCGGCTGCTTTGCATTCAACACTTCTACTTGTGAGCCCTGTGCACCAGGATCCCAGTACGACAACAGTGAGTCAGTGATGGTGTCATCTGACATGAAACCACTCTTTTTGTGTGTGTGTGTGTGTGTGTGTGATGGTTGATCACAGAGACATTTTAATTTTTTAGGATCTTACAGTAACTCTGTCTCACATACTAGATCCTGTCTGAAAAGATGTCTTACTACAGTGGTTAAAAATGTAAGAACAGATAATACAGTCTAAGCTCAGATCCTCTGCCTTTCCCCAGACACCCTGCTGTGTGTGTGTTGTCCTGACCCCGGGCTCTGTCTATTTCCTGGAGCCTGCCTACCGTGCAACAAAGGCTTCTATCAGTCAATGGCTGGACAGCAGCAGTGTCTGCCCTGCGACCGCGGCTTCTACACAAAGTAAGGATGGAGGTATTGCCAACATACTTTTTTAAAAATGCAAAACATTTCTTCTATGCTAATGTAGTTCACCGGTCTATTTCTTGTATATCTACCATTACTGTACAGTTTCACTGGAAGTCCATTATGTCACCCCTGCCCTCCTGGATCCTTCAGTAATAACACTGGTGGAGAAAGTTGCACAAGTTGTTCACCAGGTGCGTTTATTTAAGCCGCAGACAAAAATTAGTAGTAGTGTTGTAACTCAATAACTTGTGAATTTAATTTAGACTGAAACAACAGTTTGCTTGTAGTCAGAAATGAGACCTATATATTTAAAATTCCTTCCAGTGTTAGTGTGTTGCTGTACAGTGCTGTATGTTATAAAATATCCCCTGGCAGCCTAACTGACCTCTGATAACTGTTCAAATCAATTATCTACTAAATACATTCTCCAATAAAAGGAAGTTAAGCTTGCTAATGAGCTTATGAGCTACCTACGTAGATGTATCGCTATTAATAATCATTGAATGACCTGAATACATTTTCAAAACTTGAGAGAAAACAGGACTCACAGTTATTGAGTTATTCTCTGTCTGTCTTTCTGTCTGTCTTGCAGGTTTCTTTTCATCAGAGCAGAGTTCCACTTCATGTGCACCATGTACACAAGGAAGCTTTTGCAAGTAACTTACACTCACTGGGTTTTGACATCTATTTCTGTTGTTTCTTTTGTTGTTTGTAACTAGGATTCAGAAATCAGTGAGGAACTTTCATAACTATCTCTGTTTGGAAAATCACTCAACCAGATCGAACATCACATGTTTCCATCCCATGGTTCTGCTTTGCCAGCATAGATGCACCCACACACGCACACACACACACACACACACACACACACACACACACACACACACACACGCATGCACACTCAACCAGTTGCACAGTTACCGCTTCAATTAATCAGCAGTTGGCATGAAAATTTAAGCAGCATGTATGATCATGTCTTGGCGGATATTAATGCTGCTTATGCAGTCGAACTGGAATTGGAAATGTAAGATGGTGTGTCATCTTCGGTCAAACTGAGGGAGTGAAGAAGGAAGGAGTGAAGGAGCAGCAGTTAACCTGAGCTCCTCCCTCATATCTGAGCTCATACACGCTGTAAAAAAAACAGATTTAAGCATCTTGTATCTGTGATGTCAGTCAAAGCTCAGACTTGTAGGTGAGGGTTGGAAGCTCTTCACCAAAAAAAAGTCTCATAACCTCTTAGAAACCAAGAAAAACTCTTCTCCATGACCTCCCACAGCTGAGTTCTTTCTCTGTGCCAACAAAAACTGCAGGTACTCTGGCCACAGAGACTGCTTCTGGTATGCCAGTACCTCTTCAAGTGAGGGGAAGAGTCATATGATTTTGCCAAGCCCCAAAAAGCCTGTCTCCTGCACGGCTGGCATCCGTCAGCAAGTTCTTGGGTTGCTGCCACGACAAGCAACAATGTCCTTCTGGCCACAGCTCCAAAGCTTGTGGTCACTGATTGAAAATGCATTGTACATGGACCTGGGTCATCATATTTGACCTTTACATTGACTAAGTCTCCAAACCACTTAAACTGCACCAATCTGAAACAACTGACAATTATATTTGACAACAGGCAGACCTGCTCCTAACTATTTCTCATGTACTGTATGTCTGTTAGCAGTGTAAACCAGCCATAAAATTCATTGTAGTTTGTCCATTTACAGTCAAAAACAAGTGTCTTTTTCTCTGACAGCTCCTCTGGTTGTACCCAGTGTCAGACGTGTCCTGGAGGAACAGAAGCTCTAAAGGCTGCTGCTAAAACCTGCTCACCATGTCGGCCAGGTAAACTTAAAGCTACAGGCCTCTAACCGGTAATGTTAATGAATGCTGCAGCTCATATTAGAAAAAGAGGAAGCACCATCCAGGTGATATCTGGTTTTGGACAGGCATGCACAAGGCTCCCCATGAGACTTTGTGTCAGATCTGCGGCAGTGGCTATTTCCAGATCCACTGGGGCCAGGAAAGCTGTGACGTCTGCCCAGAGAATCACTACTGCCCTGTGAGTACTGAACCCTCCGGACACTATGTGACACGAGATTGTGAAAATGAACCAGTTCGTGTTGGAAAAATAGGTAATACGTTTGGTGAAAGAGTATATTCTGTTTTCAGAGTCCAGATGTGAACCCCATTCAGTGTCCCAACGATGCTTTCTGTCCAGCGGGCAGCTTGGCTCCAAGCTACTGCATGGAGACTTTCTTCCGCAAATCAGGGGACACTTGTGAACTGGCCCCTGTCACTATTGCTCTGTTAGTCATCGGAGGAGGGGGTAAGTAGCAATGCTGAAACAATTCCATATATGTTTTTTTTAACAGAGATGAATTCAAATACAATCATGTTTTTCACTCATAGATCTTTTAACCGTGTCACAGTTACGGTACGGTACGGTAACTATCCAGTATGATTTTCAGATGTTTCAGAGCTTCTATAGAAATGCATCTTGCCTTTACTTAACACCATGTTAAAGACACTTATGCTTTTCCAACTGATTGCCTTTAAATTTAACCAGCTTCAAGTTGCAATGTCCCACATTTCTATAATCTGATTATACGCAAAACAATTTCTTTAAAGTAAGTATTAATAACTAGTATTTGACACAGTAACGGTTCATAGCTCCTTTTGGATAACATTAGGCATGCCTATTTTCTACAGTTCAATGAAACAGAGCTTGTATGAAGTGGAACTTTCCACTCTTGACTTAGAATTGGTGCATTGAAACTATGTAAATGCAAATTAACCTTGCTTATCCAAATGTCTTTATGAATATGATTATTATAAATAAACAGGTCTACTGAGCAGGGATTTGTTTTTTCCTCTTGACAATATGATAGATTTCTGACTGCACGTTTCATATTTTAACTACAAATTTATGTCCATAATTGAAGTTTAGATTCTTCTGAGGGACGTGTCCTCCCCCCAATGAACCTTTTGGTCATTTGGTCTCATGCAAAGAGTCACGCTATTCTTTTTGCACACTGGAAATGTTTTATTATAGATTATTGTTCTGCTTTTGCACAGAGTCCACATGATGCACAAACAGGACATAATGAAACAAAATAAGAGTCATCCTTGTGTATCAGTGCACTCTTTGTCAGTCTCTAATAAGCCCTACAACAGATCCTCTCTCTTTTGCAGTGGCCTTACTCTTCATCATTTTAATGGTACTACGTCAACGGAGGGACGCTGACGGAGAGCTGACTATGGCTCGAGCTCCGTTATTACGCAAAGAACGACCTCAAGGTCGATACTACGGGATACCCTGCGATGCAGAACCTGTATATGCTGGCTGGTGAACAAAAGGACCTCAGCCAAGCTTTCCTAAGTGCTCAGATGGACAAAACCAACTAAAGTCTTTTTTTTCCACATGCGTCTCAACTGAAGACAAAAGAACTGATAGAGGAAGACTGATGGTAAAATCCTGGACCGCCATATTTTTGGTAAATGGTGCCTTGAGAGTACTTTGACAATCCACCAGCTTTTCCATGTGACACATTTGAACATAATATTAAGAGACAGAAGTTGGCTCTTTTGTGAATTCTTGTAGTTTGACACTTTTACAGTCGTTCTACTCAGAGATAAACTTTCCTCTTCTAAACTAGGTTACTGGATTATGAGAGGTATGCTGGAGCACTGAAAGCGAGATGCGTGCCTCAGCTCGGTGGGAAACTCTCTCTCTTGTGAAAAGCACTTTTTTTACCGAGGTAATTGATTTACATTGCACTCATGTGTTAGCAGACCTATGGGTGCCTCCATTAACTCGTGTACTTCCTCGTCAACTGTGGGTCGTGCCTGGTGGTTTTTTTTAATGCATTTGATTACAATACAATGTGTTGTCTGTAGTTTGATTGATACCTTGGCTTAATGTTTTTCACCTGCTTTTTTTAAGATTATATTTGTATGTTTTAAAGGAAAATAAATGATAATGAGTGACTTGAGCCTGATTTCTAACTCATTTAACTTGTAGCCTCTTACAGACTCAATAATCAATTCAATAGTTTTCTCTCAACTGCCTCAAATTAATAGGCATTTCAAATTTGTGGGCCAGACCTTGACGTGTGGTTTTATTTAAGTAGAAGCACTATGTATAGACTGTGTGCCCATATTAGTGTAATGGTAATAACAGCTTCTCTGGCCACAAGTAATAAATCACTGCCTATATTTTAAGTCCAGGCTGTGCTGTAATGTTCCACACAGCTCGACATCTTTGACCTCTTAAGAAGCTTTACGGATCACTTCTCTCCTCGCTGCTGAAGATTTTTGTCATAATGCAGTGAAAGCTGTATGATAATTTAAAACAACATTGTTCTTTTCATTTGAAGGACACAAATGTGCCATGAAAACAGCATGTTGTCTGTACACTGTTTGTCCCAACACAGCTTTTGTGTGTTTTTGTAAGTGGACCTGATATTGTCAGTCTTGTGCCTCACTGTCTACCTACTTTTAATGCAATTGATCAGGTATTTATATAGTATTAATATTGGTTCTGGCACAAGGAGAAGTAACAATTTAACAAGCTCTTACAGTGTAGCAGGTTACATCCAACAGTATTAATTATACTGTTAGGCAAATTCCACTAACATGGAATAAAAATGTTAAATCTTCACCAAATTATTTTGTATGAATGATCTGTTTACAATGATTCATTGAAAGCAATAACCAGGAATGAATATTGGTGAGGAGTATTGCTTTCTGTATTTTTTACTGTTTTCTGTCATGTTTTGTGTCACTTTGGTATAAGATATAAATTATTGTGAGACATATTTTTAAAACTAGTCTGATAATTAAGTCCCCTGCTTGTAGGAGGCTGTGATGAAGCTGTGACATCTGACTGTTATTGTCAAAAAAATAAAAAATAAAGAGGTTTACTGCACATTGCAGACCTTTTTTTTACAGTAGACCTTTTGATATGACACAGCAGGATAAGCACAGGTGTAATTAACAATAGTAATTATAATTGCATTACAGTGTCCCAGATCAAAAGCCTTGATATAGTGCATGGCTGCTTTACTAATGTTATTAGTTGCACCTGTGCATTTCCTGCTATGACAAGTGAAAATATCGGGCACGTGTAGGTCTGTTCATTGTAAGCAGTGAGGTTTACAAGACTAAAGAAAAGAGAGAGTCAGTCTAACAAGGCTGCAGTTAGGTCACACAGTGCTGAACAATTCTTTCCACATTATATGCAAACATCCAGCGGGAGACTGTGACAAATGGCAGATCTCAGGATCAGTTAAACACGCTTACAGAGTTTGATGACCATGGAGTAGAGAGACACAGATACGGCTGAAAGTTGCACACAAGAATGTGAGCTTGAAAGTCACATCATGCACAGAAACAGAAAGTAGACACTGGAGTACGTAACAGAATTTCCGATGGCTGAAATGTGCCTCTGAAATGATTTTAGGATTGTCTGTGTCAATATATTTATTTTTTATTTCATTACCACATTGCAGTGGTAGAAAAGTTACTTAGATACTTCAGTAAAAATACTAATACTCCATTAGAAGTAAAAGCCCTGCATTTTAATTTTTACATAAGTTAAAGTATATTAAGTATTTGTAGCAACATATAGGCCTACTTAAAGTCTAAAAAGTAACGGTATGCTACTGATTATCCATAATGGCCAGTTTCAAAATGTCATATTGCTGCATATATTTTATAGGTGGATTATTATTATTCATGAATTTTGTAAGAAGTTATCATTACTTCTTACAAAAAGTTATACATTACAAAAAACATTTAAATATTGTAGCTGTATGGCAGAGCTGATTTGAGCTGTTTTATATGCTGTGGGATTGTTTAACCAAGGCCTATACAAATGCATCATATTCTTATTTTGTATGAAAATTTAGATGGCAACTAGCCAAAAAGTACAGTATCTCCCGCAGAAATGTGGTTGAGTAGCCAACATGTATAAAGTGATATTAAAATAGTCATGTAGATTGTAGGCCCGCTTTAGTAGTAGCAGTGACAATAACTTTTATTTGCGATAAACAATCAGTAAAATTGGTAGATATTTTAGGGATACATACTTAAAACAATAGTCAGGAGCACAAATGAACACTGAAATAGATTTTTATTGCTGTAATCATCCCTCCTGTTCATACTGATCATTAGAAGATCCCATAATGCACTTACAATGTAAGTGATGGGGGACAAAATCCACAGTGCCCCTTCTTTGCAAAAAATGTATTTAAAAGTTTATCTGAAGCTAATATGAAGCTCCAAATTAGTCAAATCAAGTAGATTTCTTTCAACATTACAGTATTTTTAGAGCCAAAGTTCCTCTTTTTCTTACTGTACTTCCACCCATAGCTTCCACCGCAGTTCAACAGGGAATCACTGTCTGAGGAAACACAAAGAGGGAATTTGATGCTAAAAAGACTGTAAATGTGGCAGATATCCACTTGATATGACTAACTCAGACTGCTAAAGCCTCATATAAGGTTCAGGTCAACTTTTAAATACATTTTTGTGGACACACTAGATTTTGTCCCCATCACTTACATTGAAAGCACATTTTAAGGGGGTCTTTTAACAGTCAGTATGAACAGGAGGAACGATTACAGCGAGGAAAATATCTTTTAGTGTGTATATGGACACCTGACTGTTGTAGGACAGACCTGACACATTGTAACCAGTCCCTTAACAGTAGCTAGGCGGCGGTAATGCACTGTGCAGCACTTACGTTTGACGCCGCAAAACATGAGATTTGTCCCAACCAGGACCCTGTAGTCACACCGACATTGAGGAAAAAACATGGCGGCGGCTCTGGCGAGGACGGTGTCCGGTCTGTATCTACAATTTGACATTCATACTTTTCCATTTCCATTTCATTATCCACGTCGTAATATACTGAATAGTCGACATATCATATATTCTTATTTATTTTCTTGTTAGCAGCACGTGAGGCTTCACTAGGTGTGATTTTCTCTTTCTGTGTTGTCATGTTTTCATGTTGCCCTTGTGTCTTACAGGGCTGCTGAGGCCGCTGTCTGTCTCAATATGCGCCAGGACACCAAAGATGTGTCAGTTCTCCAGCCTCATCCAGCCTCAGCCTTTCTACAGCTCTGCTGCAGCCGCTGTCCGCGCTCCTCTGCGTGCTGCAGTGTGTCAGACACCCCGGTTTAGCATCCTGCAACGGTACAGACCGGGGGGCGGGGGGGCACTTCACACTTCTGTCAAGTCAATATGATATTATAATATGATATTATATCCACCTGATAGTAAGCTGGTCCCCATACAAGCACATAGTACAAAGGTGTTAAGCAGTTAAATATCAGAAAAACCGACGCTGAAGTATGCTTCCGATTCAGGACCAAGGACTAGTGTGCAAGATTTAGGGGGGTCTGTTGGCAGAATATGTTTTCATTAGTGTATACTCACCTGAAAGTAAGAATCCTTGTGTTTTTATTAGGTTAGAATGAGCCCTTTATATCTACATAGGGAACAGGTCCTCTTCCACGGAGTCCACCATGTTTCTACAGTAGTCCAGAACTGACAAAGCAAACACTGGCTCTAGAGAGGACCTTTCATGTTTCCCATGTGATTTGCAGCCACCGTAGGTTCTCCTACACGCTTGAAAGGGACGGGTTGATGGGCGGGGGTATTCAGTAGGTTGCAATCTGCAGCCTCACTGCCAGATGCCACTAAATCCAGCACACTGCACCTTTATGGGGGTAAAAGGACCAGTGTGTTGGATTTAGTCAACCACCTGAATTCCCGCTCCCCTTCCAAGTATAGGAGAACATAAGTTGGCCATGAAACTCATGAAAAATGTGAAAGGCCGTCTCTAGAGCCAGAGTTTGGTTTGTCCGTTCTGGGCTATTGTAGAAACATGGCGATGCAACATGGCTGGGTCCGTGGAAGAAGACCTGCTCCCTCTGTAGATATAAAGGGCTCATTTTAATATAATGAAAACATAATTTCTATTTGCAGGTGATTGTACACTAATTAAAACATACTTATAAATATTATATTCCATTTCTGCCAAGTCCGTCCCCCTAGATGCCACTAAATTCTGCACACTGCACCTTTAAGGAAAACATAAATAATCATATTTAGCAGGTGATTCTCCATTTTTTCTTCCTTTAACCCTGCATCAGAAGCTGCTAATCAGAAGCTAACTACAGCGTTGTCGTCCAGTTTGAGGGTAAATGGCTGCAAGAGGACAACCACAATTTTCATGGCAGATTAAAACTTCACATCAGATAAACACTTGAAGCTCTAAAATTATGCTGGAATGTCATGAATAATTAATTAGATTGTGATCCACCTGGCAAAAAGAATCAGAGCAGAGTTTTATCACTTGTAATAAGGGTTGAGAAGCATTAGTGTTAGGGAAAGAAAAAAAGGATGGAGTTGGAACTTAAGTGATTCTGTCAGGACTACAGCTGAAATGATTAGCTGACTGACAGGAAATTAATCAGCAGCAAATTTGTCAATTAATTGTTCATTAGAGGCATTTTATGTGAAAATGGCACAAAAATGGTTCCAGCTTCTCAGTTTTTTTAAGGTGATCTTAGTCTTGTACAATAGTAAATTGAATATCTTTGGGTTAGTGACAGGCATTTTTTACTATTTTCTGATATTTTATAGACAGAACAAATAGATTCATTTTAAAAATTGACTGTAGATTTATAAATAATGAAAATAATCATCAGTTGTGGCCCTAGTAAGAACATAACTTAAAATGATTTTTTAAAAAAGGGAGAGAAGGGGGCAAGATTAGGAAACACTGGGGATGAGATGCTTGTTGAACAGAGGATTTCTCTCTTAATACCAGCTCAGCTCTTTAAGGGGATAGAAAATAACAAGAAAGCTATCAGGGAGGCAAATTTTGGCAGCCCGGAATGTTGTAGGATTATAAAATGATAATTAGCATGTCCACTCAATCAATACTTGTTCTTTAAAACTATTTAACATTTGATGAACATCAGATGAGGATTCTACCATGGGCCGTTTTGATGAGATGTGACCTTTAGAAACCAAATGGGAAGATTTTTTTGTACAAACAGTTGTCTGTAGATGGGAAACAACAGGAGAGATCACTAGCTAATAATTTAACCTGGTGACCTTTTGTACCCCTGCCAAGTGCTTCTGGCAGACCTCTGGGTTCAGGATCCAGTAATGTAGGTTTAGGATTGCTGCTAGAATAAAGCTCAGGATTACAGTTAATCATTTTATTGAACTCTAGGAACAAATTATTTTACATATATTATAAACCGTGTTGCTTTTGTGATTGAAATTCATTTAAGTGTCGATTAACCCAAATTAAAGATAGTTTTACTTTTATTTGATCAGGTTGAGATGTCTACTGCCACACCAGTAAACACAAACGTGAAAGGAATTTTGTTTGTGCTGCTCGCAGCATTGAACAATAGACATTTTGAAAAGTTCAACAGCAACATAATTTAAGAGTCAGTGTCGCTTGTTATTCTGGATAATCAACACGCCTCGCTGTAAACTGTTTTTATCAGGTACCATTTTCTCAGAAGAAAGTAGTTCCAATGAAAACTGTTTGCAGCAAAGTCTGTGGATCCTCCTGAGTAACCTGAACATTGTTTCTGGGAAAATATGTTGCCACAATTAATTGCTCTGAGCACCAGAAATTACATCTTGGCCTCTCAGAAACAGATATGTCATAACCTGGCAAAATAAAACCAAAACTATATACAGGCTACATACAACCAGAGGAAAGTGAGAAAATGACACTAAGTGACACTTTCAATTAAACATTCTTTAAATAAGAGTTGTGCCTTTTCTGACTCTGCCTCTTTGTGTTTTTGCAGCGTGTCAGCTCTTGCTCCGTCTCTGACTCTGCAGCCCAGCAGAAGTCTGACGTACTACAGTCTGAAGAAGGGAAAGAGGAAGAGCGTGAAATCTGTGACAGAAAGGTTCATGAGGCTGCACTGTGGCCTTTGGATCAGACGCAAGGTACAAATATTTCTCTGTTGACTGGCAAAAATCAATGGGTTGTTTTCTCAAAGGGCGGGTTCACAATTTTTCACATCTGTCTTAAAACAACAGGTGCCCAAATTAACATTGAAACAGGTTTTTCTTGCTATAATTATTCCTTCTGTTTATACTGACCATCAGAAGATCCTCTCATAATGCACATACAGTGTAAGTGATGGAGGCCAAAATCCTCATTCTGTGGAAAAATGCATTTAAACGTTTATCTGAAGCTAATATGAAGCTTCAGTCGTCCAAATTAGTCGAATCAAGTAGATATCTTCCATCTCTCTTCTATCTTTCTATCCTTTAACACCTTAAAATTACAGTGTTGCTAGTCTAACTTAAAACATCCTTTTTTTCCCCCCCTTTTTAACAGGCTGGATACAAGAAGAAACTGTGGAAGAAGAAACCTGCCAGACGAAAGCGCCTGAGGGAGCATGTCTTCTGTAACAAAACACAGAGCAGACTTTTGGATAAAATGACAACATCTTTTTGGAAAAGGAGGAACTGGTATGCAAATGATCCATACCTGAAGTACCATGACCGGGTCAACCTTAAAGTGTAATGTGACGATTTGTGCGATGGCATCTTGTTTTCTGGTTGAATATAATGTAATGATGTAATATACATAATAAAGTCCTGTTTAAAAGGATTTCTGCTTTTAAATGTTCTTTTTAAGAAAAAAAGACAAACACACAATCAAAGTTTTGCTTCATATTTAATGGCTGATTTAAGCAACAGAAATATTTAATCAAATGGAACAATAAATCGATAGCCATAAACCATCATGTCATTACATCACTGCTTTCAGTTTTATTTCACATTTAAGTTGTAATTTAAGTAATTTGACATTCTGGCCTGCCAGAACAAAATTTCCTCAGATAACTAAGTCAAGTGGTGTCTTCTCATCAATAAAGTGGCTAGTTTATCAGTAAATAAGACATGTCACTCATATGTATGTATAGCCAACTGATAGTCATAACATATCCTGTTCATCCAACATCGCAACTGAAAATGACAGAATAATTCAGGCATCTGAAGAGGCCAACAGCTTCTCACAAAATCACTTAAGAAATCCCAATTTTCCATTACAAATTAATAACAAATATCATGCAATGATGAGTTTATCGATCTACGCACAAGTTTACAAATCTGCTACTTAGCGACACATTTTTTTCTGTTTCACTTTGCATGAATTTTAATAGAAGGAAATCCCCTCCAACACTAACACTGATACTACTAATGCTGAAACATATATTCAGATTTTCATGTTTGACTATTATATTTTTTTTCTCATTTCATGTGCATAACGAGTGTATCTACAACATCAGAGTGAATGACGTGTAAACAGAAACTTTTGTACCTGAGAAGCTTTTGTTTCAAACTTCAAACCACTGTGAATGATACAGATACAATGATGAAAATGATGAATCTAATGCGCAAGTCCAACCATCAACGACTGACACAGTAGTAGTTTGTGTAAAATGTTGCCGAGGCTCAGGCTCAGTGAAGAAAAGTTGAGGATGAAAACATACATATACACAAGTGTACTGTATCGTCACCCAGTATTAACTTAAATGTGAGTTTGTAAACCTGCAAACCAATATAGTCACTCTCATGAATTCCAAAAAAAGTAGAAGAAGCGAGAAGAAGGTAAGAACGTTGGATTTAGAGTTGCTCAGTTAACAGCAGAATATTACACAGTGATTTTAAAACATGGAAAAGGAACCCATGTTTACATATATTTAAATTATATCCTATTTCTGCTACAGCTGAACGTGACACATTCCTAATTGGCTTTAAATTGTCAAATAAATGAAGAAACGTGCCGAGAAAGTGAACAGTAGATTGTCAAAACAGTCGGCTCCACTGAGACCTCTTTATCTGTGATACATATGTTATCACTTGTTATACAAGTCATTATATCCCAACCACAGAAGAAATAAACAATAATTATATTATTGGTGATAATATTCATGATTATTGTTCATTTTTTTGGCCATTTCAGAGTATTGAGGGCAGTAATTTTTATTCATAACATAGTGCAAAAATGATTGTTTTATGAGAACATACTGTTTGAAATACTTATCGCCATGTGTAGAGACATTTGTTTCTATTTCTATGTCTCTGCTATCTCTTTCATTAAGGCTTTAATAGAGAGGTAAATAACAGAATATTTCTGCCAGTGCTGTCTGACTTTTCATTATTACATGGTAGGGTGTGTTTTGTGGATAATTTCTCAGTAACATAGCTCGTCAGTGCAGAATTCAGCTGCTCACTGGTGTTTTCTCCAGAACAGACTGAAAAAGGGTGGAAAACAGCTGTGCCTTTTCTTTTGATCCTTGGCTCGTAACACATTCTCAAATCAGTGACCGCGTCACTCTCATTGCCAGCTGTACTATTCAGTGACAGTACATTCTGTTTCATTAACAGCAGACTAATGACTGGGAAGACACACATGCAATTGCCTACCCAAACCTGATATATAAAAACAATCAAATCAGAAAGATGAAACACACACTGTACATAAATACATATTCAATTACCCATTAACTAAAAATGTTCTATCAGCATGGAGCCCATTCATTCATTTGTTCTATATCAGTGTCACAAACCTCAATTTTTAAATTATGAGCCACGAGCTATATACTGTGTATAGAGGGGTCATCATAGGTCACTTTGGTAATACCTTATTCCAAAGCAAGGCTGCTTCAGTCATGTAGCTTTTGGCCATTCAGTATTTTTACTTCTTGCAGCAAAGGCAGCTGGAGTAGTCTTGAGGACAGTTTCACATGGCTTCATTGTTCGAAGAAAGAGCACTCCTGGATCTTGTGAGAGGCCTTAAGACTCTAAGAGGTGGCTAGAAGGAAGGACAGATGAGGATAAAAGCCAAGAGGGAGATGAAGATTAGCCAGCTAGTAGCTACAATGAGTTGCACTTTTATTTAAGGGAGCAGGCTGGTGTTATTCTATATTTTTCTTATTGTCAACAAATCCCTTCCCTGACTTCCTGGATCCTATCTGTGGTTTCAAGCTCCAGGCTCATTTGTTCCTACTTAAGATGTAAATCTTTAAAAACAGGAAACATATAATGTCATTTGCCGCATCATTTACAGAAAGCCTCCGTAATTTCCCAAAACAGCTGGGCACTGTAGTTTTTAGGAAACATTTCTAAAACAGGAGTAAGTAGTGCATTTGTTGGGGACTATTTTCAGTTGCGGATTAATACACATTTGGTGCATTAGTGATAATTTACTACTTGGGAGTGACTCAAAATAAACAAACACAGTGCCAAAGTTCATGGTAATGAATTAATATGCCAGCCAATGCAACGATATGGCTGATTGGTGTGTTTTTAATAGTTTTTGGAGCTCTTTGCCGCAGAGGAATGAGCTACATCAGACTTTAGCTACACTGACATTACTTGTTAGAGGGATCAAATCATTGTTGGTTTTGGTCTTTTCATGGGATTTGTTGACAGCAAGAAAATAAATAAAATTTCTAGTATAATCCTTTAAACAGTGTTGCTTTATTTAGTCGGGCACAACCATACCAAACACACTAATATTAGATGTTGAAACGTGTGATTGAATACTAGTTCATTCCTGGGACTCATTTCACAGAATCATTTATATAAACATGAAATCAAAAGTTAAAGTTATTATCAGGGGGTGACAAACACTGGAGGGCACCCGTGTTTGGCCTTTTCCCATGCTGCGTTTCTAAACAAGTGAGCCACTGCAATCACACATTCATTTGCACTGAACGATGATTCCAGTAAAACAAATGCATGATTCAGATTCATCAGTGCAGAAATCGTATTAGAAGCTAGACTCTCCACAGTTGCAGAAGAACTGAACCGTGGTGATTCATTTATCTACACGGCAGTAAAAATTAGTGAATCAGTGAGTTAGATCACCACTCTCAAGGGGCAGTTAGGATCAGGCAGCAGCTGAGCAGCCATGATGACGAGGCGGTATACCTCAGGAGCCTTCCTCTTAACCAGCCTGAGCTGCTGAGAGCTCGATGCCGCCTGCACCCCTTTCTCTACCTCCTCGGGCTGCTCCGGAGCTGGAGGAGTAGGAGTAGGAGGTGGAGAGGGTGTGGAGGGCGGGGTGGACTGGGGTGTCAGTGTGGAAGTGAGGGTTGTGGACTCGGTCTGGGACTCAGAGGGTGTAATGGACTTGGATGGCAACTCCTTGGGCTCCAATTGGTCTAACCCCAACACCTCATACTCAGTCATGTCAAATTCATGTCCTGTATCATGGAAATAGGTCGTCGGGAGGAATGAAAAACACAAAAAATCCTCTCTCTGGCTTACTGAACTGACAGTCAGATACTTTTTGTGCAATCGCTGTGAGAGCTGCAACTGATTTTGGTCAGTTGGGACTATAAAGGTTCATATCAGAATGCATTATCATTCTCCAGACCACAGAGAAGAGGCTAAATAGCATATTATGATAACTGGGAACCAATTTGTTGCAGCACAAAGAAGCCACAAACAAGCCCGGCCTTGTTAAGATCTCACTGTACTTCTTTTCAGTATCCACAGAATTGTATCCACTCAGGCTAGTTTCCATGTCATGTAATACAGCAGAAATCTAAAACATACCTTTGACTGTTCAAACGGTATTGAAAAATGCTAGAATAAAGGATAAATCTGGTGATCTATATTTTTCTTATTGTCAACAAATCCCATGAAAAAAACAAGCAAGCAAACAAACAATGAAGTGGTGACACCAACAATTATTGTCTCTATAGTCCTCCATTTTTGCCCAAAAACTATTAAACCACATCAGTGAGCCCCGCCGTTTCATTGGGTGACATGTTTCCTCATTATGATGGGCACTGTAGTTTATTTGAAGTCACACACAACATCCTGCTGCTGCAAATACTTGCTATGGCACCAAATTCACTGCTGAAAATATTCTTGAAGGGCACACTGTTTGCTTCTGTTTGCTAAAATTGCAGTGCCCAGCTGTTTTAGGCAATTACTTATCATTTGAAAAAAATCTAACTATGTATTTGTGACCTTTATTTTTAAAGGACATCATAGGAATGAGTGGACCACCACAACAGAGTAAGAAGGTCAAAAAGTATTGAGAGATAGACTAAAGCACGGTTGGTTTTGTCTTTACATGGGATTTTTTAATAATAAGAAAAATATAGCATAACAACAGATTAATCCTTTAAGTTAGCGACAACCAATAATTGAAAGTCCTAAACTGACAGCAGAATGTACTCAGCAGATATTAACAGAAGTAATCTCATCAGAATTCCTTTCAATAAAAAGGTTGGTTGTCCCTAAAATGTACAGCTATTTCAGTTATGTCTCATGTTATCTACAAAGGAGCAATTATCAGGTTGAAGAACAACCTGATCCAGAAAACAAACTACAACTGTTTGCACATGATGTTAAACTGGGAACAAATCCCTGCAGCCTCATGTGAGCTTTATCACAGGATGGTTAGCCTGGCAACCCTGAGAGGCCTGACTTGCTCCAAACAGGAAGGCAGGGACTGAGGTTAGGGGGCCACTCAGGAAAGCAGAAGTACTAAACAATATCTGTAGGGTTAAACAAGCTTGAGCAGGAAGACAGAAATCTACATGATAATCTGTCTTTACACAAACCAAACGAGCACTGCTGTGCTGCATTATTGTTGCACCGTTATAGTGAATGTGCTCTGTGAACAGGCAGTATAGAACGCATTTTTATCAACACATTGTGTGTGTTTTTTTTTTATATGAATATGGCTGAATCATTCTCTACAGTGGCTTTCACTATCCAGCTCTAGATGGTGAGCGGCAATCAGCCTGTAATGTCTCCTCACCCTTGCTGTAGCTCTCTGTCTTGCTGCGCGTCATAGATCTGCTCCGGTGCTGTGTCGGTGCCGGCTGTGTGGTGCCAGGGTCGGTGTTGTCGGGGTCGGACTGGTAGGAAGACAGATCCTGCATGCTGAAACTCCTCAGTCTGTCAGACAGGACTCCTTGACTCTTTGAAAGGAAACACCGGGTATTAATTTTAGTCTCAGCAGCAATGTGAGACAGTTAGCATGGCAGAATTTTTTTTTCTTTACAATCTAAGGTTGTCTTTAAAAAATACAAACATTACAATAGTGGATTTTTTTTACCTAGAAAACAAACATTTAAACCTCTATTCAATAGGCCTTCTTCATTATGTGAATGGCCAGAAAACAACGAGCTCGATACCCGTACCTCCAAATGCCCTCTACTGTACCCCCAGGCCAGTACAAAACAAATGTCCAGAGTCTGCAGTACCTTTGTTGCAGCCATGACTGCAGCTGTGGCCGCAACGTTCAGCCCTTTTCTCCCAAAATGCACCAGGGTGTCATAGCTTTTGTCCTTCGCTTGGCAGATGTAGTCATCAATATCCTGGCACAAGGGCAAAAACAAGCACATGAACACTGCAGCATCTCTTTTTATGATTGTGTAACATGTTATTTTATGCACCGTGTTGAAAGGTGTTAATTATATCGCCTGATTGCGTCATTTCATTCTGTGACTACTGATTTACGTAAAACTCACTCATCTGTTTCCTGATTCACACACAAGAGGAAAAGGGAAAAGGAGAAATGGAGGAATATCATGATCTTTGCTCTTTCTCTCTCCTGCCCAGCAGAAACCATCTTCAACAGCTAAACTGGAAAAGTGAATTGGCACAAAGGCACTTTTGTTCTCTAGACAGCTGAGAAGCTCAAATTCTATTAGTCACAAAACCACAAACGCACGAACCTAAAGCCTAGGCTGAATGTTTTCACCTAAGCCTTTCCTTGAACTTGCACCAGAGGAAGCAGTGGACGACACAACAGAGGAAAGAGATTTCACCTTTTCTTTTGAGGAAAGCGTGGGATGGACAAACTTCCTGTAGAGCACACTGGACCCTTTAGTGTAAGGGGACAGTAGCCACACCACAAAGGCTATCTTCAGCTCATAGTAGAAAGGAAGCCTGCAACAGAGACACAAAATAATGAAGCCATTCCTACTGTAAAATGTCACCGCAAACATATTTTACTTGCCAGTGACAAAACGTCACAGTGAGGATTTCTTACAAGTGTGTATAATCAGTAACACAGGATATGTAAGGTTACTTACCAACAAAGAAACATATCTGTAAACACCTCCACAGTGGTGAACATGGCAAATATTATCCAGTACATCATCCATTTCACCTAAAATGTAACAGAACAGTCAAAGATAGTTTACAAACCTACATATAACATCTTGTAAAATCATGTTTATGTGGTTGGATATCATTACATAACTGAAACAAACAAAATACTCACATATTCTCTCACATCTTTCGACTTCACAGCTTTGTAAGATGAGTAGGCGGGATATAGTGTACCAAACACAAGTCTAGAAGAGAGAAAATGTGCCAGTAAACAACAAGAGCAAAAAAAATATGAGACTACAGAGTCCAACAGATATTAAAATGTGCATGAATAACAAATCAAGCTGTTTCAGACGTAATATATAATAATTTGGTAGAATTTTAAAGACTGGTTTAAAGTCATGTTTTGAAATTTGCCCTTGGAAAATATATCCTGGGATGTCAAATGTGTATGTGCGAATTAGCCTAATATAACCATAAATAAAAATTGCTCTAGAATTTATAGAATAAATTATAAACTGGAGTAATTCCTTCATTATACTGTCTGGAAAGATATTTTTTATCTACTAGTTGTCTGAGCTGCAGCGTGCAGAATGAAGGTAAAGACATGTTGTCAGGTGAGATCAAAGTAAATAATTTCCCCTTTTAGAAGCAAACTTGTCAAACCAGCAGTGCGTAAAAGTCAGGACAGACTTGTGTGCGCCATGGCTGATTTGGCAACACAAGCTATCCAGGTGACAAACTGCAAGGCGTGAGTTAAAATTAGCCCACATGTGTTTTCTTCTTTTTTTTCATTATCTAAATTTCTATTCGTGTGTAGACACCTGTGCTGACACTCTGTCCGGGACAGAGTTGAAGTGCCACAACCAGGCAACAGCTGTGAGTGCAACCTGATCAAATTACTGACCCACATCATGTTGCACCATTCCGACCTAACTGTGAGTCTACCAGAGTTTAGAGAGGACACTCAACATAAATATATCGACGCATCTAGACCTTTCTGTTGGGAGACTGGATCCCAAACGACCCACATATCCAGGGTTTGAACATCCAGGGTAAAGACAGTGACATCTCAGTAGCAAATGTAATTGTGATTGCCTCACTGTTTTGAGGTCTGGGCCTGCTGTTGTTACACCGTCTGTAATGGCGCTGATTCATACTTTATGCAGGTAAAAATAACATACTGTAATAAAGGTGATCCTATTGTTTTTATTTCATTTAAATTCTAAAAAATATATGCACATCCCTGCCTTAATACATGCATAACTCTTGCATTGTAACCTGAGAAGGATGACCCATCCCTTTTGTTTGTTTTTCCAATATGGGACATCAACACAGACTATAGCTCCTCTCAAAGACCGCTCCTGTTATTCAGTCACCTCGCCACTGAGTGACATTTAGACTTCTGACTGTAAAAGACGCCTCTGATTTCTGGATCTAACTCACATGATCATTTTGCAGATGATAATAGATTATTCAGCCGATCACGTCACCTCTTTGTCTGTAATAAAAAAAAGCCACTTGATAAACACAAAGAGTGCCAGGCTACTGTGCGCTGCCAGCCTGTTAAAAAATACAGTAGGTCTATACAGGCCCAGCTCAGCATTTCTGCTCAAATGGCAAAGTACCATCCAGTGCAAATCAGACTATTTTTCAGTGAAAATTTAATAGACCGACATCTGCCGCTCCTTACACACTGTCGTGTCATATTCTGCTGAAATATTAGACAAATTGCGGGAGCTTATAAAGCGCTGCGCTCCTGCACCGCCAATGTGCGGCTCAAACCCCCGCAACAACCAGCAACCTGCAATGTATTAATATTCTAGTCAGTGTCGGAGCGTGTGAAATTAAATTGAAATAAAATGGACTTACACCACAAGTCTAGAGATGATCCAGGAGACCATTGCGCTGGAAAGGCGACAGGACGCGCTGTCTGCGGGGAGGAGTTTCCTCCAGATGACAGGCGCGTCCAGGCGGCAGCGTCTGGACGCACACAGGCTGCAACGTGATGCGGGATAAACAGCGAGGGGACTATAAATATTATCCATAGATGGCAGTGTTGCGTTGCGCAGACAACGCTAAAGCTAACTTCCTGGCAATCAAATGGGATACGGTTGTATGCATGGACTGATTAACCTGTTAGGGGTCCTGGGACAAATATTTACTGTTGAGTACTTATTGATATCCCCTCTTTCTCTTTGTAGAGTGTTTGTACCTTGTGGCCTCCACGTTCCCATTAAGTGCACACAGAGGACAACACATGGGAGCCAAATTATGTGGACAGAGATCCAGAACTCATACCTGAAATAATACAACTAAGCCCCAGGATTGTTTTTATGTCAGTGTGTTAACTCTAATAAATCACAACACTATTTAGGAATATGCACCATGAGACATGAAGGCAGCAACTAATAGTTTTCATTATCACTTAATCTGCAGATTATTTTATTGATGTAATCCTTATGTTCATAAATAATCAGAAGATAGTGAAACATGTCCATCGCAGTTTACCATAACTGAAGGTACACATTGTCAAATATGTTTTTTTTTTTTTTTACCAACCATCTGTCCAAAACCCCAAAATATTTAGTTTACAATGATATAAAAAAGAGAAAGGCAGTAAATCTTCACATACATTTATGTTATGTTCATTTTATCATCTCAGCTCTGAAACAAAATAAATTAATGAAGCTCTTAAAACAGGACCCTTGTACAATACAAGGCCTTAATATTATTGTAGCTAATAATGCAAGACCCACCTGAGTTGACCCTGTTCTCTAAAAAAAAATGCAATTAATCAATTTACCCCCCAAAAAATCAGCTAACAATTTGTTGCACTCGGGGCTTTTAGGTCTCCTGGGGCAGTTTCAGGCTTCTTTCTGTTGGTAATTCAGCCTTGTTGGTATGTTAAATAATGGGCAAGTAGCAAAGTAAGCGGATTAGAGAGTCAAACGGTGGGTTTATTTCTAGTTTGGTGATCACCATGAAAGTAAGCAATTAGGAGTACATAGAGGCAATTTTTATGACAGCAAGTGACCAAGTTTATACTATGTAATATGTTCAGACTAAATTTACATGATCAAATAAGTTCACCAGAGGTTTTCCATCTGGTACTGTACATATTGGGCAAATAACCAACTAGTAGACATCTACCGAAATTTGTGTGAAAATGCTTCTGAGTGAGATTTTGCATGGCCTTTAAACTTCTCAACCTCTGGTCACTAACACCTGAGAGCATCTGCAGCTTGAGAGCTACCTCACCTTTGTCCAGCCTCTGTCCTACATACTGGAGCAAGAGAACAGAGGCAAGGTTTTGTTACAGTACAACAAAAGCTGCCGAGGGCGGGCCGTGGCTGGTAGAAATCTAATCCTTTTTGTCCACTTTAAAGCCAAGGGAATGGCTTCAAAACATTACATCTCAGCTCCTTTAAAAAAAAAACCCCGAGACTCTACACACATCAACAAGTTGTAGCACAATGCAATTCTACACACAGGTTAAAAATAAAAAGGCCTGAAATGATTGACATAGTGTCTGAGTCACAGCTGATTATTGGTAGATTGTAGTCTCTGAACTGCAGGATGATGAAAAGCAGCACTGACAGGAAATTGAACTCTTTACTGCACATACAGTTTGGCCTCTGAACTTCTGAGCAAGCTATTTTATGTGCAGGCAGATGTTTGTTTCAACCAAATCAGATGTCTGTGCAGTACAATGTCTGACCTGCTGAGTGGGCTGTTGCTTGCCAGCAGGTTCAGATTTTCCCAAAGGGTAAAACACACCCAACATTTAGTGTTTATAGAGTTATAAAGCTCCTCATGCACCTTCTGATAAACCTTTATTCACTTCTTTCATTCATTACCACATGCACAGGCTCTATTAAAGCTTCGGGCACAACAAACAGATAAGATACATTCTTCATATTGGCCACTGTCACCTTTGTTCTTAAAAGTTTTATTTCATTATTTCGTCCCCGCTCACATAGAAAAATTATACACACAATACTTCCACAACACATATGTCCTGCACTAACCAAGCTTTCCATTTCCTTTGCATCTTCCTGCTGAGAAGGAAATCAATCATGATACAAAGTCAAACATTTAACAAGCTGAATGTTAATGCAAAAACAAACAAACGAAAGGTTAGGGCAGTATGTGTGCATTTTTCTGATAAGTGTACTATACATGTAGAACCACATTTAGTAGAGATACATTTTGACTGTACAGAAAATTAACTATCAAAAAGAAAAATCCACCCATCACCTCTAGTGTTTTAGAAAATGTAGGCTAATTACTGGTTAACAGAACAGCTGTTGCGTACAAAATATATTGTAACAGATTAGATCTACTGCTGAATAATGATCTAGGATGATGCGATTTGCACTGAACATTTCTGCAGGATGGTTTCCATCAACAGTTACTCAATCACTTGTTTGGAACATAAATACCAAAGTACGTCCACCAGGAGTCCATAACTTAGGACAGAAGAAGAATATGATGAAGCACTGTAGGCACAGCAGGCTTTTCATACATACATACATTATATACACTTTCTTAAACCTTCTGTTTGACTTTGGATAATAGACTTACCTAGGGTTACCCCTGATAATAAAAGACAAAAAGCAAAAAAAAACCTCCAACGAAAACAAAAACATGTTTCTTCTGGCTGAGTAGACCAAACGTTCTATAAAAAAAACTTGTCTTTTTAAAGACATTAACTCTCGTAGCACAACGTTAACCCCAAATGATTATGTGAAATAATTATAATATGAAGCAAAGAGGGAGGACGCTCAGAGCTGTAAACTCTGCACCAAAATTGTCTCTATCCTTACATGGAGTAAGCAAACAGACTTTGACAGAACAGTGGAAGTTCACCTTAGCTCCTAAGAGCTGCCAGTCTCGACTGCATCGCTTCAATGTCCTCCTCTGACTCATCATCTGAGGCCGCAGCGGCTCCGGGGGGCTCCATTTCAGGCAGGGCGTCTGTGACTTTGCTCGGTGCTTTGCCAAGGGCGCCTAACAGAGCAAATACAACCAATAAACACAACTTTCAGTATAACCGATCTGTTACAATTCAATCTCTGGTTCCATCGAAAAGTTAGATACCAAAACAGGAACGTAACAGTGTCATTTATTTTAACAAATCTCTTCACCTGCTGTGATCTCAAACAGGATCTTGTCAACTTCCTCCTCCGCTGCTTCCTCCATCTCCTCTCCATCTTCCATGCTCTCAAATGTGTCTTCTAGCATTTCCTCAATGATGCCGGCCTGAAAGATGAATATGTGAACATGTTGGTGAAAATAAATAATGGCAAATGGAAATCTGAGTCAGGAGTAGTGTAGAAACTTGATTATATAAAAGGATTTATGAATGTTGGGTGCTGCTGCTAACCTTCATCATCTCCTTTGATAGCTCCCTCATGGTGGCCTGGATCTCTGGGATCTTGACAAGGCTCTGCATGGCTTTCATGACCTCTGTGCTCTTCTGCAGGGCTCCAGCTACACGCAGTACAGCTAGAGACACACAAATACGTTCCCTTCACTGACATGACAGAGCAGCACATTATGTTAAGCGCAAATGGTTCAACTAATGACAGTAAGGGATTTTACATGAATAACATTAAAGCCATCTTCCCCAGTCTAATGACCCAGCTACTGCGTTCCCAAACTCACAAAGCTGATTCTTCATGCTGAGTAGCACAGAGTTCATCTGGGCTTTCGAAGCGTAAAGTTTTGAGACAGCTCGTTTCGACTGAATCATCTCCTTTGCAAGGATGATGCACACATCCTTTTGTCCCTTTTTGGCAGCGTCTTTGATGGACCTTTTAACTTTTTCTTCTTCTCTTTGAATGTCTGAAACACAAGAGCACGTAATTACATATCACACAAAAACTCATGTAATTTATATAATTAAGTCATTGATTGTCATGTATAATAGAGTCATACAACAATACAAATTTACCATCTTAATGAGTCACCACCTCTAGTGTTAAGTCATTTATATTTTTACATTTTTTCTGGGCAATAAGCCAATGAGGTAACTCAGTAGATGTAATTTCAAATTGATGTGTTTTCTTTTCTTTCTCCCTTTTCTGTTTTGCTTGAAGATACTTCAATTGAAACTAATGTAATTACGTCTTCTACTTTTTTTAATAGTTAGAAAAATACAGACTATCCCTAAAATCACATGAAGGTCAATGTAAACTGGACATTTTACAATTATAAATGACTCTTTTACCTTACCTCGAATTTGTCTGTCAATCACTCTCATTTCCTTCCTGATCTTTTGAGACCATTCATTGATCTGAAACAAAACACATTATTTCAAACTGCATTAACATTACTCTTACAATTACGATACGTTTCTCACAGACATCTGAAACATTAGTTAGGTTAAAGCAATTTTAAAAAGTTAGAACAGCTAAACTGTAATAGAAAATGGTGTCTGCTGAGGCACAATCAGGGTTTGTTTACATCGAGACGACTACTTGTATGCTAACTAGCTGCTCGGTTGATTTGGCACATAAACAAACGTGTGTAACGTTATATAAGGTAGAATTAACGCAGTTAATGACACTGACACTGACACTTATCTTTAACCAGACTAACGTGAGCTACTCAGCTGGTAAGAAGCAGCAACAGATTGGATGAAGCAAGCGGAGTTAAACAGACAGCTAACGATAGCAAGGTTAGCAAAAGGCGCTATGGTTTTCTTCTTACTACGGGCCAAACTCTCAAAGACAACTCGGCTGTTCAGCAGTCAGCACTTACCAGATCCTTTGGTGGTTTATCCGGTGTTCTGCCGAACAGCCCCATTGTGACTACTTCGTTAAATGCCAAGCTAACCTACCTGACTAAAACCTAGCTGGCTAGCTCAGCTTGATCAACCAGCACTTCCTGTGTCGCGTGCTGGGCTCGGAGTGCTCGGGCTGAGTCCCAACATGAAAGGGGCAGTCGGTCCCTCCGCGAGGAAACAAGGAAACAAGTGTTCCGGTTAGGTCGAAATCCAACCAGACACAAAGTAATTAGAGTATGATGGAGTATTAGGGTCTCACTGAGAGGAAAACATTACGAGATTTCGAGAATATTGTAATATTAGGCCCACGAGAATAAAGTTGTTATATTACAAGAATAAAGTTATAGGGTGAATTAGTGTAATGTGGGACACTGACAAATGTGATACCTGAGCTCAAATGCATCTATATCTTCTTCTAACAAATGTTAATGATTAGGACTGCTGTCAAATTTAACCTCGAGTGTCATGTAATTAAAATTGGGTGACTTCAACAATGTGATGTCATAGATTGGGGCGGGGAAAACATCTAACAGGAAGTACTTACTGTCAAGTCCAGTTAAAGGTCAGTGACAAAGGATTTTGAGTAATTTAATGTTATAAATGTGTCATAAATGAGGCAATGTTGCCACTTGTTATCAAATTGTGTTCATGCCTCAAAATATGCTATAATATGGTGAAAACACGTTTCAATTTTTTTTAAATTTCAGTCCATTTTTCATTGTCCCACTTTAGAAAATGTGACACAGAATGGTTTTACTAATGTGGAACGGTCATATATGTTATGTGAAATATGCGTTTAAGTACATTAAATGTGCAATACCAATAGTTATTTAGGTCTAAATCTAGTAATCCTTAATTTGAATTTATTTTTAGGCAGGTTGCAAATTATATTATTACTAATATCAATAAATAATACACAGTAGGCTATAATACATTATTATGTATCTGTAACAGCAAAAACATTGTAATTTCTGAAATGACCAAATGTGGGCATGAACTTTGGCCTTGAGTGTTACTGACCAGATTAATTAATATGATTTAGACTTTCCAGCCTCCCAGTAGGTGTCCCAGATTTCAGCCTGAAGCGTCCCACATTAGGAAAGGCACATAATCTGGGACAATTTGGCACAAGGAACACTTTTATATTTGCCATTTCTTCTCTGAGTGTGATGTCTACATTCTCATTTCTGATATGATTAGAAAACACCATAGGGATTTCAGAGTGGTAGGCGTACTGGCTTCCCACTGAAATATATTGCTGAAATGCCAATTGCAAAAATTATCCCACATTACTCTAACTCACCCTATTACAAGAATAAAGTAGTAATTTTACAACAAAAAAGTCGTAATTTTATGAGAATAAATAAAATATCAGAGGAGCAATCTGCCGCCTGCCTTAAAATGAGGAATATGGAGCTTCTTGTGAAGTTGTACTTTACTATTGGTTTCACAAATAATGGAATAGCCTACTTAATCTTTTGGCACAAAGCCCCACATTATTATGAGTATCACGACTTTGAAACAATTGTGCAAACGATTGTGTCTATTCTGAAGATAGAACCACATAGACTTGGAAGAAATGGCCTCTTTTATGGAAGAGGAAATGGCTGGAAGTGCTTGACTGGTGGTTACATCTGATATTAAGACTTTTTTTCTTGTGGAATTACAACTTTATTCTCGTAATCTCAAAAAATACATATTTTCTCTCAGTTACCTCATTAAAAACTGTCTTGTTTTTTGGACAAATGGTTACTACACATGCCACATAACCACAACGTCCGTGATTCAATTCCAGTCAGGGACCTTTGTTGCATATCGTATCCATCTCTCTCCGCTTGTTTCCTGTCTGCCACTTCACTATCCTCTATCCAAGAAAGGCAAAAATGCCAAAAAAGGATCTTTTAAAAAAAGTTTTCTCATTAAAATCTTTAAAATGACATGTCCTTCTTCTCCCTCATTAAAAATCCCAAAATCTATGAATATTTAAATATTGTCCATTTCAAAAGTTTAACTGTTGGACAAAAAGATTTCTGCTACTTCACTGAAAAGTCCATTTTCAGGCTTCAAGTTTCCACATCACACTTTTGTAAATTGCATGATGGACCAGGACTGGCTTCCAAACTATTTGTGATGTCACAAATCATGCTTGTAGGCCCGTCTCTTAAAACCATATATTCAATGAGCACAGAGAAACTTTCCCTCTTCAGCAGATGAATGTGAAAACAGACTTCTAGTGTCAAACTGAACATTCTGCGCAGTGAAGCTCAAACATTCAAACGTACTAACAAGAAGAAAAACATATTTCTGAGTGGAGGGGGACTTTAAGTATATTTGCTGGCAATACCTATGTAAATTATAATTTATGGGAAATGACTCTTACTTGTAATGGAATGTATTGCTAGTTTTATATAAAGGCTGTGCTGGCTCATTAGACCACAGCTCAAGTTGATGTTACGAGGAACCATGTTGTGAATGACATGAGGTCATGAACCATAGTATATAAGCAAATGTGTTACATGGAATGTGTTTGGAACAATTTTCAAAACTTGGACACCACATTTGGACACCAAAACAAGAGTGGAATTTCAACTCTGGTTGTTCTTAAACTAATGCATTATATATACTGTATATATTTTAATAATAGAATCATATGGAGGGAAATGTCCTAATAACAAAAGGCTTTTTTCATTGATCAATCTCCAATAAGGCTTATTGTCATAAAAAAAATAGACCTATATAAAATCTGCCACACAAAAGCATACTGTAAATAGCCTACTAATCAAAAAATCTTCAGGAATGTAGTCTTTTGCCACATGTATTTAAAAAAATATTATATTGCAAAAGACATTATGGAGAATAGATTAATAGAATATAGAAAATAGGTTATTTTAAATTCATTTTAAATTGCAAAAATGGTAATTTAATGGGTACAATTGTGATTACAGGCAAATGGACACAGGCCATGTTAAAATGAAACACAAAATAAACAGAGAAAATACTGAAATTCAATCTTGATGCACTTTACCTCTTGACCTGTAGCGAGCCCATCTGAGTGTTCATTCAGTACTCCTGTTAGGATTATGCCTAGATTTAATACCCACTATGCAATCTGTGTTTTCTACTGCTGGGTCAGATAATTTGATTACAGTCTGCTGTAGTAATTCCAGTTCAGCTAAGCCCCTTATTCCAGTTTTCTTTGCTCTTTCAAACTCTCATTCCACGTCTAATACATCTTTCACTCTCAATGATCTCATTACATCCCATAACGCTGATCTCCTACTCCTTACTGAGCCCTGGCTTAAACCTGGGGAGTGCTCCCCTCTAGTGGAGCTCTGCCCACCCAGTTATAATTTTCTGAATGCACCTTGTTGTACAGGCCGTGGTCGTGGTATTGCAGCTGTTTTTTAAGAATCATATCACTTATACTCCATTCAGTTTTGGTTCTTTTAACAGTTTTGAAATCTTAACTTTTAAAATTGTGTGTGATAACCCAATTTGCTGTGTATTCACAGCATCAACTCCCCAATTCAAATATGAATCAATTAATTTGATTGGGCCATTATAGTCGGTGACTTTAACATTCATGTTGACAATCTTTTAACTCATTTGCCACAGATTTTTAAAACATTTCTAAATCCTTTAACCTTGTGCAGCATGTCTCTGGCCCCACACATAACTGCAGGCACATTCTTGATTTACTTTTTACTCTGTACATGTCTCTTAATTCCCTGAATAAGTTTGATTTTGTCTCTGACCACAAATATATTACCTTTGATGCATCCTTACTACCCACTATAATAACTCAGAAACGTATAATCCACTCTCACATCTTTTAATGAGCAGTCCACAACATTCTCCAGCTACTTTTCTAGTCTGGCTAATTGCCCTCCTCATTTCGCTAATATAAATGACCTAGATAGCTGGTTCAATGAATTGTGTACGTCAGCTCTTGACTTCTCTGCTCCATACACTTCCAGCGCTGTCCCAGTTATTAGTACACCCCCATAGATCAATGACAACATCAGACAGCAAAGAAGGCAATATAGGAAAGCTGAACATAGTCGGAAAAAATCTAAACTTGAAGTTCACCACCTCCATATGACGAAGTCATTGATTAAACTGAACCAAACCATTAAAGATGTGCAAGCTGCCTACTTTTCTGGCTTGATTAATGGTAATAAACAACACCCAAAGTTTCTGTTTAGTACTATCAATAAATCCCTCTCTTCCTGCCATTCCTGCTTTTTATCTTTATTTGTTGGCAAGATCGATGGTCTGAGGTCCAATTTTCCCCTGAATGTTTTACCTCACTCAACCACACTATTTTAATTTAATTTAATTTTGTCTGAATTTGCTCTTATTTGCCTGCAGTTCTTTTTAAACACTGTAGCTCATATGCGTCCCTCCTCCTGTCCCTGTGATACAGTTCCCACAAAATTTCTAAAATCTGTCCTACCTGTCTTAGGTCCCAGCCTGCTCTCTATTATCAACTACTCTCTCACATCCAGGTCCGTACCTGATTTTTTAAAAATTGCTAGTGTTCAGCCACTCCTTAAAAAACCCACGCTCAACCCATCCCAGTTAGAGAATGATAGATCAATATCCAAGTGACCTTGTTATCAAAAATCCTAAAAAAAAGTCAACTCCTGAAGTTGGTTGAGGGTCATAACATCTTTGAGTGACCAATGACATTCTTATGCATTCCATCCTTATTTGACTCGATTTAACGGCTGCCTTAGATACCATCGATCATGCCATTTTACTTGATAGGTTGCATAACTGGGTTGGTATTTCTGGTACAGCTTTAAACTGGTTTCATTCTTATTTGACTAATAGATATTTTAATGTTTGTATCAATAATCACGTGTCCTCAGCTCCCCTGATGTGTGGAGTCCCTCAAGGGTTGATTCTTGGACCAATCTTCTTCTCATCATACATGCTTCCTCTGGGTCATTTGTTCAGCCACTTTCAAGATGTGTCATATCACTGTTATGCTGATGAATCACCGATCTATTTCTCTGCCAAACCCAATAACCTGAATCAACTGTCCTCCCTCCATGATCGCTTAGCCACTACCAAAGATTGGTTGTCTCTTAATTTTCTCCACCTAAACCCTGACAAAACAGAAGTTCCTTTAGTTGGACCTGATAATGTCGCCACTGCAGTTGATCAGTTTATTGGTCCATTTCACTCAAATATCAGTTTTACTGCTAAGAATCTTGGTAACATCTTTGACCAGTGTATGACTTTTGACCATCATGTTCCAGTCCTATTTTCTTCAAGTAAGAAATATATCTTGGCTCCTACATATCTCAAACTATTCTCCCATTCAGATTATTGTAATTCCCTCTACATGTGCCTCAGTCAAGCTGCTCTAAATCATCTACAGTTGGTTCAAAAGGCAGCTGCCAAGCACTTAACTAGAACTAGCTGTAGGTCCCATATTACCCCTGTTCTTGCATCCCTCCACTGGATTTCTGTAAAATACAGAATAAACCTCAAGACCCTGTTGATAACATATGAGGCCCTGCATGATCTTGCCCCCAGTTACATTTCTGATCTCCTCATTCCTCCTATCCATTCCCTGCTCCACCTGCAAGACAAAAGGTGACCGTGCCTTTGTATTAATTCATTTTGCTTTATTTATTCGTTTATATTTTTCATGTGTGTGTGAAGGACTTTGTAACTGTGTTTTAAAAAGTTCTATATGAATAAAGCTTGACTTACTTATTAAATAAAACATAGAGAAACCCATGTTGTATAAAGATTATGTACTTAGGTTGTGCATTTGTTATCATTACTAACGAGGGGTGGTTACAACTCTGTTTTCACTATTTCTTTACACATTTATAAAAATTAACATATTTACTACTACATATTAATATATGAATGCACAGTACATCATATGGCCAGACCACACCTGTGTCCATATAAGTTTGGACTTTATTCCCTGGGTAAGGCCTTTCAGGCAGCATTTGATTTCAAGGAGTGTGCCACTCCCAGCAAGCTCCAGATATTAATTAGATATATGTAACGCTAATTTCATAGATATTGCAATAATGTGCACACATCAATACGGAGAGACATCGAATTTATATACATAAACTGTGCCTAACAGACGAAATTCAGGGCTAAATGTATAAATGGTCACTACTGTCCGTACTAGCCATACTGTCTGTGACGTACCTTACGGTCCCCTTTCCAGTGGGTTCTAGATGTTTCTGTTATCGATTGGTTGTTGCACCAATCACGTAAGGACAATGGGTGTTACGCAGCCAATCACAGCCGTGTGGGGGCGGGCTTTAAGAGCATCGGTCTGTCAGAGCCGCTGGGTGACGTTAGGGAAGCCTAGGAGTGGGAGAATCCGCTTTGGCCATCATTGCTCCCTGGGATTACTCTGAATGAGTTTGCTATAAACAGCTTGACTTACATAACAGCGAGTAATTCTGTTAGTGCACCTTCAGCTAGCCGTCTGGTTTATTTTCAGAGGAGAGGACGCGCTTAATTGCATTTCATTTTGGAATAGAGCGCCATTGTATATATACATTTTTTTTTCTCATAGGTGTCAAGTGCGGTCGTTGCGAAGGATAACTTACTCAAGAGGTGAATTTTAAGAGCGCTCATTATGTCAGTGGTAGGCATTGATGTGGGTTTCCAAAACTGTTACATCGCTGTGGCAAGGAGCGGTGGCATTGAAACCATTGCCAATGAATACAGTGACAGATGCACACCGTAAGTATAAATGACAGACATCATCATCACCGTGAAATGTGGTCTGACTGAGTTTGTTACGCAATGTTTGCGTCTGGAGGCGCACTGGCTGGGGATAGTGGCGGTGGTTGTGATGAGGCCTGTAACTACTGGTTTATTCACCGTCAGAGCAGGTTAAAATGGGAAAAATATATAAATATAGGGCCAAAATGTCGCATGTGTCCGTCGCGTTCTGAAACGACACTGTGTACTCATAGATTGGCAGTTGACATTTTCTCCTGATAACCCTGACCACAGTGCTGCGCAGTGCGCCTCAAAGTTGGCTGAGATAAGCAACTTATAGAAGACAATATGTTATGTAGGCTAAACAGCATATTAATATGTTAGTGTACATGCGCGGGAAGGGAAATAATAGGTTTAGACATGACATGGCGATAGCGCGTCTGTTATGGCCTGCCAAAAAGCTACATCCTTGTTGTCTTCCAGGACTAGCCCAGAAATGACAAGCAAATAAAGCAGGTTGTATCATAATAGAAAAAAATGTTTTATTTATAGTGGATATAATTTCATCTTATAATAACAAGAAATGATCATGTGGGCCTTTTTCTGGAGAGACATTTAGCAGGTAAAGTGGGATGCATTTGCTGCAGCATCCAGCAAACAGGGATGTGCAAGTAGAAAGGAGAAAGAGCATTGCACCTTTAAGTGAATGGGGATATTTTTGTGGCAAGGTGAAACTAGGGAGTGACTTATCACTGCCAGCCAATGTGAAATGGATCCCTAAACCTCTTGTGATCAGAAGCATTCATCTTTGTCAGTTAACACAATGATTTGGTCTGCTAAAAGAGTTATGTTTTTTTGGAGCAGGATGAGCTCACTTTTGAAGGTGAATTATTCTGCCTCACTGCCCCAGTTCTCTGTAGTTCTTCCTCAGACTCCCATGTGAAATTCCTTTAATCGAAAACTGCCTCTCAGCACTCGACGTTTGGGTCTGTCTACAGCAGTCAGTCAATTACAGTTCTGCCTCGTCTGCCACATCTGTTAACAGGTCTATTTCTGTTGTGACCTACCTAATTTACTGATGTAATTGTCTTCTCTCATCAAGGGCTTGTGTGTCTTTGGCCACCAAAAATCGCATGATTGGAAATGCAGCCAAGAGTCAGGTAAGAACATGAATTATATATACCCATTTGTCTGGTTTCTGTAATAGAAGTAACATTACAAATCAAAAATAATGTCACTGTGTTCTTTTAACTTTAAGTTGTTCTGAGAAACTGTAACAATTATCTTATTTCAGGTTATAACAAACTTCAAAAATTCAGTCCATGGCTTCAAAAAGTTCCATGGCAGAGCATTTGATGACCCATTTGTCCAAGGGGAAAAGCCCAAACTGCCTTACAACTTACATAAACTGGCCAACGGAAATACTGGAGTTAAGGTAAAGCACTGTACAAACCTCCAGCATGTTCTTTTTCACTGCTTTCTGTTTTTTTTCCCCTTTCTCTCTGACCCTGACCATTGTCTGCTGTCATTGTACACCTTTGTTCTTGTTATTCAACCACAACGCTGACCATGATAATGCACAGATGTTATTTTTTTTCCACGGTCTTTCACCTCACGTATTAGCTTCATAGATAATGGCTTTTAATTTCCCCTTGAATTGTGTTTACAGGTGCGTTATTTGGATGAGGACAAAGTGTTCACAGTGGAGCAGATAACGGGGATGCTGCTCACCAAGTTGAAGGAGACGTCAGAAAGCGCCCTGAAGAAGCCAGTGGTGGACTGCGTCATCTCGGTGAGGGATGAAAACATTGCAGATGAGTGTCAACGTAATTCATAAAGTTCGTCAATGAAACATGTTGATTCGTGCTCTGTTTTACAGGTCCCGAGTTTCTTCACAGATGCTGAAAGACGATCTGTGTTTGACGCCACTCAAATCGCAGGGCTCAACTGTTTACGGCTAATTAATGATACAACTGCAGGTCAGTGCTCTTGGAAAAATTGGTGGTAGTGAATTTTCGGGAATAGGAGTATACTAGGGCTAAGGTGGAAGGCTAGTCAGCAACTTTTCACATATGCTAGGGTAAAACTGCAAGACATCAGTAGAAATCATATGTTTAATAACTTAAACCAACAGCAAAATATTTTTGCCACAAACATTTGTGTTTTATTTACATTTTATTTGCGTTCACAGTGGCTTTGGCTTATGGGATCTACAAACAGGACCTTCCATCTCCAGAAGAGAGGCCCCGAAATGTGATATTCGTGGATATGGGACATTCATCATACCAAGTCTCCATCACGGCCTTCAACAAAGGCAAACTCAAGGTTAGCCTTTAACATTTTATTCACCTGAATCTATATCCTACACCCATATCTGTAAACTCTGAGCTCAATGGCACTCTGGTCTTTCAGGTCCTTGCAACAGCGTTTGACCCATACCTCGGTGGGCGTAATTTTGACGAGGCGCTGGTAGATTACTTCTGCGAAGAGTTCAAGACCAAGTACAAGCTGAACGTGAGGGAGAACCAGAGGGCTCTGCTGCGTCTGTACCAGGAGTGTGAAAAACTGAAGAAACTCATGAGTGCCAACTCCTCCGACCTGCCTCTGAACATAGAGTGCTTCATGAATGACATTGATGTTTCCAGCAGGATGAATAGGTACAAATGTTTTTTTGTCCTTCTTCATCTCGCCTCTCTATGGTGGAAATACAGCATTGTAAATGTCTATTTAAAACTTTATTTGTAACCCACAGGGGCCATTTTGAAGAGATGTGTGCTCAGTATCTAATGAGAGTAGAGATGCCACTGAAAGCAGCCCTTGAACACTCAAGTATGTCCCTCAGATTTGGTTGGATTTACTTGAGAATGCTGTTTTAATAGTATATAAGTGACGAAGCTGTTCAACCTTGTGTGTGTTTTGTGGCAGAACTGAGCCGGGATGATATCTATGCAGTGGAGATAGTTGGAGGAGCTACGAGAATGCCAGCTATTAAAGAGAGGATCACCAAATTCTTCGGCAAAGACGTCAGCACCACACTGAACGCAGACGAAGCTGTCGCTAGAGGCTGTGCACTTCAGGTATAAATTCTCCTCTAACACTGACAGTTTCCCAAATTTACTGTACAAACATACTGTAGATCAGTAATATATAATGCAGCTAATGTGCATTTGTTTTGTGTTGTGTGTGTGTGTGTGTGTGTGTGTGCTGATTGTTTGGGTGTAGTGTGCAATTTTGTCCCCAGCATTTAAGGTGCGTGAATTCTCCATCACTGATGTCGTTCCCTTTCCCATAACTCTACGTTGGAAATCACCAACAGAGGATGGTTTGGGGTAAGCACATTTTACATTTAATTAGCCATATGAAAGTGCAACTTCACCCCCAGGTCTCAGCCTTACTCCACCCACTGCATAATTTTGGAAAATACAAAAAAATGGGCAAGAGGTTGAGAGGGGCAAGTTGGGCGTGGCCAGAGAAGAATGATAATAAAGATGCAACGACATTTAAACAAGCCAGAAGTCATTTTTAAATAAACCTGTCTGTGTTTTTAATTGGTTTATTTTCACATGAAGACAGTTAGTTTAGCTTCAGGAGCTAACAGCAGCACTGACCTGCTGGAGGAAATCTCTTCATCTGTGACTGTCTGCTGCTCCACAGCGGACAGGTTCAGTAAGGTTGGAACTCCAGTTACACCATGATTTAATGTTTTAAAACAAGAATTTACCAGCTGATAAGTGCAGGAACAGACAGCCGGAGAGTTAAAGAGCTTGAGGACGAGATGCGAGGAGGATTTCTGTTGTTTGTGGCTCCAAGAAGCGTTTCCTCTTGTGGACAGTCACAGACAGAGAGATTTCCTCCAGCAGGTCAGTGCTGCTGTTAGTTGCTGTTAGCTGCTGAAGCTGAAACTGTCCTGATCAGATTATATTTGAAAATGAACACAGAGCTGGGAGAGGAGGGCGTTAACATTGTACCATTTCATGAAATAGAGAACCCCCAAACAGTCAACTCTAAATTAGCATTGGCCCCGCCTCTTCAGTATTTTCATTGACACCAAATGTACATTCAGTGTCTATGTCAATATTAACACCAGCATTGATGTGTTATAAGTCATCTAATTTAGTTTACAGCTCAAAAAACATGCCTAAGTGTGCAGTACCTCTTTCAGTAATGCTATATAAAAAAAGACCCAAAATTTCCCTGTAGTCATTCCTCTAAATAGCAAATCAAGCAAAGTCAGCCACCATGAACATACAGTATGTGCTGACTGTGTTTCCACAACCTGACTTAGCTTTTTCCTCTCGCTGTGTTTTTGTCACAGAGAGTGCGAAGTGTTCAGTAAGAATCATGCTGCTCCATTTTCCAAAGTGATAACCTTCCACAAGAAGGAGCCCTTCGACCTTGAAGCCTTCTACAGCAGCCCTCAAGAGCTCCCATACCCGGACCACAGGATAGGTAATGGTGCCCTTTCAAAGTTAAGTATGCCTGCTAGTGACCCATTAGTTCTGCCCCCAGAGAGACGGATGCACAGATTTCAAGATGTGAAATTATGCAGAAATCTGGCTCCTTTTACAAGCTACTCACGTCTACAGCGAGAGAGGTGATTGATTCATGTGTCCCAAATAGTTTTTCTGGGTGGCCCATTTGTGGCTGAGTCCCCTCAGGGACCTACAACCTGGAGGGTAGAAATAAGGAGCAGTCTCCCACAGATGGGTAATGAGTCAGTATGTGCAGGTTGTGCTGGTAGGGCGTGTGCATACTCAGGTGGTTTATCAGTTTGTAATTTGACATCACTAGCCTCCTACCTGTCTGTTAAGGGAACTTGCTTAAGACCTGTAATTCAAGCTCTTTAACAAACCACTCATTTTGTTTCCGTCTGTTACCAGGATGCTTTTCTGTACAGAATGTGGTTCCTCAGCCGGATGGAGACAGCTCTAAAGTGAAGGTCAAAGTGCGTGTCAACGTCCACGGCATCTTCAGTGTGTCCAGCGCCTCTCTGATTGAGAAGCAGAAAGGAGAAGGAGAAGACATGCAAATTGACTCAGAGCCAATGGTGCAAAATGAAGGCAGAGCTGAGGACCAGGTAAAGTGATATTTGTCACAGTGGCTCTAGTGATGTCAGTCCATCAGTGTGTTGGTCCCACACTTTAGTCCAGAGGGAAATATCTCAAAAACTATTGGGCGGATTGCCATGAAATTTGGCACACACCTTTGCTATGTACAGAAAATGAATCCTAATGACATAAAGGTTTATTACCACAATGTTTTGTGTGAATCTCCTCCTGCTACTCTGATGTGGCAGTTTCATGGATACTATAGTTAAAATCTTTTTTATAAAATTAAGATAAGAGGTCAGTGGTTCCAGAGGTTGCATGTAGCCTGTGGATTAGTTACTATATTGACCATCACAAAAAGTCTTGTGCACTTCTTCATATGTACAGTAATCCTTAGCAGACTGTGCTGTAGCCTTGCATATTGTTGGGTTTTACTGCAAGTGTTGTTTAGAAATAAATATGATTTATATTGTTTAAAAGACAATTCTCTTAGATTTGTTGACTGTAAAGTAATCGTCTGTGTTGCTCTTTTAAATATAGTTAGAATATCAGATCTTGTGTTACTTACATGTAATCTGGCTTGGATAAAAATATCTGAATGTGTGTTGTGACTCAGACCAAAATGCAGGTTGACCAGGAAGGCCAAAACCAGGGAGACCAGCAAAATGATGACGACTGTTCCACCAGTAAGGTTAGTTGGGCTTGAATTAAAGGAAATGCCTGTTCAACAACCATATCCTGTCATAGCCTGTATCAGACTGCTTGATACCAATAGAGACATCAATCTTGCAGGTTCGTAATTACACTGATTCTGTTACAAATTTGACAGTTGTATTTGGGAACAAAAACCTAATAAAAAGTCCCAAAATGTCAATTCTACAATATTAGCAGTATTGAACCAATACTTAACCACTGCTGAGATGAATTGTGTCAATTTATGAATCAAGAATGAGACAAAAGCATATTGATCAGTCTAAAAAATATACTAATATTACTATACTGTAAAAATACAAAAATAAGTCATATAAGCACTGCAGCTAAAAGGCTGGATTGTGTTTTCTGGTTTCCAAATCCAGGAGTGTGCATCTGGGGAGAAGCAGGACCCGGCAGCAGGGGGGAGCAAGCCCAAAGTCAAGGTGAAGAGTATTGATCTGCCCATCGCAGCCAACAACATTCGACAGCTCGACGGTGATGTCCTTAGCAACTTTATGGAGTACGAGGTGAGTTCCGCCGGTGGCCTTTGGAAAAGCTGAGTCATGGTCTGATTACCTGTGCCCAAATGGAGGGAGTGCTATTAAAACTTTATATGCGCTTGATATGTGTTGTACTGGACTTTTATTGTTCCCCAAAAAGATTTATGCTTGTATCTGATATCAGTTAGTTCATGGTCAGTGTTTCTGGACTGTGTCAGAGAGGTGTTAATAAAACTCTGAGGTCATTTGTAACACCATAGTTTGTGCTGTTGTTGGTTGGGTGGCATGATATTATAAAGGTATTGCTGTTTTTGTTTTCACGCCTTGTATTTTGGCTATTATAACACAATCTCTTGTTTGTGTGGATTTTCCTCACAGCGTCAGATGATTGTCCAGGACAAACTGGTGAAAGAGCTGAACGATGCTAAAAATGCTGTGGAGGAATATGTATACGATCTGCGGGATAAACTTTGTGGGATCTATGAAAAGTACATCACAGAGGATGTAAGCGTTGCTTTTTAATAATAGTCACCCTGACACTGTAAAGACTAGTATACTGGGAAGATGTACCAAGCTAATTATGTGTATTTCCTAATATTCTTGTTAAATTTGGCTCTGACTAACAGGACAGTAACCGGCTATCACTGATGCTGGAGGACACAGAGAACTGGCTATACGAGGATGGAGAGGACCAGCCCAAACAAGTCTATGAGGAAAAGCTGGATGCACTTAAGGTTTGTTTTTAGTGTCAGTTCGTTTTAGTTTACATGCATGCACATTTTGTTAATATGAATGCTGATCTTTTCCAGAGGTTGGGTCAACCCATTCAGGACCGGCACAGAGAGCATGAGGACAGGCCGAGGGCTTTTGAAGAGCTCGGCAAGAAACTACAACTCTACATGAAGTTTGTGGATTCCTGTAAACAGAAGGTAAATCCTTTTGATCTAGTGATGCACTGCATTTAGATCTGTAATAAAAAAAAAATGAAATGAGAAAAAAAGTCAGTATGTTTTCAAGACTGTTTTTTTTTTTGTACAGAGGTTTGCAAATGTCTTAGTCATCCAGTGCTGTAAAGGTTTTACCACACTGATCTGTTTTGTTGCTCAACCTTAGCTGTGACACTTTCTACAACACCTATTGCCATTCTTTTGTTTTTTTAGATGTAATTTTTGTAAAACCATAGAGGTGAATTCTTAAATGATTACGGGTGTAACAATTGATGAAATATAAATATGTAAAATACATTTCTTGTCACAAACTCTTTTCCAGGATGAGCGATACCTACATTTGAGCGCAGAAGAGAAGAGCACTGTAGAGAAATGCGTGAATGAAAGCATGGGCTGGATGAACAGCAAGATGAACGCACAGAGCAAACTCGCTATTACTCAAGATCCCGTCGTCAAAGTAGCAGACATAATTGCCAAAATACAGGTATGTGAATGACTGTTTAAAGTTGAATTCATTCTTCCATCAGCAGTGATGAGATCTGCTGATTTTCTTATATCAACACACTCTCACCAGGAACTGGAGGATGTATGCAATCCAGTGATCAACAGGCCAAAGCCCACAGTGGAGGAGGCCCCTGAAGTGAACGACCAAAACAGTGGCGCTCATAACGGCCCGACAGCCAAGCAAGACGCCAAGGGAAGCCAGCAGACAAAATCTGGAACGAAAGAGATGGAGGTGGACTGAGATCGTTGTCTGACGAGCAACATCACTGACCATTTAGACAGTAGAAACATGAATACCTGGGACCATTTCTCAATCCTCACCAGCCACTTTTGTGGATCTGTTTTTTTGTGTGTGTGTGTGTCCCATCGGACTTTACCTTTTGAGGTTTCTCTGTTTTCACCCTTTCATCCTTATGTGTGACAATGGTGTGCTTTACTCTCTCAAAGGTTTGACATACTTAATAAAAGAAAGAATGATGCAATAGATCAAACTCTGATTCTGATGTAAAACTGTTTCCTCTGTACCATACAGGACGGTAAGCTTTTGTGTTTGCGTTCCACGTGTCTCATAAGCGTCCAGTAACAGCAGTAAATCCTATCACCATAAGAGAAATAGAAAGTGCTGTCCAAACAAATGCTATTGCAGAACTATTAGTTTGTATGCAATAATACAAATTATATATATTTGTATTTAATGAGTTTGAAATGATGTCCATGTCTAGAAACTGTAAATACTATTTTAGTAAATAAAAGCAGCCAGCATATACAGCATCAGTAAAAAGTCTGGACACGCCTTCACATTCATTTAAAAGAGAAAGTGTGTCCAAACTTTTGACTGGTACTGTATTATTATGTACATAAAGAACACATTCCTAGTGTTACAATGGCAATGCTTGACACACCAAATCTCTTTAGTAAGTGATTGGTTGCCTATTTCCTTTTTTTTTTTGTTTTCTTGCATTTTTCCATATTTAAGTTATGGGATTTAAAGATGGCAAAAATAAATTCATTTGTCTGTAAGACAAAATGTCTATAGTCTGAAATTATTTTATTTTCAGCAGCTTAACCTGGAAGAAATCAGAAATCTTTATCTGTGTGAAGTTTTGTAATGTGATCAGGACAATTCAAAAACGTAAGTGTTTAGGTTACTGAGATTTGAATCCCCAGTTAAGAAAAGTGAGATGCACATTGGTTGCCTACAACACATGAAACTATAAATTACACTTATCTGCAGAGTTAAGCTTGAAGTCATAATGTTTGGGAGACACTAAGTATTAGAAATTAGATAAGGCATAGTGGAATCATATGAATGAATAAATAATAAATATGTAATACTTCCATAAAATGATCAAATAGTCCAATGCATTTTTAAAACTCAGCACGTTCATATGAATTGTTATTTCATCTGGCTTCTTTCCACAATACACAATGGTTTATTAATAATTTTTTTGTTTTTTATTCCAGCAGTTTTATTTCAAAATGTCCCTTTTCCAATGTGTGTTTCATGTCATAATCCTACTTTTTATCAATCAAGACAAAGTGGCAGAGCAAGTTATGTGATTGACATTCCATAATAACATTGATTGGGTTTTCCACAATTTTATGGTTATATTAAATATTTTATCTGTATTTATTCATATAATTATTTATTTCATAATGTCTTTTGTACGGCTGCAACTAAGGATTATTTTCATAATCAATTAATCAGCAAGTTATTTTCTCAATTAGTCATTTGGTCTATGAAACATAAAGAAGACTGCAAAAAATCACAATATCCTGGAGCACAAGGTGACGTCTTCAGATGTCTTATATACTCTGATATACAGTCCAAACCCCTAAAATATTTAATTAACAATAATGTAAGACCAAGAAAAGCATCAAATTCTTACATTGAAGAACCTGGAACCATCAAACGTTTGGCATTTTTGCTTGAAAAAATAACTTAAATGATGATTTGATTATCAGACTAATTGCTGATTCATTTTCTTTGGATCGACAAATCGATTTATTGACTAATCATTGCAGCTCTTTGTGTTTATTTAATTTTGGGTTTGGGTCTTCATAGAATGAATGCACAAACTTTACATGCAGAAACTTAAATGTTTTGACCAAGGGTTCAGATTTAAAATACTAGAAGCCTGCAAGCCTGCAAGCAGATAGATAGATAGATAGATAGATAGATAGATAGATAGACACAATAAAGGCGAAATTATATACAATAACTAAATAGACTAACTCAAATATAAAGAATAAATAAAAACGAAAGAGACTAGAGATATAACCATAACTATATATACTATTTGCTACGCTGTTTAATTATGCTAAAATGCTAAAATGGTAGTGCAAGAAGTTTAAACGTACAAGCTTTAATACATAAGCTTATAAAACTCATTATAAGTATAAAACTCTACTTTCAAGTACACTTTTACGACAGAGCTTGTAGTATTATATGTTAAACCAGCCCGCGTGAGGGAGCCTTACAGGGGGCGTGGTAAACCCTGCTTGTTGTCGTATGACGTTGCGTGTGACGTAGCCACGGATGTAACGGGCGCATATTTTCAAAATGGAAGAAATGGCAAAGTTTTGGAGGGTAACACAAGAACAACATTTGTTTGCCGTCTGAGAACTCCTGCACCGACTATCGATGAACTCAGTCGATCGAGGAACATTATTACTCTCCTGCATGAATCTGCAAGACCAAAACCAGGCACGATGAGTGTTTCGATTGGCGATAAGATTGAGGTGAGTTGTTTTGTCGGGCTAACGCCTGCTGCAAGCTAATCTAATGTCAACTGTGGCTGGTAACCTTGCTGGAGTTAATAATTAGCTGGTTATGCGTAAGCTAAGCGTAGAGCGTAGTTTCTTCCAACATGGTGATGTTTAAAGTGTAAAGAAGCCATTCAGTGCAAATACATTTAACTGAATTATATGAAAACGTTTGGCTATCCGCTAACGTTAGTGAATACTGTAACGTTACTGACGCTAACGCTAATATCGTTTGTTTTCATACATCCCGAGATGGTTTGCTTCTTTGAACAAAACGCCATTATTATTATTATTATTAGTAGTAGTAGTAGTAGTAGTAGTAGTGTTATTAGTATTATTATTATTATTATTATTATTATTATTATTATTAGTAGTAGTAGTAGTAGTTGTTGTTGTTGTTGTCAGCTTTATGTGTCAGCCTCAGTGCTCGGGTGTGTAACCTTACTCCGGGCTCTCTCGGGACAAACAGTGTTGTTTCTTCTCTGTGCATCACTTTGGTTGCTCCACATGCTGCTTAGAAACGGCTACAAGTGGTCCTCGTTAGCGGGAAGACAGCCGGGATAATTAAAGGTTTTGGTTGGCCATATGACGGCGTCAGGTGTTGGTGGCTTGTTTGTCAGTTATTCGTTTGTTGTGGGAGGATTTTCTCTTGTGTGAAGTCGTTAGTGGCTGGATTGTCTGTCTCTTTATAACTGTACATCCAGCATGTCGCAGGCAAGAGGGACGGTATTTGATCAAGTTATTCACTGTTTCTTCCAACAAAACCTCACTATTGACACCCAAGCCAGCAGAGATGAGGAGAGTAGATTATTTTATGATCAGGAGCTCAGGATCGAGGTCTGTCAAGGGGTCAAAATAGACCCATTTTTAAATCTAAAATGATTTTCCTATTTTTCTTCAGATATGATTTGTTGTTTGGAATCAAACAATGTTTGTTTTTCTTTCTTGTTGTTTAGGATTTTAAAGTCCTCACCCTCCTTGGCAAAGGGTCCTTTGCATGTGTTTACCGGGCAAAATCGGTGAAGACTGGTCTGGAGGTTGCTATCAAAACGGTAAGAATCGCTGACCCTACAATTATTAGTCTTTGTTAGTGATATGTGGTAATTATAGCATGCTTTACCAGCACCCAAGCTGTTACCAGTGACTGACAGTTGAAGTGTAAACTGGAATTGCTCGGTTATTAACCCCTAATTGTCTCCCATGGGTGTCTTGTGGTCCCTCAACTCTCCACAAATGGGGTCTGAACAGTTCACCATCTTTGTGGACGGCAGATTGGCTATTAACAAACAAACCTAAACACCCAGGAGCAGAACTTTACCGCATTACATGTTGATCCCGTGAGTAGCTGGTGTATAATTATCTCTGTGGTTCCCGTCTGCAGATTGACAAAAAAGCAATGCACAAAGCTGGGATGGTCCAGCGTGTGACGAACGAAGTGGAGATTCACTGCCGATTGAAACACCCTTCCATACTTGAGGTAACGTTGGCTGGACACGTCTAATTTCTTGTGACTGTGTACTGTGGGTTTTTATTACATGGCATGTCATAACACATATATTTGTTCTCCCTTAGATTTTCTGTGTGACATTCATGTTTTTTTCTGTTAAGTGTACAATACACATGGAGATGTTGTGTTGGGTTTTCAGTTAAAGGCAAACAGCGCAAATTGTAGGAATTCAAATTTGTGTTTGTAACCCTACAGTTACAGCTTCCTCCTCTCATCCCCCTCAAAAAGCTTCAGCTTTGTTTTATTGTTGTCATGGTTATATAATGTGGAGAACTTGCCCCTACCTCTGGTAATTGCTTTGTTCAGTATTAAAGTCACTGTTCTCCACTTTACATTATCACAAATTGGTCAGTTTGGTCACTTTTGTTTTATCTAGATATCAGTGAATGTTCAGTACTGTAACTGTTTTTAAGCACAACAATATGATATTTAGATCATGATTTTTAGACTGATAATTCATAGCTGACCACTTTTTCAAAGTCAATTGTATCCCTGATTTAATGTCATTTGAGAATCTTACATATTTTTTTATTTTTTGTCTTCTAACTTTTACATACTAATATATGCTGAAATATATATCATGTCTTTTTTTTTTTTTGAAGCTGTACAACTACTTTGAGGACAGCAACTATGTGTACCTGGTGTTGGAGATGTGTCATAATGGAGAGATGAGCCGATACCTGAAAGAGAGGAAGATGGCATTCTCTGAGGACGAAGGTCAGGCAGATTTTATATTTGAAATGAAAGAAACTCTTTGACTTATTAACTTAAAGGTTCTCTGTAGCATTTTCCTGACAACAAACAAAAGTTATGCTGACATTAAATGTAAATCACCAAAACTCATTGTGTGTAACCTTGAGGTCTAATTAACATGTCAAATCCATTTCCAAAACATTCAAACATTTGCAAAGTAGATTTTTCTTAAAAGTTTGAATCCTGCAGTGTTTACATCCATGTTTACTAGCTGGCAGTCGTCTTCTTCCTTGCTTTTGTTGGTGCAGTTGTGGATTTCTGGGCACATTACAGCCACCTGTAGATCAGTGGAATAGTGTGAAACCATTGGCAGGATTGTGTATTATTTAACCACATGCATTTGCATGTGCAAGTGCGTCCTCATGCACAAGACAAACAAAATGGGGACCCACTCGTGAAAAACTGCTCCATAGTGCTACTATAGGACACTCGACACAGTTCCTTTTTAAATCTGAATTGTGTTGGTTAACTGCTCTGTGCACTGCCTACTTTTAATTTTTTTTTTTTTTTTTTTCCACAGCAAGACATTTCATGCATCAAATAGTGAAAGGAATGCTGTATCTACACACCCATGGCATCTTACATCGAGATCTGACCTTGTCAAACCTTTTGCTGACCAGCAACATGAACATTAAAATCGGAGACTTTGGCCTGGCCACTCAACTTAAACTCCCAAATGAAAAGCACTTCACCATGTGCGGGACACCCAACTACATCTCCCCGGAGGTGGCCACCCGCAGTGCTCATGGCCTGGAATCAGATGTCTGGTCACTGGGGTGCATGTTCTACGCCTTCCTGATGGGTCGGCCTCCGTTTGACACGGACACAGTCAAGCACACCCTGTCTAAAGTGGTGCTTGGGGAATATGAGATGCCCAATCACGTTTCTCTAGAGGCTCAGGACCTGATCCATCAGCTGCTGCAGAGGGACCCCGCCCAGCGGCCCAGCCTCTCTGCAGTGCTGGACCACCCGTTCATGACCCAGAGCCTGCTGGACAGAACCAAGGAGCTGCGGCTGGGTGATGAAGGATCAATAGACAGCGGCATCGCCACCATCTCCACGGCCTGTACCTCCTCCACCTTAGCCAGCAGCAGCAGCCGCCTCCAGAGGAAAACCAGGCACATGATTGGCTCTGCCCTGCCTAACCGCATGACTCCCATTACAAGTCTTCCACACCAGCCCAGCAGCGCCTGCTTTGAGGACGGAGATCAGTGGCAGCAACAGCCGGACAGATTTCACAGGGAAGGCAGGAGGAGGGCGGTTCATGTTGAAGAGAGTGGACAGCCTCACTCTCGCTACCTAAGGAGGGCTCACTCCTCAGATCGTTTCGGCTCATCTGGACCAGGCCAGGGGTCGAGTCATGCTGAGCTGGGGAGATGCCACTCAGAGGAGACTCTAACAGACGTAGGAAGACCAGTCTTCCCCATGTCCTCCACCCAACACCCATTTTCAGAGCATGGACGGTTACCCTCTCCTCCTGTCAAACAGTCAGCTCAGTAAGTAGTCTCTCCATTCATCTTCTAATCATTTTTCATATTAACCTGACACTAAAGATTTCACTTTACTGTTTTTCAGCTCTGGGTATTCGTTATCGACACAGATGGCATATCCGCCAAACTTTCAATTTCAAGACCTGGAGGGAGTCACTAACTGGCTCAATAATGAGGGTAAAAAAATGATGCGTTTCTTGTTTTTGATTATATGAACACATGTGGTAGATTTGTCTCATCCAGAGCAACTGTTAGTGAGTTTAGTGGCTTGTTTGGGAAGTAAAAGATCCCTGTAAAAGAAATAATCTTTGGTTATTAGTTGATTTAATTTGAGATACAGACAGTTTTTTTGAGCCAGAAAATGAATGAAGGCATATAAAAATTCATAAATGGATCTTTAAACTCTCCAAACACCATTTAAACCATCCGGCTCAAGCAAATCTTTACAAATATTTTCTCTTCTTTCTCAGGTTCTGGGCAAAGGCCCACAGACAACAGCACTCACAGCAGTAACGGGAGTTTCCATGGCAGCAGAGGGCCTTTGGGGGTTCACAATTCCTGGACGGACAAGCCCATGAGCCGAGGCGTGAATCCTAATCACAACGTGCACCACCTACACCAACCCCATCTCTCCAACCCGGACTCGTGCAAGGAGAATTTTTCCGGAGCAGAGTTAAAACTCCCCTCAGCCAAAACAAGCATGGAGAAGAAAACGCTGAGAGACGTAGTCCCGCCTCTGTGTGCGTCCAGACTGAAGCCTATCAGACAGAAGACCAAAAATGCTGTTGTAAGATAGCGCTCATGTTTTTGATAATATATTCATGGTCTCAACTTCAAGTGAGAAATTTGTCGATGTCTAATTTCTTTTTTGTATCTTTTTTACAGGTGAGCATCCTGGACACAGGTGAAGTGTGTATGGAGCTGTTAAAATTCCACAGCGGTCAAGAGAGGGTCAAAGAAGTCCTTCGGATTTCCTGCGATGGCTCAATGGTGAGCTCACTGTATTATATTTCTAAATTTTTCTTTTCTAACTGGCAGGGGTAGTATAAAAACATAACATGACACAAGCTTGTTTGCATTATTAAATCAGATTTTTAAGAATTATTACTCCTGTAAATGGAAGCTTAATATTATTATCATGTCTTTTAGGTGACAATATACCAGCCTAATGGTGGAAAGGGTTTTCCTGTGCTGGACTGCCCCCCTGCTCCACCTGAAGATATTCTGATCTGTAGCTATGAGGACCTGCCAGGTAAGCTGATGGACATGATACACCCACTAACATCAGCTGATGTAAGATGAGAAATTGTGTCTCAATTAATTTCTTTTTTTTTGTAATAGAAAAATACTGGAAGAAGTATCAATACGCCTCCAAGTTTGTTCAGCTTGTGAAATCCAAGACTCCTAAAGTGACCCTTTACACCAAGTATGCCAAGGTCATGCTGATGGAGAACTCTCCCGTAGCAGACCTGGAGGTTTGCTTTTACGATGGTGAGTCAGATTTCTATGGACGCGGATCAACACCGACCATTTTCTCTCTGAATTATTTAACAATGATCTGTTCACGCCCGTGTTGTGTAGGAGCGAAGACCCACAAGACGTCAGAGCTGGTGCGAGTGGTGGAGAAGAGCGGGAAGTCCTACACGGTGAAGGGTGAGGTGGGGCTGAGCGGCCTGAGCCCAGAGAGCAAGCTCTACGTGGAGCTGTCCGACGAGGGCCACAGCATGTGTCTGTCACTAGAGGCCGCCATCACAGCAGAGGAGCAGCGCAGCACCAAGAACGTTCCTTTCTTCCCCATAACTATTGGCAGGTGAGAGGAAGACGCTGTCATTTTTATACTCCTGCTGCTCCTGTGTTCCTTTTCCTTTGTGGCTAATATTAGTTTTGTCTGGGTCACTTCTAGAAGACCTACAAACCCAGACCCTCCGTGCTCATCGTCGCAGCCCTCCCACCCGGTCCCTCCTGACCCAGCTTCACCTCCTCAACCTCCACAAATCACTCCTTCGGTGAGCGAACCACAGCCTTAAACTGCTGGATTAACAGAGAGATTATAAAGCTTTAACAATCGGTATATATTATATTTATATATTGTATGTATTTATACGCAGATGATCTCCTACGACGGGTCTGATTTCACCTCGACCAGCCTGGGTAAGAAAAGCTCTCCAGTGCGACAGGACCTCGTGCAGAGCACAGGAAAAGTAGTGAAATCGATATTCGTGCCCAATGTTGGATGGGCATCTCAGGTAATTAATAAATGAGTCTCTTATTATGTTGTAATCAGCTACAGGATCGTGTTTCTCAATAAAATCCTTTTGTATCTGCAGCTGACGAGCGGAGAGGTGTGGGTGCAGTTCAACGACGGGTCTCAGCTGGTGGTTCAGGCAGGAGTTTCCTGCATTACTTACACACATCCAGAGGGGCGGATCACCAGGTATGAAACATGTTAGAAATGTTGTCATTTTATTGGCTCGTGTGTTTTATCGGCTTTGTCTTTAAAGAAGACAGTGGCAACTGAAAACTTGCATCACAAAAGGATATCTACTATCCACATTTACACAAATAAAGTCTATTTTCACAACTGTGCACCGTGTCCTTAGTCCATATATTTGCAGAACTCATATGTGCAAGTGAATCTCAATAACTTCTGTCTTCTTCACAGGTACAAGGAGAACGAGAAGTTGCCCGAGCACGTCAAGGAAAAGCTGCAGTGTCTCTCCTCCATCCTCGGACTGTTGGCCAACCCGACATCACATCACCTACAACCTCATTAACACTGTGAGGTTAAAACATCTCAGCAGGGAGCAGAAAGTAGCATTTAGAGCCTTTTGATAACTTCTTTTTGTCTGGTGTTCTTGTAAATATATGTTTGTGTTTCTTTTTTTTTTTTTTTTACATGTACAAAAGACTAAGATTATGAAAAGATTTATTTTATTAAGTAACCATTTTGTATAGTGTCTCAATTGGCCTACTGGAAAACATTTTGTATGTTTCTGTTGTGTATTTTTTACTGTGTATGTCTCCGATTCTATGAAATTCATAAATGCTGAGGCAATAAACATCTGGAGGCTGAGTGGAGAACTGCTGCACTTTGTTTTGCAGTCTTCTCTTTTGCACTTGATATATTCATGGATGACCACAATGAATCTTTGTAGAAAGAAATTAAAGTATTCAGAGCTACCTTACAGCTTCAGTAATACACTTGGCTAAATGTTTACATAATTTAAGTGCTAATTCTGATCACATAAGACTAACATTTGGGCTTTTTAAAGCATTACTTCTTACTCTATTCAATGAAATAACCTGCATAAACACTGGAAAACACAGCATGTACCCACAAATGATAAATTAAAAAACGTAGAGCTGAATTAAACACAGCAAGATATGGTTTCACATGTTTATTTTGCCCTGTTGGTTTGGCGATTCGATTTTTTAAAAAAAGGTCACAAAATTGTGGATTCCTTTCAATTACAGAACTGATACAAAACAACATACTGTACGGATGTAAGCCTAGGCATATATACACATACTGTACAAGACGCCCAAGGAGTAAACATTCAGGTTGAAGCTGGGAGCATGACAACACTGTCAGGGGGGTTGCAGAAATGACCAAGGGTAGGATTAACCATTTATTTCCCATTTAGAAGCACAATAAAGAGCACAACATAGGACAAACAGCATACTGGTGTACACAGATTTCAGCCTTTTCAACATAGACGGGGTTGCACCCTCGACTTCTCCCCTACTGCTAGGTGAGGAAACACCTAAATCAGGGGAAAAGGATGTGAAAGTTTCCCCAAACCTGCTGCTTCATGTGCCGTCCTTACATGTTGAAATTCTGCTGTTGTTACTTCATCACAGACACATGCAAATTTGAGAAATTAAAGGAACTAACCTTGAAATATTCTCACAATGTGTGTCTAGTGAACAGTTTTCCAAATGTCAATGGTATTCTTTCAGTTCATGTCCCAGAGAGATGCTGGTGAGATGGCTGCAGTGACATTTTTTATTTACGATCACAGGGAGGGTGAACGAGAGGACAGTTGGTTCCCTCGGATACTTATGGAGGAAATAAAACAGCTTTAGGAGCTCTCTGGGACAAGAGAAGAAGAAGAAGCAGGCTCAGAGGAATGCAAAAATCTGTATGCACTGATTTGGCAGGTTGGCACGCCTTCCCGCTAGATGCTAGAGGGAGACAACAACCAAAACATCATCTGTCCCTTTGACACCAACTTAAGTTTTGTTGTACAACCTGACCCAACTGCATTTTTTTTTTACTACTCCTCTAGTAAATATCCATCGTTTGTTCAAAAACATTGCGTGCTTTCTTTTATATAAAACTTTTTTTTTTCCCCATAAAATCTCAATAAAATAAAGTTGCTCTTAGTAGATGTCAGGACAAAGATATTAACAAAATTGGAGTAAAAAAATCTCACAGTGAACACTGGGAATAAGAGCTGGACTCCCTCGATCCACTTCCCCCTCCAAATGATTTTAACATGTGACACAAATACAGCAGCTGGGACAGAAGACAGGTCAGAGAATTAAGCTTGAAGCAAATGAACCGACTGGACTGCGGGTCTCATTAAACTGCATTTTGTAAAGAGTAAAGAGGTGCACTTTAGAGTGAAATTAACTTGAACGGAGACAATAAAGCTGAACAAATTCCTCAATCATCTAGTTGGAATTTAATGGTTGTAATATCGTCTCATTAAATAGTCATTTAGCTGGTTCCAAACACATATTTCACCTGCATTTTAGGAGAATAAATGAATTCCTAGTTAACAAAATGAGTTTAAAAGTGATTAAGCGACAAAACTCCACAGCAGCCACAAGTCTGGTGATAAATCAAGTTTGCCTCAGGAGAGAAGTTTGCTCACATTACACATACAAGCATTGAAGACACTGTTTAAAGGAGAGACTGTTTACGGAGTCTTCAAACTCCATGAAGTTATGCGAGAAATCTCACAAGATCCCACTGGAATTTTGAAAATTACATCATGGAATTCTCTGAAAATATCCACAAACAAAAGCGGAATGTGATCCTCGTCTTCCTGCGCTGGGAGCGACTCAAAACAGGGACGCAGTTTGTTTGTTGAACACCTAACATCCGGCGTCTGACATACAGTAAAACACTCACAGACCTATAAACATTGGCGCAACAACAATCATTTAAAAAAAAAAAACAAAAAAAAAAACTTGGTCACATGGTCATGAAGATTCACTTTTTTTTTTTTTTTTTTTTCACCGTCTGTCCTACGCTTGAAGTAAATTTGATGGCACTCGGAAAAGTAAACGGCTTGTTCAAACTAACAATACTCAAAACTATCTTGTCGTTTGTGTTCAGACTCATCGTGTCCTCTGCAGTCAGTTGGCCACAGTCACATAGCAGCCCGGGATCTGTGGAGTAGTGTTCAAACGCCTGGCCGGCCACTTCCTCTTCCTCCCCTTCACTTTGTGCAGAGGAGTCAGTGGTTATTGACCAGAATGCAAACGCACACATCACTGGCAAGGTCTGTCGCAACGTAAACGCACCTGTTTGTGTGTACATGTGTGTGTGTGCGTGTGTGTGCGAGATATAAGGGATCATACATTGCACATCTAGTGGCACATCTTTCTCCAGTCCTGATTCGGCCGTTCCCTGTTAACTACCTCATCTGGACCCCTTTCATTACAGCAAACTCACACAAGAGAGAAAAATAAAATCAGCTATTAGGCAAAGTTCCTAAAAGTTCACATTACAGTACTGTTAAGTCTCATTAGACAAAACGAAAAATACAAAAAGGCAGAGAGAAAAAGCTTACACCCAATCACCATCATTTTCAATAACTATATAGGAAAAGGTTTGTTTCTGATTAGATATATTATCATCATTAACATCATAATTATTATGATTATTATTCATTATTATTGTCACCATTGTCATCCGTTTTCTTTTTTTGTTCAGGGATCAAACGGAGTGGGGGGCTGGGGATCAGTCACTGGGAGGAAGCCTTGGTAGCTATCGTGGAGACACAGTGCTGCTGGAAGTTGGGGGACATGGCCGAGTTGCAGCCAAGTCTCTGACGTGGGCCCTTCAGCCCTCCGTCGCCCTCTACGATCCAGGGGCTGCCGCTGGCCTCTTTGCCCAGCATGCTGCAGCAGCCGGGGGCCGGCGGGGCGGGGCTGGGTACCGTGTTGCTCACCGGCAGGCCTTTGGGCTGCTCGCTGGCGGGGCCGATGTCAGGGCTGTGGCTCTGAAGCACGCTGCTGATGTGGTTCAGGAGGTCGTTGAAGAACTCCGGGACGCCCTCGTAACCTGAAAACACAGGACGATGAATTGTAACAAATCAGCTTTTGACTGTATGCCGAAACGTCATGTCAACTAGCCTGATAATCAAACTGAAATGCCATTGTAATTTGACGATAGCATTAATAAGCAGAAGCCTGCAGTCCACGTTAACACTGTGGCTGAGACCTGGCGCATGTTTTGAGCTGAAAAAGAGGTTTCAGGATAACACAAGTGACAAAGGAGAGACATTGGACTCTGTGGAACAGGTCTCATGACAGTATGACGTCACTATGTTTTTACAGTGTGCACCAGAGAGTGACACCTGAGAACCAGGTCACTCCAGGAACTCTGCCAAACGGGCATGAAACTTTCTGTCCTCTTCATAATGTCAAGACCAGAGAGATGAGCGTCATAATTTAAAACACACCTTTCCTGACAAAACGTGCCTCAGTAACACCCTGTTACCCCTGTAAAACACTGACTGCAACATAAGGCAGCATGTAGTGGAGCAACACTTACCAGGGAATGCATTGATGTCAATGACGGCGTGTTGGCCTGTTAGGTTGTTGATGATGACGTCGATGCCAAACAGGGACACACCCAGCGCCTGTCGCAAAGACCTGGACAACTCTCTCATGACATCATCGCTGGGTGGCTGAGACACTCCCTCTACATTCTCTCTCTAAAAAAACAAAAAACATAAAACGTTAAAGTATGTCTGCAACACAACTCGTCATAAAAATCAACATCGGATTTCAGTCAGTGACGGTTTGGACGTACCGAAGTCAAGTCTGAGGACGACTCCGGTTTGGAAACGTTGTGGCTGTTGAAGAAAATGGCTTTCCTGTCTGTAAAAGAAACAAAGAACTTAGATGACGCTTGCTTTTCTAATGTGGTCATTTATATACATTTCTCATCACAGCCACTAGATGGCAGCAAAGCTCAACGAGTTACTTGAGGCCAACAGAGCTCTTGACTAAATGAACTCTTAATCTACTGATTTCTACACCTGGTGTAAAAAAACAAACAAAAAAAAAAAACAGAAACCTAAAACTAAACCACAACTATAGAGCGAAGCCTTTTAATCTTTAACCCTCTCAGGTATAACTGCTGTCATGCTGAGTGTTCACCAGGAACAAAACAACATATAACTCGTGAGCCTTGGGCGAGGGCTTTTCTTTGAAGCAGTGATAAATGTTGACGGGATTGACGGTTGAATATATTGCCCCTTTTGTCTCCGTTATCATTGTAATGATTAACATAAAAGAGTGTTAGAGAGAAGGAAGAGGGTTGGGGAGTGCAGAGAAACAGTAAATTCCATCACTGTCCAAATAAATATGCCCCCTCGGCTCGTAGAGGGGTCGCGGTGATGAAGTGCGAGGCAGATGGAGTCCTTCATTCCCAGAACCAAACACCAGTATAACTCTGAAGCATTTATTCATGTCTGAAAACAGACCCTGTCTCACACCTTTATTTTTAAGTTCTATCCTTACACAAACACTAACCCCTACCTACCTTTTTATCTTCATAGCTACTCCCTCCACTTACTGGATACAAAACACGACGCATAGCTTCGGGCTGTGGAGCACAATGATTTGAACGCTGCTGTTGTGCTGCTTTATGTGTTTGATGAGGGCCGTGCTTTTCTGTCGTACCACTCGGCATTCCAGGCTCAAAGCAACTGTTCTCTCTCTCGCTCTCTCTCTTTGCGCTGCTAGACAAAGCAGACTACTACACCACTGGTCAAACTGCTTTGCATGGGGGCCTCGGCTGTATCATATGCAAATATCGGTGGTGTAATTTGTATCGGGAACCCTGTATTCAAAGCTGCATCATGGGTAAGGCTTCTGACACGTTTATGGTGAAATACGCCGCTCCTCCTGTTTATTTTCAACATGTTGGACAGCATGTACTGGCAAGGCAAAACTCAATTACACTCTACTGCACCCCTTTTAAAAGGGCAAATAGGTTCAATCACAGGGACTGTAAACCTGTTTTATGAGGTCTTTTATTGAGTAATTTAGGAGAAGCCTTGCAACTTGTACAGTCTGGCTGGTGTGGACTTCCCCGCCTGTCTCTCTCTCCACCTGCCTGCCTGTCTGTCTGTCTGTGTCCTCACCTGCCGGTCCAGCAGGGAAGTTCTTGAGGGAAGGTCTCTCCACTACAGTGTAGGAATCTCCTACCACAAACACCTTGTACAGCACTGCGTTGTGGTTGATGAAGCTCTGGATCACACAAGGAGGCTTCACGTCCTTCAGGTCCTCTTCACTGAAGATAATGGCCATCTGCGGACAGGAGGACGTGCTGTTAATGCTGTTTAAAAGCTTCAAAGTAACAGCCGCTTTCAGATAAAAGTCGAGTTAAAACCTAACTTAATTCAGTGCTGCGAGTGTGGAAGAATGAAGACTATTTGGCTAGAATGACTTCACCGACTGAGTATTGATTTCAGTTGACACACAGAGATACAGGACATGAGGTACAGCGCCTTATCTGATTTTGCTGTTTGGACTCGACTTAAATGACAATCCTGTGACAGGACAAGTGTTACTGCTTGCACAAAGCAAACTGTAGGCGGGGTGACCTCTGTGGCCTCTTACCTCGTGGGAGTTGGTTCCATGAGCCACCCGTGTTTTACAAACTGTGGAAGAAATAAAGGTGAGGACAAACAGGTAGAGAATTTAGTAAGTTAACCCAGCAGTAATGACACAACAGCAGAGGACAAAACTTCTCCCAGTAAGGCCTTTTCTTATACTGTGACACAGAAATGTAGCATCGACCATTAAGTGGTTGAAAACTGAAATATCGGAATTTACACGCCAACGTTTCATAGTACAATTAGTGTTTAACAGTGCAATGTGAGTCTAAACGACCTGCAACCTACAACTCTGCATTATCTAGAAGACTGAGACTTACTGAAGGGGAATGTGAGTCCGTGCTTCTTGATCTGCTCCAGCACATCTGGGCTGCACTCTGTGTTCAGGACCATGAATGGAGGAGAGCAAATCCTCTCATCTAATAAAAAGAGAAGTAAAAGAACGAAGAGGGGATTGGTAGGGTTAGAAAATATTTCAAGAGGTCTTGTTAAAGTTCAGTTAAAAAATGGAAAAATGTCCATCACCATTTTCCAGAATCCGAGTTGACGTCTTCAAATTGCTAGTTTAGTTCAACCAACAGTCCAAAACCTGAAGATATTTAATTTATTTTGATATGAAACAGAAAATCACTGTTCATACACAAACCTTAAAGCAATTTTTCATCAATTTACATGATTTACTATATTTGTGAACACAATAATGGCCACAACCTGTAGTTGATGTCCATGTAAAAAGCACATTTTCTGATTTGTTACACTTATTACTTATAATAAATCTGCTTTTGGAATAACACTTACACTCGTTGATTGTCAATTCTTTCGGTCTAGTGAACAGCTTTAGTGGATGGTGATTTATGTTTCTGGATCAACTGTCCAAGATAGTTAGAGTAACATGTACAACTTTTTTTAGTCTCTCTCCAGAAATAGCAGCACTTGAATCTATTCTTTCCATTATCATTTATACCCTACTTAGAAAAAAATGACAGGCAGCACATCTTACTGTAGTCTGAGCAAACATTTTCAAGACCTTGGCTTGACATGGGAGAGCGGATGAGTCTCTCTCAAACACACAGACACACCTTATTTAACGTGATTTGGCTAAATAGTTATATTTATATTCCATCCCTGTGACTGGTTTAGACAACAAACACAACAGAAGCCATCTGAGGCCCAGGGGGATGAAAGACAAATGGTCCAAATTATTAAAGCAGAAAGCTGCCAGGCCCTTCTGCTCCTCCCAAACAAGCACACACAAGCACCCACACACAGGAAAATGCTGAAATACAGGAAGACACACAATCTCACGAGGAACCACAGACAACTCAAACCAGCTGAGGACATTACAGAGTCATCAGACAGATCACTTGACTGACTAGCTTGATTGACAGCTCACTGGTTGCCCAAAGCTCAATAAATCAGGTGCAATTACACAAAGTAAACTATGCCGTAACTTGATTAAACATAATTGAGGCCAGCACAAACATTCAGCCTCTGTCTCACCTATCCCCGCCATGTTTTTACATCATCATCGTGTTTGTTTACATCATCTTTATTGCATCACATCCTGAAGGGTTTAGGCTGGTCAGGCAGTTTCCGATAAGACTGAAAATAACAAACATCCTGTGGCTCCGTCATACTTAACGATATCAGTGCTCAGGATGCATCAATATTAATGCCCTGGCTTCTGTAATTTCCCCTCCACAGTAGGTACATGGGGGTGATAAGGCAGCTGGTTGGAGATATCGCCGCAGGAAATCAGCGAGGGGGCCAAACCGAGAGCTGGCAAATTGCTAATGACACAAAACAATAGAAACACGCCGGTCTTTGTGCGCTTGTGGGCCTCAGCGGTGGCAGGGCTCTCTCTCCTGCTAGTGCTGAGGTCAGGAGAATCTCATTTGCCTACATTAACTCCAGTGCTGAGTGTTGAACTCTGGAGGTACGCTGGGCCCCTAAATACTCACAATAACTTCTGGAAAAAAAAAAAAACGCCGACATAAAGGCTGAAACATGAGTTAAAAAAGAGATTTTCAAAGGCCCAGAAGTTATCACAGGTTCTAGGAAAGTCTGCCAAACAGGCTGCTACTGCGTGGGGTGATAAGGCAGCACATACAGGAGTCCTCTGTTACTGTAATGGGGCATGGAAAATGAAAGGAACCAGTAAAATTCGCCAGCCAAAACAAATTTCTCCCATTTTTTTTTTCCAGTTGCGTGACTGACATACACAGAATACTCCTATTCTCTCTCACAGTCAGTGAAATACTTGTTCTGTGCTCTATAACCTTCCCATGTGCAGCTGGGCCCATTCCAGTGCTGGCTCCGCAAACCAGTCAGTTTTGGGAGCAGGAAGCTTGCAGGGTTACCCATCATTCATCCATGTGTTGGCTACAACCACGCTCGTCATACTGATGTTATTTTACCAGGACGGGAATAGCAGCAAAATGTCTTTCAGAAAAACAATCTGGAGGGGGGAAAATATGTCCATTACATCACTCAGTTCCCAAAGAGATATGGGTTGAAATTTTGTCAAACAAAAACCAACAAAAGACCCAAACCTTGTCAAACGAAAGACATTTTCAAGCTCCGATTTAAGGATTTATAATAAAGAAACCGGGGGGAAATGGTGGATAAGAGCGTGTGGCCGAGTTTGTATTAGCGTGCATGCTTGGCTCTGCAGGACTTTGACGCTTTTAGGGATAAGAGGGGTGGGAGGGAGGGGAGGATCAATCTCTGGCTCTGTCTAAACACTGCATGCTCGCAGCAGACCCAGCGGAGCCGAGGACGACGTTTACGGGCCTCTGCGATGAGATCCTTTTTAAATGTCATTATCCAGTTACATTTGCTTTTTTTGGGTTTCTCCTCTTCTTTTATCTCATCAGGACATCCGCTACATTTCCTCATGTGTCCGCTCTGTTACATCATATTCTTGAGCCCAAATAAATAAACCCCAAACTTATATGTTTACTGTAGCAACGACTGGCCCGAGCGCCTTGACGTGCCTGAGAATGTACGCAGGAGAAATTCCTCAACAGGCCTGTTATAACACCTAATATTCAGGTCAGATCTTCCTTCTGGTTTGAGGTATTAGGTGCAGAGAACGACGGAGAGAGCCAAGTTACATTAAGCTTCATAAAGTGTGGAGCTGTTTACGCGGAGGACTGGACTCCTGTTGCTATTTAGAGCTTGTTTCCTAGAAACCCCAGCATCCTCTCACTGCTCTGCGTCCCTCTGAGGCAAAGCAGCAGGATTTTCAATATTTTAAATTGAACTCCAAACACGGCTATGCCCTGAGAGCAATGCAATACTCACTGTCTCGCTCTAAGAGGCTTACCCTCCTATTACAATCATTTATGTTGAAAAAGCAAAATTAGATTGTTCTCTCACAAAAAGGTAAATCCTACACTCTTTTGATGAAATGTTCATCTAATGATTGTGATAAAGCGCAGTCGTACGGGTCATCCCGACAGACGGGCTGCTGCTGCTTTGCTCATATGACTTAGATGAGTGTCTGTGGTCTTAAATTGTCTCACACTGTTTGTCTTTCTCATGCTGCAACTATGATTAAATATTGATCTGTTGCATAAACGGGACACTGTCTCAACAGGATTAATGCTAGTACAGGCACCTCAGGACTGTCTGGTTATACAAATGAACCCGGAGAGGTTTCCGTTTGATCCAGAGGAATTCACTTGCATTAGGAAAAAATTCTTTCATCCTGAGCTGGAGAAGAATAAGCTCAAGACATTAAGAGAGGCTTTCGTTTTATAGAAGCGTTGACTTGACGACGGTTTCTGTCTATAAAACACAGTCCAAGATATCGAAACTTATGTATACACAGGAACCAGTAGATTCCACTAAGTAACATAAACAGATACCTTGCTCTGGCTTGCATTGGAAACACAAAACCAAGTTGGACAACAGAGCAGCGCCAAAGTTCCAATAAGCACAACTATGAATCAGTGACACACATCTATTAGTGTTAGTGTGGCTCTTGTCTGGCTGTTTCCTATGAAACATGACTTAAAGCTGAGCTCATTCTTGTATTTGTATCATTTAAACAATTCAGAGAAGAGCAGCTAAATGCACTGTGACTGAGACCATTTAACATTGAGAGACCACTTGAGTGATAAAATAAGGTTCCCTTTTACAGAGAAAGCACAAGCGCACCTCAAGTGCTTCCTCCTATTGAGTACTATTCTGAGGAGACTGCGAAGCATGGCAGGCTCTCTATGGCCTTTTAGTACTGGGTTGCCTTGGCAGCTGGAGCTGATCCAGGACTCCATGGTCTCTGCTGATAAGGAGGAGGAAGTGGCTGTGCCTATGAAAGCAAGGTGGACTTTCCACACTCTCACACCATCCTCTATTTTACTCTTAACCTCAGTCACTCTCATTTTGCTGACATAAGAAAGTAGATTTAACCTTGGTCAGATGCTGTTTTTTCAACAGTCGCTCTGGTGTTGTGTAAGATTATAATGGCTTATTCTCCATGTTTGTATCTGAAACAACCATAATTGTCAGGGATGTTTGGTATGCAGGCCTAAGTGTGAGCAGAGAGCACCACTTGCATTAATGGGCTGGTGTGAAAAAAAAAAAAAAAATCTTCTATAAATGCAGCAAGGCAGCCATCTTCCCCTTCCTCTGATTCAGCTTATAGTCTTTGTTACATAACAGCCATCGTGTCTGTTTGGATAAAAAAAAGACATCTTCTTTGTGGTTCTATTTTAAGAAACCACTGACACTACCGACATGCTAAAATGCTTCTGATCTGTTGCTTTGACACCAGACAGCCGCGCCGCACACACTCATGGACGCTTGGGTGAAGTAATATTTTTAAAGGTTTATGCTCCTTGCCATGTATGGGGGTAAAGGAAATGTGGATGACTCACAGGTGTGTTTACAGCATGTGTGTGTGTGTGTGTGTGTGTGTGTGTGGGTGTGGGTAGGGAATGTGCTCCTGTCGTCACTACATTTCTTTGCCTCCAGCTCAAAGACGCGGCCCGCTGATCAGTTTATGGGTTCAGCGACAGGGGGAAGGTGTCGCTGGACCGACTCAAAAGCGAGATCTGCATCATTTGTGAGAAACCCCTCGCAGAGCAGAGTTCAAAACGGGTTCAGGCAGAGCGGGAAATGAAGAGCAGCTTTTGTCGTGTGAAGGGGAGGAGAGGAATTATGATATCAGCCTCGCGCTCCACCGGCAAAAATTAAACATCTGCTCGGAAGCGTCGAGTAACATATTTCAAGCGAGAGGTGTCGGTGCCGTCATATGTTACCCACGTGTCCCTTCTGGAAGTGGAGAGGAAAGACAGAGATCCTGCAGTTACCACAACGCTGTCCTCTTAATAATATTAGACACGTTAAGTATGTTAGAAGGCAAAGTCTATAGAATCAACAGTTCCTTTATCATTTTTTACTACTTCTGCTTTCTAGTATAGAGGAACAGAGACATTAATGTTGCAATTTGGACCCATGAGACTGCATTTAAGGTGTTCACGGGTCTTTTTTCCTTATATCTGACGTGGACTCAGGCTGACTCCCGATTGTATCAAGTTTGATCAGGTTAGGTTTTGAGTATGTGTCATTACGCCAAATAGTGGGCCATAATCATCACAGGAGATTTGACAAAATGACTCCAACTCTGGTCTCATTTACTAGCTTTTTCCGGGGCTTCCAACCATATCAGACAGTCTGTGCCAGAGGCTTGAATGACTTTTAAATTGTGGAATATCATGCTGCTGCCAGATGTTTTATCTCTTTGTTTGAGTCAACAGCAATTTGGATCAGATTAGGTCTCATAAAAAAAAAGAATAAAATAAAAAATAAATAAATAAAAGTATAAAATTGTGCTCGTTGGGCTCAGGTGAATTTTCCACTGAACCCGCTCCGACCTCTACTATGTAAGGATGTTAAACGAGGAGGTCAAAGTCTAACCATCTCGTCAGAAACATCTTACCTTGCATACAGCTCTCTATCCTGTGGATGAGCTGGTAGGATTTGCAGCGGTCCAGCAGAGTTCGGATGGCTGGAAGGGGGTCCAGGACGATGGTCTCAGGGTGGGCATCGATGTAGTCCTGAAACACATACATGCATTTTAATAATTTTGTTGAAATCAACATTACAAAACCAAAACATAAAAAGTGAATATTGCCCCATTACGATATGAAACCACATCCTCAAAGTGCGAGCGGAGGCGCCTCCACCAAATGTGACGACTGCTAATGATTCACACGAGTTCTTAAAACTTGTATTGCATCTACTACTTCAACAGTGACGGTGACATTAACAGCTGGAGTGTTTGTGGTACAAGGTTAAATATAAAAAGCCAAACCACAGTTTATGAGGCAGTCCACCACATCTGCCTTGACACATGACACACACTAAAACATACACATACAGAATGTTAAAACAAATATATTGGAGTAGGCAAACTGCAAATACAAACACTGAGTTGAAGGGTCAACATGCCTCACTCTGTGTGTATGTGTGTGAGCTAGAGAGAGCATGAGACGTATGCCAGCGGGTCTATGTAGGTTACATCACTACATCTCTGCACGCCCGGCTGTTAGGTCAGCATGAGGTTTGCCGTTTTACATAACTGCACTCCCTTCTCTTCTCTTGTCAGCTCTCCTCTGGCTCTGTCCCTACACCACCTCCTCTCCACTTTGCAGCTCTCTGTGCTCTCCACATTTCCATCTCTGCTCTGTGGATTTCTCTGCCAACCTTTCCTTCCAAGCAATTTTTACTGACTCACAAACGCTGTCAGGTGGAGCCGGCTGGCCTGTACATTACGCAAACAGGCTGCCTCCTCCCATCACAGCCCTTTAAAAAAAAAAAAAAAATACCACAGTTCCACTGTCATACACGTTTGCATGAAATTAAACACACACTGCAATGTCAGACACTGAACACACACATACAATGGAAAAAAATGCCCGTTTGCGAACAGACTCTTGTACACGCACACACGCATAGTGACGCACACCACACGTAAACAAATGCCTCTGCCTTGACATGGAGGACCCATCTGTAGGATTTGTCTGGATCCAATGCTGATCAAAGCCAGTGGAGCTATTATGTAAGTCAAACATGCTGCCGCCCCAAAAATAAATCCAAACTAATCTTCCAGGAGTTTAGAGAAATACTCTGCTGATAAGGACTGTCACTTGCTGATTTGTGCATCTCAGGAGAAGAAATACGTTTAAATACAGACGAGAGGGGGAGTTGTGACGGAGAGGAACACTGGCTAGCAGGTGCTAGAGAGGAGAGAGCCAAACGTATGTCTGTGTGGGTGTAAGAGAGTGGGTGTAAAGGCTGCAAATTTTCTTCTTCTTTTGTTTTTTTTGGGGGGCGCAGATCTATTTCCAGAGGGAAAAAAAACTGTTCAAAATCATAGAAAATATGGTCAGGAGAGGATCTAATCTGTGCCAGTGTCTGTGATGCTACTGGCATCAAACCTGAAGTGGCAAATCATTTTTAGCACTTACATTAACCACAGCCAGATGGGTGTGATTTGCCACATCAGCTTCAATCACATAAGCTGTCAATCACAGAGAAGCACATGAGACTTAAAGTATGTTTGTAGCGTACTGAATTGTTTATAAATATCAATATCTGTTTAGAATTTAGATTTTTGCTTTCCAAATGTAAAAATATAGATATATGCATTCACTGCCATTTCATACATTTTAATTTGTAGGTGCCTGATAATGCCAAAAATGCTAATAACGATGCAAAATAATTTAGCTCTTTAAATCACAGCTTCTTACAGGTACACAGATATCACTTCACTCATAATCCTGAAGCCCTGGAGGAAAACTGTGAAAATATGTTTGTCCCTGGTCTGCTGTGCACCTCATGCCACTGAATCACCAGAGCACATCCCAGCCAGACATTTTGTTTTAAATAAAGAGCTATTTTAGAGAGGAAGGCTTCTTCGTTCCACCACACAAAAGGTTATTTATGATCACAGCTGTGTGATTTTCTAAATGTGCACGCACTTTTATTTCCAACGGAAATGTAATCATAGATGACAGTTGTGTTCAGGTAAAGAGCCAAAACTACGGAGGTACAAAACAGGGCTGAACCACAAAGCTGAGCTCTTGATTTATCAGCTAATACTTCATTCAACCCTAATCTATAGTCACCAGCTTTGAGTAGTGACTAAATAAATGACGATGCTGAACGATATTGAAACTACTGCCCCTCCCAGAGTTGTTTTACAATTATGTATAACAGAAAAGAGCTGATACTCACATTTAAGAGGCAGGAAATTGTTGGCGATTCATTTTCTGTTGATCGACTAATCGTTTCACTAACATCTTGTATTAGGCGAGCCTGTAGTGTCAGTGTAACGGTAGAGTTTTACATCAAATGATGCTGGAGATTCACTGAACACAGTTTTTTTTTTGGACACAGCTAAGAAGCCCTGTTGCTGTCCGTGCATAGAGACTAAGTTAAAAACCAACGACCGCTGTTAAAGGTCAAATAATTTGAGATGAAGGCTATAAATGACTACTGGAGAGTGACAGGCTATGATATTTAAGGTGCAGTATCTATAATTTGGTGATTTTTCTTGGGTTACACAGTGATTTACAAAAAAGAAGGTGCGTGCATTCGTTTCAAAAACACCATAAAAGTCTGCAAACGCAATGCCAATATTGACTATGTTCAGCCATTTCATTTGCTCCACACTGACATCCTGTTTGTTCTTCTTAATTGAGCAGTCAGGAACATGTTGACAGAATCGCATGACGCTGATCACGATCACAGCTCCTCTGGGTTGTTAACAGACAGAGAGGGAGAGAGCGAGAGACGGCACGGGAGCTGGTGGAATAAAATTAATTTTCACACCATCTACAGCACTGTCAGATTAATGAAGGAGACATTTCTCACTTCAGGAAGAACAGGAAAAAAAACCCTTAAAGAACAATGAATGATAGAATTCAGTTTTCATAAGTCACCACATATTGGTATGAATCCAAATAAAGCCATTAATGTTCTTTATGTTGCTTCAGCTGAGACGAGGCACTTCCAGCTCCTCCTGGGGGATCCCAAAGCTTTCCCAGGCTAGAAAAGATATGTTGTCCCTTCAGCGTGTTCTGGGTCTGCCCTAGGGTCTCCTACCAGCTGGACGTTCCTGGAACACCTCCAGAGGGACGCGTCCATGAGGCATCCTAACTAGGTGCCCAAACCATCTCAGCTGGCTCCTTTCCATGCGAAGGAGCAGCAGCTCTTCTCCGAGCTTCTCTTGGATGTCCGAGCTTCTAACTCTATCTCTAAAGGCTGAGCCCAGACACTCATTTTGAGGAAACTCATTTTCGGCCACTTGTATCCGCGATCTCATTCTTTCAGTCACTACCCTAAGCTCATGACCATATGTGAGGGCTGGGATGTAGACCGACTGGTAAATTGAGAGCTTTGCCTTCTGGCTCAGCTCTTTCTTCACCCCAACAGTCCGGTGCAACACCCTCATTACTGCTGATGCTGCACTGATCCGCCTGTCAACCTCACCCTCCATCTTACCCTCACTCGTGAACAAGACCCTGAGATACTTGAACTTCTCCACTTGGGGCAGCAACTCACTCCCAACCCAGATGGAGCAGTCCACCTTTTTTCAGTTTTATAAAAATGTTTGGATGTTAAATGTTTAAGTAAGTTGACCTTTGAGTTGAGATTATTTGTCATTTTAAAAGTTTGAGTATGGAAGCTCATGTCTCACTTTTGGAACATTATGTGTGACAAAGCATGTGACAAATCTAAAAATGCTCTTGAATACACAGTCATATGTGTATTGAAACTGACTAATAGTATTATTCATACATTTACAAAATGATGTGCACAACCTCCGAGCTTTTCATTTCCACCACTTTCCCAGATCTCTGTTCTTGTATACACGAATATACAGATGCTGCAAGGGGAAGATGAGACGGATGCATACCTGTACTCTTTGCACCAGCAGCACAGCCTGGGAGTCGTTCTGGTCAGCTTCCAGGATGAGGTCAGTCAGTTTGTGGATGATGACGTCCAGCGGACCCTGCTCTTCCAGAGGCTGGCTGAGGTCCAACTATGGAGAGAAGAACATCCTTCGGTCAGAGGTTGACTTTTATTGCTAACTGCTTTGAAAAACACTGCATTGATTCATCATTGTTATATGACAGTACATACACTCAATATAACTTTTATTATTCCTTATTCAAGCGGTGATATTTGTGTAATTCATTACCGGTTCAATTTCATAATAGTGCTTTAGCTGTCGTGGTTGTCTCTTTTGTCTTCAGCAGACAAGGGGGAGAAGAGTGAGCCAACAGTATACTCCACTAAATTGACATCAGCATGTTCTCACAGGCTTTTGACCCAAAAAAAAAAATCAATTCAATCACCACTGTTTGTTCAGGCCTCGAGTCAGAACTTGTCAAAATTTTGCCACAGTCTTGTTCACTGCCCAAATTGCACTGCAGCTGGTCAACAACGTCATATGTATTTTTTTTTTTTTAACCAAAGTAACCTTTGGGCGAATTGTTTCTGTTTTACCTACTGTTTATTCACAAAACACTCATCTTATTTGCACAATGAGAAAATAGAAGAGGGAAGTGTATAACGTGCATTGAGCTGCTTCATTATAAACATATATATGCACTAGTGACCGACCAGGCACTCTAAACAGGACTTAGTGATAATAATTGACGGTATGATTGATGGTATATTGAATATCTGAGCCAGAATCATGGCTGCACCTGCCCATGTTATTGAAAACCACTAGTGTCATATACAGCAGGGGAAAAAGTCTACAGTAAAATACAGAATTTACAAACATTTAATGCATTTCATTTTGCACTGAAACTAATTATATCAAGTTATTTCCTTTTTATTGCTTTTTCAATGTCATGCATTGCTTTGTGAACAGAATGGATGCAAGCGTATTAAGAAAGGGTTTGGGGAATTTATCAACATGACGTTGTTCTCATTACTCATACATCTAATCTGATGATAGAAAAAAGTATTCTGGCCATCCCACAGGGACCAATAATTCTCTCTAATTTTCTGTCTTTTCAGTTGCCATAAAAATGGTATGAAGACTGGTTCTAAATCATTTCCCTCCTTTTCCATTTGTTGATGGCCAGACGTCCAGTTGCAGTGAGCATATTCGACAGCCTTTGAGAAACTGGCAAATTAGCATTCGTTTGAAGTCTACTGCACCCGAAAGACAGACTGCACTGGCCGAGTGCTTCACAAGTCGTCAAACCAGCTCACCGAGTATAATCGGACTTATGTGGGTCACACCAAGCGCACACACACACACACACACACACACACACACACACACACACACACACACACACACACACACACACACACACACATACACACCCAGCAACATTACAAGAGATAGAAGAGAGATGCAAGGTTTTAGCAGCCAATGACAAACACTGTGCTGGATGAATATGTTAAGTCCAAATCACAAGAGGCCTCTACTCTGGCTGCATGTATCCAGTCTGTCGTAACAAAAAGGACAGAGTCAAGTAGAGTTTGCGTGTGTGAGAGAAAATTAAAGTTAGAAAATGCAAGGGTGTTAGGAGCTGTGACTGCTTTATTCGTTGATACACAACAAAAGGCCTTCTGAAGTTGAGAGGCAGAGTTGTGTGAAAGGACAGAAAGGCATAGAGCCGGATAAAGTGACCTTCAATATAAAGCTCAAAGAAAAGAGAAGGGTGAAAGAGGAGTGAAAAGTATACTTTGAGACAAACAAATAATCAGAGCACTCTGGCTAGACCTTGGGCTATGTATTTTCTAACAGCAGTAACACAACTGTTGCAATCTTGATTTATTTTATTATACTGAAGTCAATGTGACAAATTGTTTTAAAGCAAATTATGACTCCTCGAATGTGTAAAATAAAAACATGGGATCCTAAGAGACAAATGAAACCAGAGCAAACACATCAAGATTGCACTGAAAAGACCATGTCGAAACAGCGAACTGTGTTGGTTACGTAAGACAGCCGTACACAAACTCATTAGCTACCCAGCATATGCACATCACCTGATCCTTACAGACAAGGGACAATTCAGCAACACCTGCGCAAATAAACCAGACACAGGCAGGAGCTCACTGTCCTTTGTGCTGTCCAGACAGTGCATTAACTGAGAGCGAATACACCTTAGTCACACGGGTGTAGATCAATGTAAGAACTGTAAAACTGTTCAGAGTTTCAGTTGGTTCAGGGTTGGCCGCAGTCAGAGCCAACATAACCCGGTTAATGATTGGGAGAGGTGTGATGGATAGATGACTGATTAGTGTACCCTTGGTCCTGCCCTGAAAAGTCAATTCCATCGACTTGTAAATCTGTAAAATATCAGTAGATTTAGATATCATGCTCTTTTGCAGGTTTCACCATAGAGAACAAAATATCCCATTGTAGTTCAAATCCTTCTCAATTCAAATAACACTCAGTTTCGACAGTCTGGCATCAAATATATGCTTTATTCGACGTTGAGCAAGCACAACCTATTCTACACATTGTACGGCGTGTGGACAGTATACCAACACTGCCTGCAGTGTTCTGTTCAAGTTGTATTATCTTAGGAGCTCGTTGTGCTACATCAACACAGCATTTCTCCCTCTGCCCATCTTAACGTGAAGAATCTCATTCTCCTCCGAGCTCCATTCCTCCTGCCTGTAGAAACATGCCTTACAACTCACATGCAACGTGCCAATACGTACTGCAAAAATATATACAAGAAAATGAGACTGAGGTGATATTTATCGTTTTTTTTAATGCATATCATGATATAATACATTTTCTGGAAACCCGGTTAAGAAATTAAAATCAGCTAATCTAGAAAAATACCCAATAATTCAAAGTATTTTACCACATTGATGTAAATTCATGTTCAAGACCGTTTTAATAGTATTGTAGTTTAAATAGTTTTTGCAACATTGCCCATGATGGCCTTAAACACCAGAAATGTTAAAGGGATAGCTGCAAAATGCAAGTGCAAAATCTTTCTGCCAAAAAGATAATTAAAGAAGTACTCCACAGATTGAGCCCTGCACTCATGGATGCAACAGTCCCAGAGATAACTTTTTTTTTTTAATTCCACACATTCTTCTTCACTGTCAAAAGTTGGTGTGTCATGCTAGTAGCAGTTAATGTAGCTTCGAACCACTAGCCTCAAGCAGAGATGAGGAGCAGGCTACAGAGTTCTGGTAACCTCACTTCTTTCTAACTTCATGACCCCCCAAAATTTTTTTCATTTTTAAACTTGTAGTCTTCAGCCCCCATCCTATGTCAGGGCAGTGACATCACTTCAGGCAATTTGTCAGGTTTTGTGCAGCTCCCTCTGGAGCCACAAAAGATTTTATACAATCTTTTTTTTCATAGCAGTAGTACTCCCCAAGACCTGTAAACACACTTTGATATGTAACATTTGTGGATTTCCCCTTTAATTAGAAGTCAATGCTAGAAAACAGTAGCTGATGCAGAATTTACAGTATATACTGGAAGATCTTGATAAAACTGTTTTAGGAGGTGATAAGCTACACTACAGTGAAAACATCAACCAGTACGATTGCATAAACCAGAAAAATAAAACCCAGGTTTAAAAACAAAATGTGGGGGTTTTGGTGACTCACTGTATCTGCAGTCCAGCAGCGTTCTCAAGAATCATGTGTGGTCGAGAGACACGTAGACAGAGGTGTAAGCATATGGCAGATTACATAAAACACACAAACATGCTGTCATGACCTTAATAGCGCTGTGTTGGTAAGTCAACACCCATAAAATCTGTTGTCACCTGTGGATAAACCATTGCTGGGTCTATGACACTAGCTGCTGTGAGCAGCAGTGGTGACAGGGCCTCAGCAGCGGCGCTGAGGTACAGCAGGTTGGTAAAAAACTGAAGTGGTTGCTTTGTTTTCTGTCTAGCTAGCAGTGTCAGTGTGACAAGGCTGGGTGGAAGGGAATTTGTCTGTAGTCCACTGAAGCCACAGCTTTTAATCTCTGGCTTACACAACACAGAGGGCCCGTCCACAGCCTGGCCCCTCCACAAAAACAGGACTCTACACCGTGGGGATCAACACCCACTGGCAAAGACACATCGCAGGGAATGAAGCTCTCCTCTCCTCGTGCGTACACTGAATGACCCTGCTTTAGAGCTCATCCAAAAAAACTCAGCAGTTAAGTCAGTGATGTCCTGCTAAATGCTAAAAGCAGAAATGTCAGCTGACGTCTGTGCAGATCCCTCTGGGACTGAGTGCTAGGAGTCGGCTATGGAAGTGATGGACAGCATAGAAAACACGCTGGGTCTTAGGGTGAGAGGGTAGGTCAGGGCCAATATATTTTAAGCTTTGATGTAGCTCCGCAGTGGGGCCAGGCTATACTCCGGGGAAATATAAGAACGCCAATGTCAAGCAAACACAGGGGACAGAGCTCACATGAGAGCTCACTGTTCAACATAATTGTGTACAAGTACAAAACAACGAAAACTGAACAAAAACTGTGCAAAGCATTGTCTCCTTTAGATGTCTCTTTCTAGTTACCCTCAGCTGGATATAATCTCACTTGGCTTTCACTTTGTTCTCATGCTAGCCCACAGAGAGAGAGAGAGAGAGAGAGAGAGAGAGACAGAGAGAGAGAGAGAGAGAGAGAGAGAGAGAGAGAGACTGTGCACAGACAGACATGTGATGAATGATTTATTTCATATGCAATGTGGCACTCGACACCCTAGTGTAAGAGAGCATATGTGTCTGAGACAAACAGTGGCTGCTGGCCACACCTCACATGAAGTATAAGAATAAACATGAGAAGGGATCAACATGAAGGTGATTCTCCAGCCAAAATAACATGGAGGGTCAAACTGGGAGCTCATTAGGCTAATGGTCGTCTCCTCAGCATCCCTGGACTCCACAGAAAAGAGACTTTTCTCATTGCTGACTATGTTGCGCAGTAAAAGAACTGGCTTGTGAGGCATCTGCCTTTCAGGTTTTTATCATAACTGCACTTTTGTCAAGGATAATATTGGATTAGTCACGTTTAATGTGCATGACTAAAGTGACTCAGCTTAAAAGCTTTTACGTGGGATGGAAAAGAATAGCTTCAGGTGTCTTTTAAACGGAAAGGAGAGGTAGGGAGTTTTCTCTTCTCCACCAGGCTTAAAGTGGATAGTTTGGGTAGTAATGGAAAAGGAGACTCTGTAGGTTATCTTGGTTAAAACGATGAACGTCTCATTTATCATCATCATCATCTACAACCTGTCCGAGAACTGTCAAAAACTCCGCCACACACAGGTGACATTTGATTATATCATGACTGGATTTAAATCAGTCATTTCAAGTGAAGATTAGTCAAATTAATAAAAGGAAAATGAACTTTTTTTGTTGTAAACACTTCACTGATGAATTCCTCTGTGGATCTCTAACCAACGGCTCCTTCTTAGCTTATGCTTCTACATGTTAATACCCAATAATGGCCACCAAGCAGCTGTCTTTGGAACATGGTGCACTGGTAGACCAATAAATACCTTCTAAAGACAATCTCTTGTTTGTCAGCCTCCACAAAATTCAATATGTGGGTGAGATACATTAGCATGCCGGATATTAACTTTAAATTCCTAAGCACTTACCATATAATAAAAACTGTAACTCAATAACTTTCCTTGGACAGCACACTCAAACGATGGCCATTTGCTGTGATGGGTTCTCTCTCCGAGAGCGAATATGGGCTCGAATGGCTTTCTCAAGGCCGAGCCTGGTGAGTTAATCTCATCAGCTCTGTGATATAGACGGGCTAATGTCTCTCATGAGGTCGGAGCTAAGGGGTCAGTATTGATGAGTTGGTGCAAAATCGCTTGGAAAAAAGAGAGGAAGGATGGGAGGATGAAAAGTGGAGCCATGGTGAGCGTGACAATGACTTACTTAAAAAGGAGTTGGAGTGGAAAGCTGCTAGAGACTGAAGGAGATATATACAGTAAAAATCAAACAAAGAACCCTCTGTTCCTTTTCAGTTCTGTCATTCCTGATGGGTATATGCTAATGGTTTTCCCACACAAGAACTGGAAATTTAAAATTAACTCCCTGGGGCCTCCAGATTTAGCAAAGATCTGTTCACACAGGGTGACGTCATAACCACTGACAAACGTCTGGAGGATCCAACCTCTTGTGGAAAATACCACACTAGGTGGACTTGTGGTTTGAATCATCTATACATCATTTCAACTTAATTTACAATCTTTGATTTAGTAGATTGTAGGGCTGCAAGTAACATTTTCATTATTGATCAATCTGTCAATTTTTTTGATTTATCTATGAATAAGTTGGTCTATAAATTATGAAATAGTAAAAACTACCCATCTGAATATCATGGAAAACCCAATGATGCCTTTAGACAGTCCAAAGCCAACAAATATTGAGTTCAGTATAATATGAGTAAGCAAATTCTCTCATTTGAAGAGCTAAAACCAGAGAATGTGTTTACTGTGTATGGATTTTGCTTAAAAATGACTTAAAACACTTTATCAACTATCAAAATAGTTGCAGATTAATTTTCTGTTGATTGACTATTTGTTTCTGCTCTGGTAGACTGCTGTTGTTCCAACAAATCTGTAGTTTTGACACAAAATGGATTAATGAATTAAAGTATTTATGCTGTAAACAACATGAGCTAATAGTTTATTCTGACAGAAATAGGCTAGCATCAATTCATCCTTGAATTTTCAAGGTTGAGTTGTCACAACCAGGGTCGGTTAGTCTGTCAGACCACAGGGACACGGTTCAGTGAATAAACTGATTGTATATTCTACTCTAGCCTTCTAGCGAGGGTTAAATGGACTTAATATCCACATAACAGCAACACTTTCACCTACCCTCTAAGAAAAAAACAACAACATACGAATCTATGACTATCTGCATCAAATATAACTTTCTGAAGTTGCAAAAATAGTGCTAAACAAGTTACAGGGCTAAATGTTTTCCTTGTAATACACCAACATTAAATGTACTTTTTCCAAAACCTCAACTATCTCTCTTCATCATTCTTATCTCCCTGTTTCTGCCACATGACTCTTCTTCGTTAATAGTTATTTAATTACTTTGTTTATTTATTGTCTCAATGGACATTTTGTCTTAAGCTTCTTAAAAGTTGGTCTTAAATTACAGGAAAACATTACAGGATTGTGGGCCTACAATCATACAGGAGAAACTACTTTTTATATCAAGGCTTCAAAGACATAATCCAGCTTTTAAAAAAAAAAACTGCACAGTCTTAGGGAAAGTCTAAGGATCACTGAGCTGAGAATTCACTAGTTGAATAGGGGAAGACAGCTTTGTACACAGACTTGTGTAACAAGGCCAAAGCATTACAATGGCTGCCATTATCTTCACTTGTGATGCGGCCATGACTGTATAGGCAGTGACTGGCATTGGGTGCATCTTGGGCAGCCGAATCACCGGCGTGAACTCAAAAACACCTCTGGGTGTCTGTGTAAACTGAGCTCTCTCAATCTGCAGAGACAGCACAGCTAAAAATATAGAGAGTTTATGCTGATTTGTAGAAAGAGGAAAAACTCAGTGGACAACAGGTAGTGCTGGAAAGACAGAAAAGGGAAATGCTGGAGGAGGGGTGCGGGGATATGGAGGGCTGTTTAAGTCCCTGGGTGCCCCTAGCTGAAGAATCTGTGAGGATCTGCTGTCTCCCAGGAGGGGCTGAAAGCACAGTGGGAAACAAAGCCTGCTTACTTTGGGACTATTCCCAGGACAAGGCTCTTACTGGGTGTGCTATCGTCAGCACAGTGAAAGGAAAAAAAATAACCTCAAAGCATAGGAAAAAAAAAAGAGAGAAAAGAAACCCCCCAAGAAGACAAGAGACAGCATTAAAAAGGAAAACAGAGCGACTGAGAGGAAAGTCTAAATAATTTCCTCCTCAATAGCAGAGAGCACTTTAACTGACGAGTACTTTTCAGCACTGAGCTCCCAGGACTTAGGAACAACTGTTACTATGCTACTGTATGTGCTGTGTGTACTTCATGTGGTGTAATGTGCAATATCCATTAATGACAGCATCCTTTACTTCCCTGGGGCCTGTATTTACCTGAACATAACTCAGCACCCGTCCTCTACTAGAGCTGAGTAATTACTACACAGGCTATTATTTCTTTTAACACAGAGTACCTTTTAGTCACTGTAATTATCATCATCTGGTCAAATTAATAAAAAAAAAAAACTGTAGCTGCTCACATTTATGCAATTTTATTTTTGAGCCACACACTCATACAGAGTGAGGAGCCCCAAGCGGATTCTTCTGATGTAGGACAGAGTTAACAGAGGTGACGTCAGGTGTTGAAATATCGTGCAGGGATGAGTTGCATCACAGCTTAACAATGAACATGGCCTGTTCTGGTAGACAATGATTTGTGATGCTTACAGACTGAGAATAACACTAGAGTCTCTGAAGGAACTACATCAGACATGTAGGAGAGAACAAACTCGCGGCAGTGTGCTGTAAAAAAAAAAAAAAAAAAATCTGTGAAAAATGTAAGTGTAGTGGATGATCTGGTTTCAGCTCTGCCTCAATGCTTCGAAATACAACAGACTCTCAACAAGGATCTAAACGTACATTTGCAAAACCAGACAATAAATGACTGTTAGAAGAATTAAAAAGTACCCGATAAAAGATGTCGTCAACTTACCTGAACAACTTCTATCCCTCTTTTCCTGAAAAACAAAAAGACAAAAGTAACAGTCAATAACTATCAAAAAAAAAAAAAACAGAGAGAAAGATTTAAATGAACTGAAAGACTATAAAGGCAAAGAATCCAACATGAAGCCAAGTAATGAAAAAAACATATGTTACAACCATGTATTACTAAAAAACACACCTTTTTAAATTACAGTTTACTATTATTTACTTTCCTGTTGCGAAATATAAAACTATGTAAAACATGTTTTTGCATTAGTTGTCCTCAGTGGATTTCTTTCCATTATAACGTAAAGGTTCCTTTTAGTTTTTATGTAAATGCATGTCAAAATACTTCCTCTCCATAAGAGGAATTAAACAGAAACTCACAAAGCTCTTTAGCGATTTGACTATATTGACAGTAAGAGACATGGACAGAAGAGATCTGACCCACTAGATGTCAAAAACAATTTGAAAAATGAACCTAAATAAATTTGACAGCAAAGTAGGATCATTGTGACCGAAACACCAAATCCCCATCCCGGAGCTGGAGAATATTATACTTTTCAGAAACAGCACAGACTAGTCTTCGGATCAAAATCAGTTGCTTGGCAACCAGCAGACCCCCCTATAAGACTGGAGTTCTCGGTGGAGGTGACTATCACAACACAACTGTTCACATGAGGAACCACGTGGACAATACGCAACAGTATTTAAGCAACTGACCCTTTGTGCAAACATTTGAATGTGAAATAACTTTCATTTTTGGGTTTTCTTCTCCATTTGAAGTTTGTTTTTCTAGAAATGAGTCATAGGGAATGCCCCGACATTTTTAAACCCGTCATCTCATAGGGAATCATCAGATTTATGCGAATGCCACTCCCCCGCTGAGACAAAAAATGACAACAACAGGGTGTACAAGAAAGGGCATTTGCACAATTCTGGTGGGGCAAGCTTGTGAAGTATCTCCTTTTTCTTAATTGTGTCACAAATTAACTGAGGGAATCCAGCAAAAAAAATAACTAGAAAAACCTGAACAATCAAAACAACATATCCCCTGGTTGTAGGGAATTAACAGTGAAATATACATATAAAAAAACCCAAAACAGTCTAACACCACCAACTCGGCTCGCCCGGACCAGTTGTTTTTGAAGTTACAGTCCCATGGTAACAGCAGTGCAGCCATTCAACGCTTCACAACAATGTGGATATTTAATACTGCAGCTGGCGCGTTTCATGCGATGTGAATGGGGCCTTCAGTTTCGTCCCGTCTCAGATATGGAGATCGTGTGCTCTCTTATATTGTTACAAGGCCAGCGCGGTGAAAAGGATGAAGGAGAAGCTCCATTAGAGAGTAACAGGCCAGGGACACAACTTTTTCCAACAGGTGTCACACACACACACAAGAACACGGAGGTGTGATGGAAAAAAACAAGACTCTCTTTATTAAACCACTTCATACTAGCAGACAGTATCATGTGTCCATTAACTCTAACTCAAACGTTTGGTATTTATGACACACCAGAGAAATGACTGCTGCATGACAGTATGTACACACCAGTTACAAAGATTACAAGTGGGTATTTGTGATAGTGTTGACATGTGGAACAAGCACAGTGAGTAAGATATCGGGGGGAGGGAGGGGGGTTAACATTTGTTTTAGGAGTGATTTACAATCAGTAAAAGTTAGTGTGATGAATACCACTGTAGTTACAGGCGGAGACAGATAAACCAGCCCAACCAGGTTTAGCGGATTTACATGTTTGTTCTGTTTATTTGTTGAAATTCTTTCATGTCAGTTCTTTACATGTTAATAGATTTTAAAGTGACACTCGCCACAGGTTTTAAATAATCTCAGTCACTGATGGAATGAATAAATCATTATTACGTCCAATGATAGTAAGTAGAAAGAAAAGCTTACAGTGGATGTAGCTTAGCATAATCTCATCAGAGTCAGACGTGTGATGTCTTAGAGTGCAGTGGCCTTCCCTTGACAGGACTTAGTGACAATATTTTCATATTATCCGATGTTGCTCAGGCTGGCTGCTCTCAAGGGCGCTGCATTTTGCCAAAATAGATTTACGAGAGCCAGTAGGAAGTCTCTAAATTGTTGCACAAACTTACAGGACAGGGACAAGCCTAAATGGCTCTAAAGCATCACTGAGCGTCGCCTCTGACCAGCAGGATTCTCCTCAAGTCCAGCTGTACGAGACAGGGTAGAAGCACTCACAATGTCAGCTGTGTGCCACATGATGAGATGGGAACAAACCTGGTCAGTTATTATTTGGGGTGTAACCCTGGCACATTTTGGTGAGGGGAAACATTTTGTTTTTCTTGCATAACACAGCCCCGACAAGTCAAAAAGCTGTGCCTTTTCAATCTGTTAAGTAAAATCAGGGTGCACGAAAGGAAATTCAAAGACTGTGTTAATGCCAAAGACTGACAGGCCTCCTAGAAAGAGAAATGTCTTTAAAAAACAGATGATGGTTATATCTGAAAACCAAGCATATGAGGGTTATTTTAGTTCCATCTTTTCCTTCCTCTTGAAGATGACTTTTGTTTTCTAATAAGCTATATGACAAGGGAAACATGTCAAGAAAAGGAGAACTAGTCGATGAGTCTGAGTGACCGCCTGGGGAAAAGCCATCACATGGTCAAGTAAAATGTGGAAAAAACCGCACATTAACTTTGCAGCTCTTTTGCATTTACATGTGATGGTGTTTGTTGTCCTTGTATAAAAGGCGATTAACTTGTGATTGACTTGATCTTCTGTCACAAACACCACCCTTGACCCCCACCCTTCTTATTAAACAGCCCTCAGTCCGGCTCTTGAGGAAGGGGGGGTGGGCAGGACGTGGGATAGGGCATGCAGAGGGTGTTGCTTGGAGATTTATGAAGAGATTAAAAATGTTTTGTGGATTAAAGTGTGGTAATCTGCGCTGGCTCAATCAGGTCGCGCCTTTGTGAGGCAACAACCCTCTCTGAAAGGTGAAAATCCTGCAAAGCAATCGCCTGCTACAATCCACACTGACAACATACCTGACCTGCCGGGGCACATTCTTGTAAAAATCAAACGACTGAAGACTATGAAATGTTGTTGTGCGCCGCTGTCATTTTAACATCTGTATTTTCAGATTAACTGCAGCCATCACACAGCACAGGCTGCTATGTTCTGTGACTGCTGTCACATCTTGGGGCCCTTTTCCAATCTGATATATAAGGAGAGTTCACTTATCCCACAGTCACGTCTGCTGAGGAAATCCATGCCCTACTTTACAACAACTTATATAACCTTTTACTCTGCTGAAGATGGATAAGCTATGCACAACACTCACATAGCTGCCCCTCTCAAGCGCAGAGAAACGGGGGCAAAAAAAAAACAACTGGTAATATACACCCTTGAACAAGTTGATATTATGACCATCAATGTAGAAAGATATGTCTGCTCTTTGTAGATAACTAAAGGGTTTCGCAACTAGTGACATGACGCCAAGAATGGTGTCTGTGATATCACACCGTTGCAATAACACTCAATATACATGAGATACTTCAGCATTCAAAGGTTAACTTAAGCAATAAGGGCACACACACCTGCTTCATTAGTCTCACTGCTTCCAGACCATTAAAAGCAACAAAATATATATAACACCTGTTAATGCTGCTTGTGCACCTTGGGCCACTAGCAAAAGTCCTAACTACACACATTCATCTGACTGTCTTCTGGCTCTGAGCACCATGTCTCAACAAGCACGGACTCAAGACATAACAAACACAACCTTCGACACCATTCACCAACAAAGAGTTTGACTTTTACTTGTACCCCAGGGACGTTCATACATACTGTTTTAAGAAAATCCCCTTTGCAATACAGCAGGGAGGAGAGAGGCTGAGCAGCTGCAGGGCCTTATCAACTTTTAGTGTGACCTCGACACATGAGCGGGGAGCGACAGTGATGCTGCAAGTGTCAAAGAGAAAGTTGACATAAAAACTGCATAAGGGCTATTTCCTGTAAGAGGATGTAATCAAGCCTCTGTGATTAGTCATTAAGAGAGAGTACACCAACACACCTCACTGCGACATAAATTGTTGAAGATGTAGGCCCTGGTTTGAGAATGTGTGTCAAGCTGAAATCACTTGAATTTGTGTTACAGCCACATACCTGCACAAATCAGCAAACGCCTGAAAATTGAGCTTCTTCATCTTCTTCTCGCTGAGCCAGTAGCCGACTCTCCGGCCTTTCAGGAAGGTCTGCATCTCTGCTGTGCTCCTGTTCCTTCTCTGGACGTAAATGAAGTGTCTGGAGGCTCGACCTGGGCAGGGATAAACAGGAGAAAAAAAAACCTCCATATAGTCTTCACAACAGCCTTAGCAGGGTAATGAGGGGGAGAAGATTCAACTTCACGACTCGGTTTGTGATACTAGTCTGCCTCCTGGAGCTCAATTGGTCCTCATGGCTGACATTAAAGGGTTTTCAAACGTAATATTACAGTGAATGTGGTTCAGCATCAGCAAACCACACGCACTGACCCCGTTAAACTAACCTCACTTGCTAACGTTAGCTGGCTAATAGTGACAATCTGCAAAGCTAACCGATGGCATGCGATTAGGAAACGTAAGCTAGCTTTGCTAACAAGGTTGACCAACGTTAAATGGCTGAATAGATTCATGCCACCCCCAGCAAAATATCTAATAAGTTAACTAACGGTGGCTTACCTTAAAAAAACAGATGAATCAACTGACTTAACTACGACTAAAGCTGGCAACGAGAGGCTGTGTGGGAGCTAACTAACCTGGTAGTTTTTTAGCACAGTTCCCTCCTGAATTTTTGTCCTCTTCAGAAACTAGCTCGGGTAGTTTCCCATTCTCGGTCCGCCCAGGTGGAGGAAGAAGTTTTCTTCAAACAGGGTGACAGATGACAGGCACAGCTGGACTCACGGTGAGATGTTCCTGGTGTATTTCTTCTCCCTCAGTCTCTGAGCTCAACTGGCTGCACACACCCAGGATCCAGGAGCCTGATGCTGCATTCATGAACTGCTCGGAAAATACCACTTCCAAGAGAGCAACACTGACAAACGGAAGCCGGCAATAAACTTTTCGTTCACCATAAAGCAAATCAATACTAAATCATTAATTTGATTTTATTACTTGCACAATCACATATTCATGAATCTAAGTTTTCCAAGCATAACCCATCTTTTTAATTTTTGAAAACAACACATTACAACAATCCTTTATTCTAAAAATAGGAAAGCTATTAAAACCATACATTTATGCACTCTGTATAACGTTTTGTGAGCTGATTTATGATTTCTGTCAGTGTTTTGGTCCCCTGGCTTTATCTGTTTATGTTTTTTGTATATGTTTACCAAGCTGTTTGTTAATAATAAAATAAATAACTAAAAAATAAATAAACTTTTTGTTCAGACTTGTAGATTTTCTCAGGAACAGAGTTTGTTTGGCATTGATCCGTGCTGCTCATCTCCCTTTATTGAAGTTTTAAAATGTACGCATCTGTTAGACAAAGTAAATGTGAAAATTTATTGAGTGCACAATCAAAATCCTTCCTATGCAGTTAATTATTTACATTCTGTTAATATTGTTTGATGTGTGTGTTTGTCCTGTGGAGGAAAGGAAACAGTTTGTTTAGCTTTTGCATACCTGGACAGGATCCAGTCAGTGATGCTTTGATTTATTTCACAGTCTGTCTAGATTTCAAGTGCTGCTGTGCTTTCATTCATTTTGTTTAGATTAATCTGCTGATTATTTTCTCGATTAATTGTTTTGCCTGTAAAATATGAGAAAAAACAATCACAACTTCTTCAGCTCTCATGTTTTGTTTTTATCAACAGTACAAAACCCCAAAGATTCAATTATAATTTTAAACATGAAAAGCAGCAAATCCTCACATTGGAGAGACTTGAGAAAGTTCTGCATTGTGTCTCAGATATGACTCAGTTGATGAATAGATCATTATTTACAAAAGACTTGCCAGTTAATTGTTGGTCAGTCGACTAATTGATTTATCAACTAATCCACTCAGCTCTACAGAAGTCAGAAACAAAACATGTCCAATCAAAAGAATAATGAGGAGACCTTGAATGATGTGGATGTGAACTGGACACGTAATTGATGTTTTTATTAATTCATCAATTGGATGTTGTTTGAACTACTTAAAAAAAAAACACACGTTGATAAAGTAACAGTAGGCTATTATTATCACTGAAATGTTGACTTTAACAGTTGTAGTTTCATCATTGGAGTCAAATATACCAATTCCAGGGGCCCAAAACATACAGATGTTTTGTCACTGCATGTTTACTCCTCTCTTTGGGCTGTTCATGGTGGCGCGCCAATATTTTCCGACAGCCTCTGAAGGCAACCGGGATGCGGTCAGAGAAGTTCAGCCTGTTCCCTGCGAGCAACGCTTCACTGGCTGTCAACTCACACTCCGACCTGTTTACAAAAGATTAACACAAAATGTGGATCAGTTAACTGCTTTGTGAATTTATACACAAACCACCTATGGTGTGCGTGACCAATTGATTCTTTATTTGTGTTGCAGCTTGCATAATGGCAACACGCTGCTCAATGCACTAGTCTTAACTGCCCTCATAAAGTGCACCGGTGCATTTTTTTTCTTCCTGATAGAAAAAACAAGTCATAGTGGCGCCATCCATTGGAAAACCACTGCAACATACAGCTCATATTCTCGCTTTCTTGAGAGGGACCTGACACGAGTAAAACATTTGTAAAAAGTGAAATAATATGTATTTTTCTTGTCATGAATAGTTTTTCTGTAGCTTCCTAAAATGTGTACACTGGATAAATATGATATTAATGAATGTAGATCTATATTTAATTGAGTCAGTTATGATAGGCTATTATTTTATTATGATATTATTATTATGTACTATAATGATATAATAATATTTATATTATTCAAATCCTTCAGACTATCCGCATTGGTCCGGCTTTCATAAATGAGGGTCTTTGTACATTATGGAGTTCTTTTTATCTGTGAAATTTAATAAATGAGATTGAAAAGATTCCCGAGATTCTGATCGCAGGAATAAAATCACTATTATGTTCTGAAAAAAACAAAACAAAACAAAACATTTTCAAAAATACACAGCTGCACCAACATTGCTGAAGTGGCTGGAGGATCTACAGTACCGACTTCCTGTCCCTCTACACCTCTGTCTACCACCACGACAGGTATAAAAAAAATCCTCAGTCCTCTTCAAGTCACTTTTTCTGCACCGAAAATAACTGAATTTCATTCTTTTAAGGCTGTGCTGTATGTGGTTGAGTTGCTTAGTTGTTTTTCCCTTCAAGACAGTGGATTTTTTGTTGTTGTTGTTATTTGGAGAAGATGCCAGCTATAGCATGTGTCTGTTATGGTTACAGATCCATTAGACATATAATGCAAGTCAGTGCCAATAGAACGCAACTAATGTACTATAGTTTACTCTATATACTCAATTTATGAGAGACAATTAAGGTCAATGATAAGCTATGACCTGGCTTTTTTTCCTTTATGAGTCTTAGCAATCATATCTGCTTAGTTACATGATTGTTAGAAAAAAATGCTGAATGCTAATTAGAGATAAGGAAAAGGTTTGTGTAACATGTGTTTCTTTTTAAATTGCAAAACATAAACAAAACAAATTTAGCCACATATCAATGTATTAAGCGTTATAAAGGCACACGTTCAATAGATAGATAGATAGATAGACAGATAGATAGATAGATAGATAGATGGGTATTTTTCCAATGTTTATTGAGAAAACATTCAAATATACAAACAGTGCAAACATGTGCTCAACATAATGATATACAAAGGAACAAGGATATGAATTTAAATACATTAAGAAACAACATTGGGATAAATAAACTTCATTAATACAAAATTATGATAAAAACATACACAATTCTTCTTTAAAGAGTTCACCATTTAGTTATACAGATTTGTTAATTTTTTTTAGTGTTTATAAGTTTGAGAGTCTTAATATATTCTTTAAATTCACATAAAAATCCAGTGAAACTGGGGGTAAATAACTTTTATCATTTTGCATTATGTATGTGAAACTTATCATATAGAATCAATACGTTTACAATTAGACAGACAGACAGACAGACAGACAGACAGACAGACAGACAGACAGATAGATAGATAGATAGATAGATAGATAGATAGATAGATAGATAGATCGATCGATAGATAGATAGATAGACAGACTTGTATGTTAATTGATCCGGATGCTGCGTCACTTCCTCCACGTGGTGTCGGCCCAAATTCCCGCCCGGAACAGACATTTGTCAACACTGTTGTGCTCAGACAGGCTGAGTGAATATTTCTGTTGTCTTCACTCTCCTCCTTTTTCTCCCAGAATGGCAGCTAATAAAGAGGACTCGGACACGGACGATATTCTTGCAAACGAAGAAGAGCTGGAGCAGGCTCTGTGCGTGCTGGCTGGAAGCGACCCGAACAACTGCTCTTATTCCCGGGTAAGAAAAGCCTCCTTCACCGCAACATCCCTGCAGCCTCTATTGTCGGCTCGACTCTTTCACCACATCAAAGCACAGCAGTTTGTAGATGTAATATCGTGTATATTTAATTTCGACTGTGTATTTAACAGAATCCCCCACTGTAATTTTAATATTTATGTTATTATCATTTATTCTAAGGTGTTTCTGTGCAACTCAAGAGTGAAATTATCATCCCTTTGCTTTGTGTCACTGCAATATCCCCAACTTTCCTTCATAGTTGAAACCCTTCTTTCAGAGAATACTAAATAATTACTACAGTCCTTTTTAATAATCAATAATAATGTGCATACTGCTGCATATTGTGTGTGATCTTTGCAGGGTTATGTGAAGAGACAGGCTGTGTTCGCCTGCAGCACCTGCACCCCCAGTACTGCAGAGCCTGCTGGGATTTGTCTGGCCTGTGCCAATAAGTGCCATGAAGGACATGAGATCTTTGAACTGTATACCAAAAGGTAATTTTTGAAAGTATTTCTTTGTGTGTTGGACTGACAGTGAACTGATCAGACAAATTCAAGCTCACAGTATCCTGTTTTTCTTATGTAGAAACTTTCGCTGTGACTGTGGAAATGGCAGATTTGGAGACTTCCAGTGCCAGCTGATTCCTGTGAGTCCTCTACTTTTTAACAGATCCCTTTATCTCCCAAATTGTCTGCTATGCATATTCTGATTGTTCAAGTTATTCCATTTCATATGTATTCACAGGCCAAAGACAATGAAAACAACAAAAATCTCTACAATCACAACTTCCATGGCTGCTACTGCACGTGTGACCGGCCGTACCCAGACGCAGATGATCAGGTATTCTTTTTATTTCACTTGCCCTTTTAAATGGTCTCTGAGCTCACGTGATTCAGTTTATTTCTGTGAAAACTACTGAACTACTCAATTTTTAATTACCCAACAGGTCAATGATGAGATGATTCAGTGTGTCATCTGTGAGGATTGGTTTCATACCAGGGTAAGCACGGGTCCTGTTGCATTTCTACGCACTTATTTCATTCTCATTTACAGTTTAGCACAACTATGACTCTTCCGCTTTCTATGTAGTCATTTTGTTTATCTTTGACAGCACCTGGGCTGCTCTATGGTGGAACCTGAGGAGCTGCAAGAGATGGTATGCGAGGGCTGCATGAGCAAGGCTCCTTTCCTGTGGACGTATGCTGCTCACTTTGCAGGTAATTTATTCTTCTGAGCTTCTTCTCACAAGCTGCAAAAACAAAACCGTATGTCAAACTTTGCAAATGTTAAAAATCCAGAGAGTCATTTTTATATTTGTCTTTCCCCTGCAGTACCACCTGTAATCAGTGTCAGTGAGGAGGAGGTAGAGGTTGATGTTGTGGAAGGAGATGAAAAGGAAGAAGACTCAGAGCCCAGTCAGATCAGTGATGAAGAACCTTCCACCAGTCTTGAACACACGAAGCAGGAGGTGAGAAACAGTACATATGAGACCACTGCCTCCATTTGCCGTGTTAAAAGCTAACCAGATAGCGAGGAGTTGAAGTGAGAGATATAACCTGCTAACACTGACCATGGACGAAACGTACATTTAGGTTTCTTCTTCTTTATATGCCAAATATCATTTTGGTTATGCACATAAACTTTTGTTGTATTTTGCCTAAACTGTGCTGATTTAGATAAAGAAAAACATCACTTTTTTCTTGTTTTTGTTTTCCCATATATGCTCAAATCAATTCATAAAATGGTACGTGCTCATTGTTTTGGGGATGTGTTGCATTTATTTTGCATTTGCAGACACTAGAGTTGTGTCTGAAATCACACTCTCATTCACTAATAGATACAAAAACTGTATAGTGAGCAATAAATTGAGATTTTGGACACTTAGGAATTATCACATTGTGTCATCCTTGATAGGTGTAGCATTGCACGACTGTAATGTTCGTATTGCATGGTAGGGTTGTTAGCAGAAAGTAGTGTACGTGCCATGGACACGTGTTTTTTTTGTTTTGTTTTGTTTTTTTAATTCCATTGGGAAAGTGGGAATTTTTCAGGGAACAATATAATGCATAAATTTCACACTCAGGATTCAGACACTCAGTGAAATGCCGGATAGTAAATATAGTGGTCTGTGTAGTAAATAGGGAGAGTTTTCGGACACAGCCTAAACTCAAATTAGCCTTCTTTTCTAACCATTTTCTAACCCATTTTTCTTTTATTATAGTCTTCTCCATTTATCAACGGACAAATGAATGAACTAACTTAAGGCTACAGCTGCAACGATTAGTCGATCGACAGAAAATAAATCAGAAGCTATTTTGATAATTGAACAATTGTTCTAGTCTTTTTTTTTTTTTTTAAAGCAAAAACGCAAAAATATTGCTAGTCGCAGCTTCTCAAATGTGAGGATTTGACACTTCTTTGTTATACATGATTGCAAACTGAATACCTTTTAAAGTTTGGACTGTTGATCAGATGACACAAGGTGTGTGAAGACGTCACCATGAGCCCTAAGAAATGATAACTGGCATTTTTCACAATTTTCAGACTGAGCAAGTATTGTGTGTATTTTTTTTTAACCTATGGAGTATGACAAGTGCCTCTGACAGTTTACTCATTCATTTATATCCTCCTCCATAATGCGGAAGCCCTGCACAGCTGTGAGTGTGGCTTCTTGTGGAGTAGGTATGTAATGAAGAGGAAGTGGAGAGGGATTTGTTTGGGAAAGTTATTATTATTATTATTATTATTATTATTATTATTATCATTATTATTATACAATATTTTGAGTGTTCACTGTAGTCATCTCTATGGCAGCGGTTGCTTTTCTGTCGCCAGCCTGCCACTAGATGGGGCTGGAGGGTAATGAGCGGATTATACCTGCAAGAGCTGCAGGCTCCAAGCTCCTGTTATCATGCTTCCCCCTCCTCTGGGTAATTAGAGGAGAAATGACCCATGAGGCACTGCTTCTCCTGCTCTGTAGAAGGCTTTGGCCAGCCTTCACAGGGCAGCTTACTATAAACTGGTGATTTTCATCGCCCAATCATGTCATCGTGTCAGTTGCCTTGAGAATTTCCCTGGATGAGTCTGCAGTGCTGTGTGCAGATGTTTTACAGAGTCCAGGTGTTCTCGTCTGCTCCCCCTGCCCCCCACCCGTATAACACAGTGACTCACTACTTCCTGTGTTATTGTTTGTATCTTAGGAAGCGGTAAACAGGAGTATCCCTTGCAAACGGAGCCACGAGGAAATGACAGGCAGCCCTGGAAAAGCCACGACCAAATCTGAGGAGTGCAGGCTGAAGGAGCTGCAGGCCCAGGGGCTGGAGAGGCCGAGACAGGGAGCAGTGTTCTGGCCTTACAGTTGGCGCTCCAAACTCTGCACCTGCACAAGCTGCAAGGTAGACCACAAATAACAGCTCTCAGAGTATGATACTGTTTATGCTTTAACAACACCACTTTACAGGAGTCAGCTGTCCATTTGATCCTGGTTCATGTGTCTGTGAAGTACTTAAGCATCTTGTGTTTCGTCTGTGTGTTGCGTCGGTGCACAGAGGGCTTACGTGGCTGTCCAGGTGCAGTTTCTTATGGATCAGTCCGACACCATCCTGGCCTACGAGAACAAAGGCTTGGATGAACCGTTTGGGCAGCACCCGCTGATGGCACTGACAAGCTCGCTGAGCCATGTACAGCAGCTGGAGGTCATTTACGGTGAGCATCGGGGGAAGATGTGGGGTCAAAATTAACAGCAGAGTAAAATAAATTTTCCTCCAAGGGTGTAAAGTGAAATTAGCCGGAGAGGCGATTGATTGAGACTTGACGTGTGACTAATTAATCATGTGTTCGTCCCTTAGGTTACAACGAGCTGACAACTGTGATCACTGCATTTTTAGAACAGTGTGCTGCTGAAGGAAAGGTGAGAAATGGAAATCCAAGTGCAAATATAGATTGGATAGTTAGAATTAAATGTAACAACACCCACAAGGTACTCAATCTGTTATTATTGCTTATTTACCCATGGGCAATATTGGTTTCATTATACATGACTAAAATGTGCAATTTTGCAGTCAAGAATCATGTTTTGTTGGACAAATGTAAAACATGACCCATTTTTTCCATCTCTATCTCTCAGACAGTCACAGCCGAAGCCGTTCATCAGTACTTTGAGGAGCTGCGGGCTCGAAAAAGACGTCGAACCAACGCAGGATACCAGTAATAAGGAGGCTGTGCTGTTACCATCATATGGTGCTCTGACTGAATGTGAGACTTGGAAGATGAGCCTTTTTCCCCTGTTGAATAAAAGGGCTTTTTGCTGCAACCAATGAAGCTTGAAAAATTAGTGCATAGTACTGACTTCCAGTTATTGTTGTGAAGGATTGAGAAGTTGTGTTTTCAGTTCCATGTCCAGTTTTTTCTATTGATTTATAATGATGCCTTAACTTTGAAGCTCATCATGAAAAGTTTCCTTGAAACATTGATGTTTTATGCACATTAATAAGTTTTTATGAACAAAAGAAATTTTGATTCAACACTGTACACTTGAAAAAGATTGTCTGCTTATAATAATGTGAGAATTCTCATGTGAACACGATGCTGCATTGTGCATTCCTGTGAACTTGTCAAGTACGTCTGTGTGTTTACATGGTGAAGAGGTTTCCTGTTGGTGGCCAGTTAAAACAAACTTGTTTTAAAATAGTGACATCATTGTTTTATGTGGATGGATGTTCCCAATAAAGTTATCGTTTATAGTCCACAAAACAACCCAACGGAAGTGAAGTGAATTTCATAATATCAAACCAGTTTATTTTGAGGATGCCCAAGTTGACCACTGTTATGCACCTTTTGAGGTGACAGTAGAAAAATAGATTCAGTGAAACTAAATGCAACTTAATATCAATCTACAAACATTGTTTTCTATGATACCATACAAGTACAATGTACCTGTTACAATTCAACACAAGCAATCACACATTTTCAGATGGTTCAATTTCAAAAGGTGCTAAATAACACTATGTACACAAAACAAGCTACATGAGATTTCAAAGAACTATTTGATGCAGGCTGGTAAGCTGGTAGAAAAGAGCTTGCATAGACATCAAAGTCACTTCTCCAATAAAAGCCCAGCCGCAGGCGGGGGAAGGCACTGACTTCTCTACAGCAAAGAGCAAAACAAGGACTTTTATTCAATGGAACATTGTCCTGGAAAATTAAACAACTACCCAACATGAACATGGGGAGGAATCTGGAGTTTTGCATTTTTTCCCCATGAAGCAAGCTAGATGATGGAAAAATGATTTTTCTGCTTGGCAACTTCATTAACTAGAGAGAGCTAATATCTTCAGATCCTCTACATATTCCTGTTACTTTTAAAGTAAAGGAAAACAGAAAAAAACAAAACAAAAAAAAAAACGAACATCTCAACAAACATGGTAATCCACACCACCTACAATATTGAACGAACTGCCCTAAATGCATTTAAACATTTAAGAACAAAATAGATTCTGAGACACAATCTTTATGTTTTATACCACACATTCGTAGTGAGATTTCATGACAAAGACAAGTACACAGTGTTGTCCACTACAGTAAAAACACAAACCTTCAACGACCACTAAAATGTGATAGAAACCATTAAAAATTCATCAGAACACGTGGAACTCAATTCATTATATACAATTTCCATTGGAGATATGAGCCAGCAATCGCCAACTTTTCTTCAACACAAGATTCCTTTTTGTTCAAAATTCATTTGTTCCTTTTCCCTTCGACTAATAAACAGGTGGCTCCTACAGTGCAATGATACTCTTATTGTGAGGTTGTACGCCAGCTGTTGGCGGTAACAGACTTTTTTTTTTTTTTTTTTCTTTAAACGTGTGTACTTGCAGGGTTCTGGAGCTACAGTTGCTGCGGCTCTTTAACAGTATATTGAACAGTATCAACACTGACTTTGCAGGTCCACGATCTCCCATGAGGTGGCGAGATGGAGGCCTGATGTATATATATATATACATGGTTTAGCAGTTCTACCACCCGCAAAACTGCAGTGTATGTGTCCGTAGCGAAAAGAACAGTCAAATAAGCAATTAACTGGGGTTGCAATATAATGACATCATACTTAATTGAATAAAAAGGTAGCTAAACTGAATATTCCAAGCACTGATTAAGGCTTTAGATTTGATTACTTGATGCTATTGGATTAAACAAAACAAGAGGGAGCTCTAGCACACCGACCGCTGCATCCTGTGCCAAAGACTCTTCTCAGACTCTCTGATATGTACAAACAGACCTGACTAAAAGATGGGAGAGTACAGTACTGAGATTGTCTAAACACCTGTGTGTATCAAAGTTATCCTTGCACACGGAAACACACGCGCACACACACCTGCTCAGCTGCAAAACCAACAAACCCCCAGCACTCCATTTGATCACTGTACGTCAGTTGCCATGGCACCCCTATATTTTCCATTGTATCTCAGTAATGAATCTGCTCACAACCCCTCCCCTCCCCTCCTCACTGAAAACACCAGGCTTCTGCCTCTAAGCTAGACACTCAGAAGCTGTGATAGTTAAAACCTGACACAATTATCTGACTGGGTTACTGGAGAATGACGAGGTCTGATGACCTACTTCCTGTCAGATCCAATTCCTGTTTTGTGTGACCAAGCCTTGGCCCATTACTCATCAGCGCCGCAGCACCGGGACCTGGGAGGGGCGGGAAACTAGTCAAGGTGGATTGCTATAGGCATGCTACAGGAAGAAGTGGAAATACAAGTCATGGGAGAAAAGAATACAGCCAGACATATTTACATTTGATTTTATCACAATACTCTGTCTCAGACTGTGTGCCATTGTTCGCTTGTGTAAATTAAGATTACTTCCCCGCCATCTCCTCCTTCTATGGTAACAATAATCAACAGACAACATGAATATAGTCTTTGTTAAACCATCAGTTCGTGACTGAGCTACATCGAGTGTTGTGACCTGCGGGATTCACACGACATGGAGCTAACCTCTTCCTTTTTACAACCACAGTCAAGACAATCCATCCCCAGTAGAGCCTGAGTCATCCTCTAAACCAGCAGGACTAGGCAGGCTTGAAGAGATCAATTACAAGCATCGACAGTTAACCTACAGCTCTTATTCTTTCCATACTCTGACTGTGTGATGGATAGCACAGTGTGATAGAGGTAGGACAAAAGGACAGATCCTATAAATAGCAACCATCGACCACCCCTTTTCCCTGCTCCTCTTTAACACGCACACACACATATACACACAGGCACACGTTTAGTGCTTTGCCACCCATTATGATGGGACAGCCACTCATCACTTTTTCCCTTTTCTTAACTCAACCCCTGATCCTCAGCTGGGGTTAAAGTGCAGATTTCTTGTAAGGGTAGTCAGGCTTGCTGGGTGACCTGCGGTCTCTGGTGATCTCCTCGGTGACACTGTTCCTGTGAGGCTGCTGAAGGGACCCCGGGCCTGATGATTCTCCAGCTAGAACCATCTCCTCCGGGGCGTCTCTAGGTCCTGTGTGCCTCTCCTCATAGCCATCCATGTTTCCACTTGGGGACCGCAAATGGCCCAAGCCGTGAGTCAGGTCTGTCTCGTTTGATCGTCCCCTCGGGATATGTCCCATTCTGGGCTGGGCTCCAGAGGGGCTGGCAAGGACTCCATCGTGCCTCTGAGAGGTCATACTGAGGACATCCAGCCGTAGTGGGTCTGGGGCAGTCCGTCCCTGCGGGTGGCCCTGGGACTGAGAGTCAGAAATGTAGGGGGGTGGATAGGGGCTGGAGGGGGTGCAGCTGTGGCTGTAGAGGTCTGGTCCTGCAAAGGATGGCAGAGGGTGACTGGAGGTCGGGGTTGCAGGTCGGCAGGAGAAGTCATACAGGTCAGGGAACTCGGCTTGAGCCTCCAGCTTGGGTTCAGGAGCGTGTCTCTTGCAGGAGTGGCCATGTCCAGGACCGTGGCTATGGCTGAGGCGGACAGAAGGACAGGGTCCATGGGGCAGATGGTGGCCTGAGGGGCCCATGGGGCTGTGAGGGCCTTCCCTGTCCATCTCTGCCATGTGCTGCTCCCTCAGGGACATGACTGAGACACCCAGCGCGATGTCAGGCATGAACTCTCTCATAACAGGCTCCATGCTCATCTGCATTGGAAAACAGATAAATTTGTGACCGACAATTGAGCAATACATGATCCCAGGCACGAACATTGAGCTTATATTTGAATAAACAAAACGTAGCATAAGGACACTAAGAAGTAACACTAACACTCACCGCTTGCTGGTCTGAAAGCAAAGCTCGGCCCATAGCCTGCGGGTTGGTGCAGTCTGGGGGCTGGGGCCTGGGCACGGAGGAGTAGTCTGAGCTGCCATGCTTGGCAGCCGCATGGCGCTGGATCAGGGTGCGGTTGCAGGGGTAGGAGAAGGAACGGGTAGGTGTCGGCATGGGAACACGGGGTCGCCAGGCACCCTTGAGCTGGGCATGGCTGGGTGTGGCAGGAGGGTGGTATGGGGGAGGTGGAGGAGGTAGAGGAGGGTGGAAGCCTGCTACCCCTTCCAGCTCTGTGAACATGCTGTCCATGGCTGGGCTGCTGTTTACCCGACACCGACCCACCTGCCGCAGAGCCAGAATTGGACTCTCATCTCCAAACCGTTCATCTGGGAAGAACTTGTACGGATTCTGAAAAGATAAAAAACAAAACTGAGCTAAAGAAGTCCACATCTATTGTGACACTGAGAAAGCAAACACAGTTTTTAAGATTTTTCTTAGGATTTATCTGCTCGGGGTTGTTTAAGATCTGTGTCTGCGGCATTGCTGAAGTCTGTCTGTGTCCTCAGCCTTACCATCCCGGTTAGTATCCCACCTTCAGCCCTCTCATCCCCTTCTAACCCCCTGGGGACAAAGTCTGCTTTCTGCTAACCTGCAGTAGCTCAGTGGCTCCGTCTGCCAGACCAAATTCCCGCAGCACCCGCAGCTGCAGCTCATAGCTGACGGTGGCTCCCTCGCCACAGTTGAGGGCATAAGCTCTCTGGACCTGCTCTGTGTGTCTCAGTTCCTGCAGCCTCCGGATCATCTCCTTCACCACTGACAGCTGAGGCACTGAAAGATACACAAAATACAAACACACATATTAAGGAATGTAGTGGATCCTGAAAGCTTTGCAAATCTGTGCATTGGTGATCAAGTCAAAACTGAAAAAACAAACAAACAGATTATTATATTCATAATAATCATATTAATACAATAACTTGATATTTAATTGATTCACAAATATGTCTTAGCTCTTTCAGGGAGATCAGGATGAACTACGAAACAGCATTATGTTAAAGGATGTTTGAGAAGTTTTGACGTTTGCGCAACAATTTTATTACCTGGAATTTCATTGGCCACAACCGATGGAGCTGTGGCTGAATTAACTGACATTTGCTGGTGGTTAATCATGTGACAGCACTGCGGCACAGCGTTGTTGACCATGTAGAGTGTGTCTGGGACGTTGGACATGCGCACTAGTCGCAAACGCACCAGGTCCGTCTGCTCCACCATCATTTCGTCAAGCACAGACTGAGGAAAGGTAGAAGAAGAGAGGACGAATTAGACCAGAACTTCTGAAAAATGTTCTATATGCAACTCAAGGACATTGAGAGAGTTTGCAAATTAGTTCCACTTGATTGACACTTAATCTAATAATGACTCTCTCTGGTCTGTGGATATGTTCATAAATATTCATGGCCCTAGGAAGGCCTATGAATTTCAGTTAAGATGATGGAGGCAACTATAAAAAATGGTGAGTATGTGTGGCAACAACTGAGCATGGATGACTTTAGGTCCACAAATTTTCCTCAGGCTGTTAATAGTTAGTCTGCCCTCTTCACAGCACCTCTACTATCTTTGATAATAGCTATATAGGGCACAAATAATCCACTGCTTCCTGCATTGTCTGGAAGCCCCATTAATCAGAAGCAAACGAGCCTCACCTTAGCCTCCTCCACATAAGGAGAGAAGAGACGAGGACGCACATAGATGCCTGCGTTTTTCTGCCGTAACCAGGCATTGGCCTTTCCCCCTTCAGCCGTGGGCAGCATGTCTGAAGGAGGGGTGCTTATCAAACCCCTTTTAAGCTGTGAACGAAGTGGAGAATGTGGATCAATGCTCGGTTTATAAAGGTTGCAATGACTCAGGTACACACAATCACACACAACCACACACACACACACACACAAAGCTGAGAAAAGGCAGTCAGGGAGTACTAACCGCATCAGTGAGGACGTCGCTGTGTGGAGGTAAGATGTGCTCAGTTCGAATGAAGGGCAGGAGGGGAGACAGGATCTCCTTTAGCTCCTCCACATCTAGGTCTCTCCTTTTCACTCCCCTCTTGTTTACGCTGTGGGCTGTGCCGCTCAACAGGTTGGGCTCTGGGTAAACGAGGACAGAAACAGCCATTAGCAGCGTTTTAATATATTGCATATAACCGTGACTATCTATGCAATGACGATGCTTTTAAGTTGACCTGCTGGCTATTTTTCACATTTTAACCAATTTCAATTTAACAAATTATGGATAAATAATGCATTAACTGCAATTTAGTTAAGCTTTCTAAAACAGATTGCAAGCCCTTAAAATATGATAACTAATAACCTTGATAATAAAACCTACTGAAAGTAGTTGTTTACTAGGTCAGAGCACACAATCACGTGACCAGTCACCATGAAGCCACTTCTTGTTCAATTCATTTCTGGGGTAAAGTTTGGCTTCTTTTTGTAATACTTTTAAGTGAATTTTGGAGGCTCTGGTAAGTGGGTAATTTCCTCAGAGCCATTAGGGGGGCTGCTCAGAGGATAATTATAGAGTGTATTATCTTACCCCTGTCTGCCATCCTCTTAATAAGCTGCTGCTCGCCCCACTTAACAACATACTTGAGAATGTCCTGTTCGCTTGCCTGTGAATGAACCAGCATACAGAGAAAGAGAAGCCGAGAGAGAAATAGGACAGGGAGAGAGAAAGACACAAAAGTATTATTAGGATAAGGTTAGATATTGTCAAGAACAAAACTGGGAAGCTGTTAAATGAGAACGAGGTGAAAATGCAATATGTTCAGCCGGTGTTCAGGCAAAGCTCGAGCCTGGAATGGTTTGTTTGTGTAGTTGGATTACAACACTTCACCTCAACCATCTGGTCGGCTGCCCGAGTAGCTTGGCAGTACAGATGACAGCTCAGGTTTGATTAGGTTCTGGCTTTGAAGGCATTGCCTTTAGGGAATGTTGTACTCAAAACTCTTGAGAACCTGAGTGAAGTGTGTGTGTTTGTGTGTGTGTGTATATGTGTATATGGCAAAGCACTTATTATTGAAGGTAAACAGATTAGAAATGTAGCTTCCATATTGTGGGGTGTCATCAAGGGTGAAAACGGGTGATGTTCTGTTTCCTTACCTGTAGGTAGTCGGACTGGATCGCGCTGAGAAGATGCTCCTTGCTAAGCTCGTAGAGAACATCTGAGGTGACGACCTGACTGAACTCCTCGCAAAGGAAGTGCATGGCCTGCCTATAGACCCACTTGGAGCCGTACGGCTGGGAGCTCCACTTCAGGATGGGGACAAGCGAGTCCAGAGACAGGCTTTCCACAACAATGTCCTCACAGCCTGGGAGAACCAATGAGACAGACAGACAGTTTAACAATTTGCACCCAATCGAGTGTATGTGGACACCAATGATTCATATCCCCAAAATAAATACATTAAAGCCAGGAATGTACTATATCAAATCTAATTTGAGAGGGATTTCAGTTTGTGTTCGTGAATACAAGACCATTGGTGGTTTTGACTCATATTCACTGACCCTGGGAGTCTCCCTTTACAAGCCCCCACATCCTCCTTACTGTGTTTCCTCAATCAGAGCACATACCAGATTAGCATGCTGTGGTTTAACTCTGTAACACACCAACCCACAGAAATGCCTTTGATACCTTGATGTGTTTCAGTCTCAAGCTGCCTCCTCTTAACCGTGATAAGTAAACACAGCAGCCTGAGGAAATGTGCTGCCAGTGCACGAGCATACACACACATACACACACACACACAATTTGCCAATGTGTACACACTTGTGTGTATAAATCAAAAATGCATTAAAAACCACAGTAGGCTTAGGGAATTATGTACCTGCTGCTCTAGCCACTTAAAAAAGAGCTAAGTTGTCAAAAGTCGGCCTACACGGGCACTCAAACTCTGTTTAGACAGAATTAAACCTCCTAACATCAACACAGATTAACATATGAGTGATTGGTCAAGATATCTATGCCAACCCCCAAAAGCCAGAGCTTCAGTGGCTCTTATTCTCTGTCTCTTTATGATCAATAACGTTATAAAACAGACACCCACGGAGATGAATCCAGACTGACTGACATCCAGTCCGAGCTGCCCAGAACTGACTTCCTCATTCCAGGCCGCCCTGTCCATCAGCTCTTGGTTGGGTAATATCTGCCAGTAGCAACGATCCTCTGGGAAACTCTTATCTTAAGCTCGAGGATCTAAGCTTCCTCTCTGCCCCCAAACCACCACTTTGAACATGCACTCTGGGAAATTGGACGCCAGACTTCAGAATGATGACTCCAGCGATGCTTTTGCTTCTGAATCAGACGCTTCATATTCATCGAAACATCAGTCACACATTTTTGAGATCACACACACGCCAGCAATAATGTACATGCAAATATGCAATAAATGAACACATAAACTCATGATGCACTTCCCCTTTAGGCATCTTTAGTTGTATCAGCAAGTTACAGAAATGTGAAGCAGGCTTCCGCAGTATTTTTAAACTAAGGGTGGAAATCCTGCATCGTTAACAGGACAGATGAAGTTGAAATGTGGACCCAGGCACTTTGCCTTTTTTTATATGCTATAAACAGACTGGAAGAAGGGATGGAGTCCCAACATCTGTGCCTCTGTCTCCACCACTCGTCCCTGTGCTGTCGGTCTTCCGAGAAAGTGCTTTTGCTCACTTTCAGTCTCTCACCTTTGCCCTCTCCTAAAAGCAGACACACACACACACACACACAATGCACAAAAGGCAGACAATTCCCCACTTTGAACCAGTGGCGCAGGAAAACAAACGGTTCTGCTTCACGTTAACCCATTAGAATTCAAAGCACCAGCCAGTCTTTTAAAACACAGCACTTTTATTGTAAGCTGGAGATTAGAATCAGCGTTATATCTAATAACTAACCCTCCTCCCCTTCTCTCCACGGGTGGTACACCATATGCACCGCAGCCTAGCTGACTGACAAGAATATCAACACAACTGCAGGAACAGCAACAGCCAGTTCAACAATGCACTGACTTTGGAGGATGTATGCATCCTGTCTTGCTGTTATTATTTGGAGCTCTGTGTTTATGAAGCAGGCAGTCTCCAAATCCACTAAAAACATCAGCTGCACTTACTGGCCAGTAAACAAGCCTGTGGATGTAAATCATGTCTGATGATGACTCAGGGACTGCTACTTCAGTCAACACGCTCAAAACACAAGATAGGACACCGAAAGCACCGGTCATTCAGTGAGCAGGAAGGGAGAGAAGGTACCACACACACACATTGAAACCACACCAGCTGGCTATTATCTCTGCGGTGCACTTGAAAAATTAATAAGGCTTTTAATATTGGTTGCCATTTGAGTGAGATGGAGTCATAAAGGGATACACATCTTGAGAATTAATATGGAAGAACGACAGAGAGCTCAACTGCTCCAGGAAAAACCTTCGTGGGCCAAATCTTCCCACAGCCGGAGGGCAGCAGTCGAGGAGCAGTGAGGGGGGGTGAGGGGGGGGGGGGGGGGGCATTGTGACAGATGAGAGGGCTCTCTCCATATAAAACCTCTGACATAAGCCTCTCTGCTGCCTCCTGAAGAGACATGGCAGCTACCGAGATCTCCAGCTGCGGGATGGACTCAGACAAATTTCTCAGTTCATCATCAACCCCGTAGATGCCAGGATTATTTGACGCTTTGGAGTGTGCAGGATTTTTGAAGAGAATTGTGAAAAAGGGCATGATTTCAAATAAGGGAATAACAGGAAGCTGCAGAGCAGAAAAAGAGAGGGGACTTGGACAAACGACACCGGGTCAACCTCAACCATCTCACCACATTCCACATTGAGGTTTCATGGGAACTGATTAGAGCTGTGCAGCTCAGTGGGAGAGGGAGGAGAGGGGATAAAAATACCCTCGAGTAGGGGGTTGCTGAATTGGGGGATGGGAGGGAGGAGGAGGTGATGGTGCGTGGGGATGACACTGTTTGCCTGCTCGCCGGCTTAAGCTGCCGGAGTGACCCTGAGAGTGACACTACAGCTTGAAGGGTGGGAGGTGGTGTCTAACCAGCTGTGTGTATGTGTTACTGTACAGCACTATTCAGATCGCTGCACTTAAAAAGGTGATTGATTCTTGGCTCTTCAGTCAATACAGCAGCTTCCCACAACTAATCCTGCGCTTTCAAAAGATTTTATCCAAGCGTGTTTATAACTGTAGGGTGCAAAAATGTGTTATGCTTCCTGTTTGGACAGGATGCATTTTGCTGTCATTTCCAAGCTTACAAAGTCCCATATCCACACCCATTGAGGATGCATGATGTTGCAGAAAAAATACTTGAGCTGAAACAATCAGCAAATGAATCAATCCACAGAAAATGAATCTACAACTATTTTGATAATGGAAGTCATTTTTAAAGCCCAAATTTCCAAACATTTGATGCTAATGGTTGAGAATTTGCCGCTTTTCCTTGTCTTGCGTTACAGTTAATTGATTTTGTTTGGACTTTGGACTGTTGCAATGGGAATTTCCATGGTTTTCTGTTGTTTCATAGACCAAATGGTTAATCAATTACTTGAGAAATAATCAGCAGATTAATCAATGATGAAAATAATCATTAGTTGCAGGCCTAGCCAGGAGGATAACTGACACTATCATTTGAAAAACTGTGTGGAGTCATACAACCTCTCTGGATCCACACAGTCATGAAAAAGACTGCTTCAGGTATCGCATATTGCAGAGATTAACCTGATTGAAATGGAGGTATGCGAGGTGTGTTGGAAACTAGACAGCACTCAGACATGCCACTACTGGGGAGGTGAGAGTGTCAAAGATCATGTCAAACCGCGGCTTTAACCTTTGGCATGTTACTGGGGTCATTCAGTCAAGAAGACAGTGTCATCCAAGTAAAGATGGGCCAGTGATGAAGTGCTGACAGAGGCTCAGATGCACTGCATGTATCAGCCAGTAAGCTGTCTGCCCCTGGAGACATAGACAAACCCTCCAGCCTTTATCAATCTGTTACTGGCAGCCGCAGCGCTAACACTCATCACAGTCAGCCAAGCTGTTTCACACTGGTCGGGTCTGAACGCAGCCGTATTACACATATTTCAACATATGCATAACCTGGTTTTAAGGGATTCAAGTAGGCTGAAGTCTTGTGAAGCGATAATTCACAAAAAAGATTTGAGACAGTTATGACAAAATCCAACCCATATTATGGAGTCCACAGAACGCGACACTATATTTATGACAGCCTGGACTGACAAATTAACTTTGAAATTCAGGACAGAAGCCATTTAACTACATTATCACAGTGTGCATTGAGGGTTTTAAGCAATTGTCCTTGCCGAGACCCTGGCAGCATCGAGACTCATGTAGTCAGTGGACAATTTATAAAAGGGATGAAACCAAAGAAAAGCCAAAGGCAGACTATACACACAAATAGAGCTGGGCAATAAACCAAATTCATCGAATTATCAATATTATGACTCTCTTACTGACTTAAATTTGCTTATTTCACAGTTGTCAATAAATGTCTATGAACTGACAACAGCTACAACAACAGAGGACATCTAACAGGGAGGTTCACAGGCCAGTATTTTACTCGTCATAAATAATAATTATTATTACATTTATGGTCAGGTTAATCTGTCTTGATAGAGATTTTAGGTCATGTTGCCCAGACCTGCTCAAAAGCATCACTAAGTGCAGTCAACAAGTCAAGTGTCAATATGGCTGTAAACATGTCTGAAAAGAACCACACCTTAGTTTATGTCTGATTGTGTTTTATTGATTTATGTGTATGTGTGCTCTAAATGTGTGTCATTATGACTTACCTTGAGCCAGCATACTGAATTCCAAGAACAGAGCAATATGGTACAGCTCCATGGCCTCTTCTGTGCGTGTGCTGGCCCCCCGGCCCCCGGACACCAGGGCCTGCACCTCTCCGAGGCTGCCTGCTGAGGGGCTTCCCCGCAGCACCAGCCCGAGCTCAACCCCATCTGTGTACATGCAGTGGAGAATAACCTGCACATATTTCCGTGGGATGATGGACTCATCCAGCACTATGCGGGTAGGAGTCTGCAACGTGCGCTCTGTCATTTCCTCTCCTGTGCGGATGCGCCTCTGCAAAAGGTTCCGAAAGAAAGGTGAACGTGCTGAGAGGATAGCCTTATGAGCCCTAAGGTCCTCGTCTGGGGTCCCTGGGCACCCGTTGCCTCCTGAGACACCAGTTGCTGCTCCAGCCACAGCCCCTCTCTCATTGCAGCTCTCTATCATCTCAGAGTCTGAGGAGAAGCTAAGCAGAGCGTCGTAGTAACACATGTAGTCAAACAAGCCCTTCATGTCTGCCTCCAGGGAGTTGGGGGTACCAAACTCTTCGCTGAGCTGCACCAGTACATCCACGTTCTGCAGCCTGGTATCCTCTGCTCCGCCCACCCCAAACTCCCCTGTGTACAAGTAGTGAAGTAGGGCAGAGAACATGGGCACATCGATGCCAGCTGTGTCGATGTCCATGAGAACCTCTGCTCCATAGCCAGGGGACGAGGACAGCAGAGTCTTGAAAAAGGGGCAGCGGGCAGCCAGGATGGCCCGGTGGGCTGGGAAGCAGGTACCTTGGAAGATGAGGTCTACATCAGTGCAGTACTTATGCTGGTAAAGGGCAGCCAGATCTCGCTGCAAGCTGGGTGCCTCGGCACGTGCCAGGCTGGCCTGGAAGCTCAGCTCCTTGAGGGCTGCTGTGCCCTCATATTCCTCCACCAGGGCGTTTGTGTCACGGACGTCCCACCCTGACAAAAGCTCCCGCATCTGCCGCGCATGATCTGCCGAGCGGCTGGACTTCCTCCGTTTGATGAACCGCCGTTTGAGGGTCGCCAGACCAAGGCTCTTCTTCTTCCTGTCTGTGGGCCGCTCATGGCCGTGTTCCAGACTGTATAGCTTAGACTCCCAGCCATATCCCTGATGAGAGTAGGATGAGGTCCCTGAAATGAACACACAAGCATACCCAAATGTAAGTTAGCTACACCAGAACTTTAATTTGTTTTTAAACAACCAAAAAGCTCAACATATAAAGTGACAAATCTGTTTATGCTATTAAATAACTAATAGGGTTTCCTAGACATTTCTTTTAAAAAATGTGTCTTCTGGGTAGACCTGATATTTCATAACCACAACACCACTTAACTCTTAAGTCCAGACTGCTAGAATCACAATCTGTCACTAATACCACTGTAATGTGGCCAGTTCTGTCAGGCAAAGAACACACTACCATGACCCTGCTACCAAAACCTTTGGATCTAGTTCAACAGGAAAAAAAAAGACAAAAACGGAAGAAGAACCAGACAGAATCTTCTTAGTTTGTTTTGTTTTAGGACAAACAATGATGCATCACAGAACCAATTAGCTCACAGAACACATTGTCCTGCTTTGTACTCCTTAATGAACTCCAGTCCATTTGAATACTTCAGCCCAATCATTTACACTAAATAGCAGTTATCTTTGGCATGAGTGACAGGTCTCGTACGTCAGAGGAAGCTATGCCAAGGAGATCCTCTCTTCCTCTCAGCATCCATCAGTGTGACCCAAATAGTAATCATTCTAACACTGTGAATCATCCGTAGCCCAGGCCAGCTCAACTGAGCGGCTAGGAAGCTCAGAGCAGACCTCAGAGGTCTCAGGGCTTCACTGATAACGTGGCTCCTTTAACAATACTTTCACTTTAAAGCAGAAGTCTGCAAAAAGCTCAGACCCCAGTCGCTTTGAAAGTGAAATTAGGAAGGTTTTTCATGCAGTCTCTCTGAACTGTCATTCAGGACTGTTGGGAAAATCCACAGCTATAAACCAGAATAGGAGTGTCAAAGATGTCTCCTAACATTCCTCATAAAAGACAGTGATCTCTAACAGCCAATCAAAAACAGTACTGGAAAATGACCTAACTCATACAACCTGATAGACCCCTTATGTCAGACTTTTTTCATTGCATGCAGGTTCAAACTAATGGCCTGACAGTAACACACTAGCTATAGTGCATAAGTACTCGCTGACAATAATATCAACTCTGTTGAAATTGGAAAAGTTAAAAAAAACAAAAAAACCCCTTGCACATGAAAGTCTCAGAGTGCAGCCGTCATGCTATTCTGCCTGCACGACGCCTGGCCACGGGAACAGAAATCATGACACCAGATTGGCTCACATCCAATCTGATAGTCAGCAGTCTTATCATAATCGCATAACACCACAAGCACATAAAGCTAAGAAAAATAGTGCAAGGCTGGTACTTTTTTTTTTGGCTACAAATTACTTTGAAACTGATACTAAGTACTTTGGCCCTGACTTAATGTGATTTTTGATACGAACCCACTTTGGACACAAGTTTCTTTTTAAATCTTGACACTCATACAAATGTGATACTACATAAAATCCATATGGCAGAGACAAGCAGATACATCACTTTATTTAAGGCTATGAGTCGATGGCCAAGTTCAAGAGCTCTCACACACAAAAAATATTCACACCATTAGTTGTCATGGAAGCAGGTTAATGAAAATAAAAGGGTGAGTTTGGCTTTTCTGGACCCCCCAATGTGTCTTTGTGGCCAGGGTGCAAGGTGCCAAATAGGTTCAGGAATATGGCATGAACGCTTTCAGCCAAGCAAAGCAATCGCATCTGACATTCAAATCAGAACAAAGTGGGAACATCATGTTTTATAGCTCCTCTAACATGTTGAAAATACAGAAGCGTCTGTTGGAGCTGACTTTGTGTTAACCGTGCGACCGATCACAACACAATTAATTAAAACCACCTACCTATAAAAGTCTGCTGTGTCTGTGCATTTCCCCCTATGCGTGGGGAGCATGAGTGTGGATAGCTGGATCCATTGGCACCCATCCTCACTTCTCTTCACTTGCTATTTGGGGGTCCCCCCTCTTGCTGAGTCATTCTGCTCAGACAGATGTATTCCTCTCAATCCTCAGTCGTGGGTCAGGCACGGATCCTCTGAAGCGTCCTCAGAGCCCCGGGCCCAGCCTGCCATGCCTGGAGGAAGGATGATGAAAGCGGACAGAGAGAACAGTAAGAAAGATGTTTAAGCCAATGAGTGATTGAGTTTTAAATGTTGCTGAGTAATATCTCACAGGAATTACAACATAATGAGTTTGGACTGTTTGGACTCTGTCAAAGATAACGAATGGCTCGGGGCGTCAATGTTAAAGAAACTGAACAGAGGGACATCTATTACTATCTATCACACTGTTTCAGCCACATTTATTTCAACGCAAACATGAATCATAGCTGTCTTGGCAATTTTACAGGCTTGAAACGCTAAAAAAAATTGTGTTAAAAGGGGATTTTTTTTTTTTTTAGAATGATGGTCCTCATCTGAAGACTGTGTGTTCAGGCTTCTATCTATAATCTTCAAATGCGACTTAGGTTAACCAGAGACTTCCTCTGCTTGGCCCTCAGGAAATACTAAACTGGCAGTGAACAACAAATCAAATGCAGACGTACGGCGATTTTTTTGGGAGTGAGGCATAAACCAAGCACAAACCACTCTGCCTTTGCTCATCTTCTTCACTTGAGCAGTTTAAACATTTGTAGTCTAATGAATGTTGTTGGTGGTTTTTCTAGTTTAGTGTGTATACAAATCTTAGTGGAGTATCTTTTGCTGCAATTTTAGTGACAATTCCTTAACCGAGGTCTTATCTTAGAGCCAAACAGCTTCATACTGGAGCTAGATTTCAAACTTTGCCTTACTTTTCTGTTCATGTCAGTACAGACTGACTCAAATGCTTGTAGTTGTTCAGTGAAACTATGTGTTTAACAGCTTTCTTTCATAAAAGTACTATGATGACAAATGTCAGGTTTGAGTGCCATTTTAGTGCGTGATGTGTAATAGAGGTGGGCGATATGATAATACACACAGTGAGATGATACAGTCAGACGTTTGGCCTTACTGTTAATACAGTGGAACTTTTCCCTGTAATGTTTCTTGTCATATTAGGCCACTGTGGGTGATCTTGCAATGAGCAGAGCAGCTTTACGGCAATATTGTATTTGTATATTATGATTCTTGCATCAGTGTGGTGAATTGCTTTGATTTGTCGGGTATTTAAATAATTGGATTTGCTGAAAACAGTCATTCCTGCCTCGTTACTTTATCCATTAACTATTTCTCAACAAGCTTTTCTTCTTTTTCCACAGATGATATTTTGACATGTCACAGTAGGAGAAGCACAGTCGCGAATAATAAAATGAATGGTTGCTGAATTCCAATTAACTGCTTCAGTTTCAGGGTCCTGGTATTGTGCATGCTGGCTCACTGTCGCACTGTCACGGCTTAACGAGGCACTTGAATAAAACAGAGCCATTCGTAATGTTATTAGTAACACCTGTGCTTTTCCTACAATGGCAAGTCAAAATGTCTGCTGTGAAAAGGGCCTATTGAGTTACGTGTATTACATATACCTTGATTGAGGATTTTATCCATAATGCACACCCCAAACATGACATTAACACGGCTGTTAAATGATATGGTTGGGTCACCCTAACATAATTCAAAGACAGAAAACGATGTGTTCATGATTTGGACAGAGGTGAGCGACTTCAAATAGCTGCACAGAGTCTTTTTAGCCCAACCTAAGCTATTCCTGCCAACCGTGGCGCCAGCCAAGGCGCTCTCAGTAGCTTTCTGTTCTCTCCTTTGTACGGTCACTGGCTACTATCTAACAGAAAACAGGGCAACTCATTAACTGAGAATACTTTCAAATAATCAGGCTGTTACCTAAAAGTTGAGTCTATCTCGGTTCATTTCTACCAGCAAGTGGATTTGAGATTGAAATTATTTTTCAAAACTAGAAGGACAGCTTCTCAAGTTTCCAAGGCACTTACAACAAGGATAACATTGCATAAACATGCTCTTTTATAAACATTATTAAGAGGCTTGTAAATTTTCATTGCTCTGGATCTTTAAATAGCTCAATATAAGAACGGATCACGCATGTACACACACACACACACACACACACATTTTGTCTCTTTTCTGTGTGAGAGCAGACGGAGAACTCAAGTGTGATGGGAGATCTGTTTTATCTCAGCCTGCTAGTTTTTCCTACCTACCATACTAATAAATCATTGTGTCTGCCCCTGTAGAGCAGCACTCCACAGACTCCCAAGGGTTCAATGGAAAACTACAGCCTCTTACTACACACACACACACACACACACACACACATACACACACAAATAGTCACCAAGCAGTCACACTGGAGCACTCCAGTAAAAATGTTGGTTGATCTTTATTTCATTAGACCGCTTTAAATAAGCCCCATCTTCACAGGGAATTCATTTGGACAAAATTAGAAATTGAATTTGAATATGTAGGAGAGAGGAGGAAGCCCTTGAGATATATACTGTCTTGTTTACAAAAGGGGGTGGGTGGGGTGGGGTTGAGGAGGTAGTGTGGGGGGTGGGGGGGGGTGTACTGAAAAGGAGTACAGCAGCGGCAGAATATAACAAAGCAACCAACACATCAAATGAACAATACGCAGATTCCCAGCGAGGCACACTCACAGCTTTAACTCATTCAAATGAGTGAACCAAATTTAACTTCAGCTGCAGTGCAGAATTCTAAAAGCATAATTTAGGACAGCTACTCTATTTCCTTGAGACCTGACTCACACTGTTCAATAAGAAGCATCTCTGGCATAATCTCTCTGATGCTGAACATTAAGACACTTTTCTGCAGTTTAGACTGAAACAGTGTGCTGCTGTTTGTGTGCTCGGGCCGACAGCAGAGGAGGGCAGTGCCACAGACGGGGGAGGGCAGTCGCCGGCCGAGCTGGACTATGCGTCCCTAATGAGAGGTGACAGGAGACACTCCCTGCCCCCACCTATCTCTCTCTCTCTCTCTCTACGCGCACACACACACACAAACACACACACATACACAGAGACATATGCAACCTTTCAAACTCCTCACCTTGCTTCAGTCATCTGGATCGTTTTATTTTAAAAATCAGCTACTTGCAAAGGTTTTTAAAGACAGAACCCCACCCTTCTGCAGAACATTCCCATCCAAAAATGCCTGGCACAAGAACAGGACCGATGTATTATTCAAATGACAGTCAAGGCACTTTATCAATCATTTATGTGGATTTCCTCATCACAGCTAAAGAAAAGGGTTAGAGGTAGGTACCTGGGTCCCCTTTTCTATCTGCAACCCCCAGATTTCAGCAGTACGTTCTTACTATTTCAATGCAGACCTTTACAGGTCATCCCCCTTAACCATCAGCTAACGACACGCACTCAACCAACGTTTTGAATCAAAGTGACAGCGGTAATGAGACTAAAATGGCATGACAAGACTTCAACAAGACTTCAGCAATCAAGAGTGATGTGAAGAATTACTTAAGCAGTGTAGCAGTGGATAAAGAATTTTCTATTTCATGCCTTTCTGTAATTGTATGCAAACAGTTTATGAACCTTCAGACACGCACTGTTAACTCAAACGGCACAAAGAAACCTGTGTCCTCATGTGTGACCACTGTTGATCCTATGAATTAAATGATGAAATCACCCCCTTTGATAGTCATCTCTGTTAGGCTCAGCGACACAGACCCTAATCTTCTGCAGAGGAGCAATCACTGTGTCAGTGTCACATTTAGGCTTGAATGAAAGGGCAGCAACAGCAGAAACGCTGAAATATGTCCCCTGAACACTTTCCTAACTAAAATTACACAGAAACTGCAAAGCGCTCTTTGTGTCAAAGCTCTCAAGTACAAAGCTCTTTGTTAAACAGGGAATTTTTTATTATCTATTACAATGCAAGTATGCTATTATCAAATTAAGCCTCATCACACTGAGCAAAGAAGAAATGTAGATAATTTATTTATTTGACTTGGATACAAAAGAAAAAGATGCAGGTCTGGCCTGATTCATATAAAAAAAATACAATCCAATTCTGTCCTAATCCCTACTTACAATTGCAGTTCATAATAAGTTTATGAGGATAAAACTAAAATAAGTTTTTTGCTGTCATATAAGCTGTTAAATGACCTCTCTGTGGGGAGAATTGGCCATTATGTTTTTTTGCTAACCAAGCTGAACAAAAATACTGCTTCAGACAGTGATTATAGACTGTTTGACTCTTTGGATATTTGATACAATCACGAGCGCTCTAAAAGGGTCATAATAAGGCAGCGGCAAGCCGAAACCAGAACTTTCCAACACAGTGACCTCCACGGTATTGATGTGTCTGCACACATCCCACGGCGAGATGTAGTGGAATATGGAGGTCAGGTGGAAAGAAAACAAGAATAAACGACTCCCTCTGAAATAATAATGATGTCATACTTCGTAAGAAATGATAGTTGGAGAGACTAAATTCAGAGGCAGAACGGATTGCTTACTTCTGCAGTGTTTTTGCCAATCAGGTCAATCAGTATAACAGTGAATCAGGCCATTCGACTGATTACAGGCTCTGCCGGGAGAGCTACAGGAAACTGCAGGAATCAGAACCGGCTAGAAAACAGCAACACACTGACATGACAGAGACAGATAGAGGAAACAAAAGTCCCCACAATGATGACTCATGGTGGGCAGCCTCTGGATTAGCCTGTGTCAACCAACAATATGAACTTTAGTGCTGCATATTTGGCATTTCACTGACTCTGTTGTCAGCTGATTTAAATTTTTTTTTTTTTGCTCTGGAGGCCATAATACACAAAACTATGGATGGTATTTCATCGGCTTTTATGTGATCTTTTCTTTTAGACCTTTGGTTGAATAAACATGATGATATCTAATGAATGGATGAATGACACACTCTCCGTCTGCTTGCAAACAAGCACAGAAAAGTGCCGTCTTTTCAATAACGGATGTTAAGTGTGCACACTCTAGTGACTTTACACACACAGCCCGGCAGTCAATATCCAGAGAATGAATGGCAGCTCAGGAAACAATGAGTGCTTATTTTGAGTGGGATGTCAATGCCCCTTGTTGAGTTCTCTGTCCAACTAACCAGGGTAAATAGCATTCAGGCCAAAGTCCGGCTCATTCAGTTACTCTGAGGCAAGTACTTGCAAGCATGCGGCTTTTCATGCCAGTCATGGACTTCTGAGCATGCATCTCCAATAATTACATGTCATTATATGGCCCTGGAGCGCTGACACAAATACTTAACCTGGTAAAATGAGAAACTTAGATGCTGAAGGGTGCAGTAAACTAAATGCATCTTTTCCTGAACTGAGACAGAAAGAAACACGTAGATCGCCTTTACAGTGGATGACAACAGGATGTACTAAATGCTGAGTCTAACCAGAATTTCAGTAAGATTACCACAGGATTATCACAGTGTGCATGTGGCTCCTCACCACTTAAATGGACTGCGATGCCAGCAGACATCACATATGTTGTTAGAGGACACACTGAATTTAAAACCTCATGGGATAGCAATACAAAAACGATTCTTTATATAGGTTAAGTGACTAATAATTAAGCACTTGAACTAGACAGGATATCTCCAGTGAATTGCAAAAATGATACCTGCAAATCTACAATTTAGGGCTCTAACAATGATTTTCATTATCTCGTTTAATGAATTAGTTGTTGGCTCTATAAAATGTCAGAAAATGGGAAAAAATGTAGATCATTGTTTCCCAAAGCCCAAGATGACATCCGCAAATGTCTTGTTTTGTCCACCACCCAAAGATATTCAGTTTACTGTCATAGAGGACTAAAGAAACCAGAAAATATTCACATTTAAGAAGCCAGGATCAGAGAATTTTGACTTTTTTTCTTAAAAAAATACCCAAATTGATTAATTGATTATCAAAATACTTACTGATGAATTTAATGGTTGACAACTACTCGATTAATCAGTTTATCATTGCAGCTCTACAGCAATTACAGACCTCTAGATTTTCTCTCAAAACTATGACTATTATTAATTATATGTCTATGATACACTAATAAACCCTTTTCCACAGTTATACCACCGACTGCAATAATCAGATGACAAGCTATATTGTTACCATAGCACAACCTATCAACAACCATTTATCAGGGAGATAATTCACAGCAACATGTAGGTTGATCCGCAAAGTGAAAATACACATCTATTCTTAACTTTTTTTTTTTTTTTTTTTAATCGACCCAGCCTCAGAAAAAGGAAAGACGGGCTCCAGTCTGTGAGCCGTGTATCCAGAAATCGATCATTTGCAGTGGCTTTGTTAGCCTAACGTTAACGCGGAGCTCCTTGAGCTACTGGTGGGCTATATCGCTGCTCAGCGAAAGCCTTGGTTAAAAGTGCTTTTAAGAGCAAAAATCATGTGGGTTGTGTCTCTCAGCTGATGAAAACGGGAATTAATGTCCAAATATTCCGCGACAGTCTACCAAAGAGGAATCATATTCACCACAGCCCTGTAATTAGTAGCATATCCTAAGAGGCTAGGGTAAGCTATCTCTGCTGTGTCGCTTTGACTTTACCCCTCGGAAACAGCAATTTAATTCGAGTAGGATGCGATGCAACTGTTGAAAGCGTTAAAAGATATTTACCAGAGAGTAGAGAGCGTCGTGGGCATTATTTTTCTTCGTATCACCTCTTAGTTTAGGCAGCACTCCGACCCAAGTTGTCCCTGGCAGAGAGAGAGAAAAAAAATGCAGCTCAACACCTTCTTTTTCCAACTCTGCTCATTACGCACGGCTCGACGTCAACGTTCACATTTAATCCCTAATATGCAGTAATTTCCACTTGCATCCACTTTCAGGTGGATTTTTCAACATTAACCTCGACTAAAAACTAATCCATAACCGTTTTTATATTCGGTTCGGTTCGGTATTTCCCCATAGTAGCACAACGCCTTGTTGGGTGGTTGTTATGGCCTATCCCAACGCTATCCGTTTCAAGCTAGCCAGAATAAGAACGGCTTCCGGTTGTAACATTCAAAATAAAGCGTTGGACTATAAAACATTTTCACCTATGGAGATTGTACAGTAAAATATATGTCTGATAAAAGCCTCGTGTTCTGTATATGACATTGAAAAGTGATTCAACAAAGAGCTGTTAGAAAATCCTGGAATCCTGGAAAGAGCCGTCAAAATCAGCGAAGGTAAGCATGCAATGCGCCTCTATCGTGCGTTTAGTTTGAAGGTGAAATCACCCAGCTTCCGTTATTTTGGCTTAATTGACAGAGCTCTCCGTGCTTAGAGTAGACTGGTCCAGAGGCCCGTCACTACTGCAAGCTGGTTGTGCAAAAACGCATTTGCCAGCGCTCTCTAGTGGTTTCTTTCGGGCAGTGGGGATGTGGCAAAATATTTTACAAACCTACTGCACCGTTACGTTTTATTTTTTGATGAGATTGTAATTAATTTTTGTGAGAGAAATATTCAGTGGTAGATCAGAAGGCAGTGAACCATTAGCATCTTTAGTTAAATATAGTTTAATAAAAATACTCATTTAGCCCGTCATTCTCCACTGACACCATATATCTTTCAATTTAATTCTTGAAATCTTCTTTCATTGACGTCGGCCCATGTGCGATTACTGTGATATATACCACAAATTTATACCATTAAAATGTATGTAAAACTAAAAAATCATCTTATCTATTGGTGCCCTGTGCAGTACTTGCATGCAGCTTGTCTCGTCCCCCCTTACAATCTACTGTTTAGTACTAGTAGTCTTTCGTAGTAATTCTTTTTTTTTTAAATTTAAAAATCATTTTATTATATATTTATATGGAGGCCATTATTGTAACAGTTATTTCATTAGTATGGCCTTGATGGCTCAGAGATTGGTCGCTCAGTTTATTGAAGTTCTTTTGGCCTCCTGTTGAGGGCGACACAATACATCAAATGTATAGGCCAAAACATCTTTGCAGTAGTCTACACTTTATACAGTAACAATCATGGACTCCAAAAACAATTTCCTGTTTTTCCTATACATTCAATATGATATGATTTATTTATGGATTACAGACACAAAAACAAAAATCCAAGGGATAACATGTTAAAATGAAAACACTTATTTCTAACATGGTCCCAAGATGTTAAAAAACTAAGAAACATAAATAAGTGCGAGAAATTCAACATAAAACTAAATAATAGAATCCTGAAATCCAAAAACACATCATCACAATTTAAATAAAAAATTATAATGTCCACAACAAAATACAAGGACAATTTGATAGCTGAGGTAAAAATGTAACTGAAGATTTAGTGATAAATCTGTGACTCTATTCCATAAATAAGTCATAACCTGACTTCTATAAGCCTGTTTCATTATGAACAATAGTGGAAGTCTATTCCACAACATAGCACCAGTGTAAAAAAAGCAACTTCTGTGTACATTATTTATTAGAGGGACTTTACATGACCGCACACTGGCCCTGGGCTTATAGTTGTGCTGAGTATGGACCACTGTAATCTGTGAACACAAGTATTGAGGAGCATACAGACTGAAAATATCATACATATGATGCAGCGTTTGTTGTTCTCTGAGCTGTACAGGTTGCAGTCCTCCTGAATTTGTCACTAGTTCAAGGAGATGCATTTAATAAATACAGAATAAGATTATTTTGCATCACCTGCTTTTCTTTCCTTAATGAAGTTGTCAAACCAGAAGAGGCATAATCAAAATGACAGACATATTCTGAATTTTATGCATTAAAACCCCTTGAAACTTTTTGAAATGACAGAGAATACATAACTTTAAGGTTTATTCAAGTCACAGCTCCCCTATTCAGGCAAAGTAAAGGAAATTTGAGTCATCAATTCAGAAAATTAAGTGATTTGGTGTTCATATGACATTGTACAGATAATAGGATGATGAACTTTTTAAGCTTTTTTTCCCCCTATGAGTGATTGGATTTGGACATAAACTGTTTTTTTCTTCATGAATGCATAGCATCTCTTATTTTCTGGCACAGATTCAGTGGTCATTCTGCGTTATCATTTCCCCCAAGAGCCTGCAGCCATTTCCAGTATGACTGGTTTAAAATCTTCACTCTGCATTTTTGGCAATTAAGAAAATATTTGTCCAAATGCATGTCCAAAAATAATTACAAAAAATTATAAGAATCTCTCTTAATGTGCAACCAAGAATGTTTATTGGTAATTACTCTGATTGCTGTAAGGCTTATCACTTTCTCTAATGGTTAGAGTCAGCAGTCCTGGTAGGATTTGCCTGCTTATTTCTCATGAAACAAGTGATAAGTGATTCATGTGTTAACTTCTTGGTCTATATCACTTGTAGATTTAATAAGAACCAAGTTTTGTAGAAATGTTGGCTCAGGTGGCTGCTGTTAACTATTCAATCTTAAACACACCATAAAAAAATAATGTTCATTGTAATCTATAAGCACTATTTTTCTTCATTCAGCTCATTTTAACCTTCAGTCTCACAGAAGAGGCCAGATTTTTTGTCCTGACAATTTATGTTTACATGAGTGTCTCTGGCCCATGGAAGTGACTCCTCCCAGGAACATAGATGGGAATTAGATGAAAGTTGTAGCTGTCTGTTAGTATCTCACAGGATGTGAGGAAAAAATTCCACAGAAACATTTCCTCTCAGTCAAGGAGAGTGTGTGAGTTGGACCAAGCTGAAGGATGTACTCTGTTCTTAGGAAACCCTCACTGACCAAGTCCGTGTTCCTGAAAGCCATTCAGCAAGATCACAGGTCAACCATCTACAGCAAGCCACCTAAGGAAAAGATCGGGCCAGTGGTAGGACTGATTATCTTTGTTAGTAGCTGTGAGAGACATTTAATAGACAGACATCCCTGTTTTGAATAATGTATCAAAATGTAGGACTACAGCAGCAGGATCTCTGTTTTTACCTGCACTATCAAGGTGTTATATTACAATTAATCTACATTTGAAGATCATGATGACACTCAAAGTCAGTCTTGGAAAGTCAGATCTGTGATACATCACTTTATTGCCTCTAATGTGAGGAATTCAAGCGAAATGTGCTCCCCAGCCTGCAGAGCGGGAGAGATGTTTTATTCATTTCTTATCCATAAGTCAGTGGCAGGCTCTGGTCTCCGTAAAGGGATCCTATGATGGAACTGCAACATAGCGGCTGGTGTTTATGCCACTATAAATCTGTTGATCTGTCCTCAGGGACAAACACAGGGGCTTTCACAAAGCCTGGCTCAGGTTAGGAATACTGGAGTGCCGCGGGACAAAGGGGATATAATGTTAGGAAGATTTAAATGGGGGCTGCTGTTTTATCACCTGATGAGTCACTGAGATCAGGAGCCTTGGTTGTGGACACAGGTGTTCAATCCCCTCCATTCAACCCGTAGCTGATGACAGGAGAGCTGCAGTGGGCTTCTGCTTTAAAACACTGCTTTAGTGTCATTACTAAATATCATCCTTCATGTAGTTGTATAATTTTATTACAAGAAACATAAAAATGCCTATTAATCAACCGTTTATTTTAATATTCTCATTGACTCCCTTATAGCAATCCGTCTTTGCCATGTGTGTGTTTGCTGTGACTCTCTTGGCCCCGGCCGGATGGATCATGCATCATATCCCAGACTACCGGCAGAGATCACCTCCACAGCCCTGACTGATCTGCATTCAGAAAGACAACCTATGCAACATTATAAATGTGTGTGTGTATATCTATCCAATGTGGAAATTTTTTTATGAGGGAAAATAAAACCTTTGTTGGATTTGAAACATGATAAAACAGCCTCCTTGTGTAAATCTGCAATATGGTATCCTGTTTTATTTCTAATCCGAAAACAAGCACATATTTTAAAAATGGGTAATTTTGATACATTGATACAAATGGTTAATATTTTTAATGAATAGCATACAGTAAAAAGCACAGGGGTCAGTCCAGGTGAAGACTGCAGGGGCAGGATGTTGCTCCTCATCAGCTGGAGATGAGATGGAAATACTCCAACAGTTCTTGGCACAAACCATAATGAAAAGAGTCTGTCGGTCTGTCAGTGCTTCAGACCCTGAAGTCTGTTTATCTTTTAGCTGCATTCTGCTCGTAGGAGAATGTGCAGGACTTCATTAGAAAAATGTTGAATTAGAGCACAGACTTTAAGAATGTTAACACTTTATAGGGTACAAATAATATACTTAAGTAATGCTTAACATGATAATTTCATGCATAGATTAATGCCAGATGTATCATGAATTCCTGTTGCTCACCATTAACAAATGATCAAGTCACTATGATTTTATGTGATTAGTTCACACTTCAATAGCCAATTACTGAATGTTAATTCATACATTAATCAATAGTTTTTATACCCACAGTTAATTTATAAGATTAAAGCATGATACAACCTGATCATGTACAATACATCAGTCTAGTGTTGCTAGCTTGTAAACATGGCAGAAAGACCACTGGGTCATGCAGCAGCAACATGAAGATGTTTGCATCTTACCAGTTTGATAAAGGAAAAAAACAGCTTCACAAAGGCTGATCAAATTCATGGGTTTAAAATGCCCTTTACTATAACTGGAATTCAGCTAATTTGGTTGGTGTATCAATTAGCATAATGTATGAAGTAACTGTGAATTAATATTCATTAATTGGTTATTAAGTGTAAACATATTGCATTAATTCATACACGAAACCTTCATGACTCATGCATTAATTAAGTATTACTTAAGCATATGAGGTGTACTCTTATTATAGTGTTACTAAGTATTTTTATAAGATTATTTCTTTATTTACTCTTTAATAAAATAACTCTGGTGATAATAAGAAATAACATAAAGCCAAATCATAGACTTGCATCCACTGCCTTTTACCAAAAATGGGGAAATCAAAGTGTATTTATAGCACAATTCATACAGTGGAAGTGCTTTACATAAAAAAACATAAAGATTAATTACTAATAAAATGCAGGAAATATTGCGTATCACAAACATGATAAATGATATAATTTTCCTCCAGGACACGTCATTCTTATGTTTATGAAAATGTGACAACCATCTGTTGCATGTTTAGCCCTTTATAATGCAGCACACACACACACACACACACACACACACACACACACACACATACACACACGCACACACAACACCAACAAGGAATATTTAGGCAACTACACTCAGGTCTTTAACAGTATTTCCCTCCCATAATCAGCTCAAACAGGACTGATAGGGTTGTTGGAATTCTTGAATGACAATTTGTCAAAGCCGGATCAGTCCATTTGGAAAGGTATGCGGTGGCAGATGCATATCAAGGTTTCCCCTCCGCCGTGAAAGAATAAAAAATCTTCAAATGCTAAACTGACTCGCAAAATGGGTCCCCGTTTTAATTCAACTAAAAGCTCAGGAAAAACCCACCGCACCACCGCTAAAAAAACACCCCACAGTGTATAAATCCATCGCGCAGAGTGGTACAATCAAGCCGAGCCTGGGCTGCAAGGGGGGTATATTCACTTTTTCACGACTGAGGGAAACACAACGCCGGGGAGGAAGAAAACCACTAAAACAATTGACAGTCTGGGTTATATGTTTCCCCAAGTGTCTACGAAATGTCTACGAAGGCAGAGCAGTGTAAGTACGCCTGTGTGTGTATGTGTGTGTGTTTGTGTGTGTGTGTGTTTTTCTGTCTTGTCATAGAGGGGGGTTGTTTAGGAAAACTGGAAACGTGATTTTTTTTTGTTGTTTAAACCAAGAAACCGAATGAGGGGAGCTGTCCTTGGTGATGAAACCGCGGTTGCCAAGGCAGGTTGCAACACGTCCTCCCACTGCAGAGGATGGCTGGAGGGCTCAGTGCACGCAGGAAGCCACCGTATCTGCCCGCGTTTCTCTCTCGGATATTAAAGGAAAAAAATAATTTCGAGGCTACACCCTATTATCACCGTATTATTTGTTGTTTGATTGACGTGGCTGGATGAGGTGCGTGCGGAGGGGGGGGAGAAAAAAAAGCGAGGTGTAGCCTATAGAGTATACTGCTGGTCTCAAGGTCGACCTCGCTGATTCTTTACCGAACAATATGGTGGCATTAGATTGATCAATAATGTGGTTTGATCACACCGTCATGAGGGCTTGAGACACTGAGGGCTGTTGGTGTTTTCCTCCTCCTCATCACCTCCGATTGCTTTCTGAAACAGGTGGAAAGCTGCCTCTTCTATATCATTGAATAATCTCTGCACACTTTTATTCAGCTGTTGGTGGCTTTAAATATATGAAAAATATGGAGTTAAACTTGGTGTTTGGGGGCTTCCATATCAACGTGCTCAGAATGAAGCACGTTGATGAAGCCTGCTAATCTCTCTGCATTTTCAAATGAATTTGGGTGTTTGGGGGGGATCAAAAAGGTGTAGAAAATATAAGAATTTGCCATTCAAGATGTTCATATTTATGTGGAGAGAGGCATGTGTGCTACAGTGTGTATTACAGCACAGGCTATGACCACAATAACACACACATACTCAGAGCCTGCAGCTGTTATTTTTATTTTTGGGGGGAGTTTGTCATTTACAGGTCAAGGAGGAAGCTAAACACTACTGTCCAAAGTCACAGAAAACGGGTCAGCAATGACCCACTGCAACTTATTTTAACTCTTGTTTAACCAGGTAAAAATAAACAATAATACATTTGTAACCAACCAGCAGACCTGAGGGAGTAGTGCAACAGAGCAGCCAGGGTTAACTGCTTCAATTTCATTTGTTCAAGGAGGAGTAAGCCCTCCCCCCCCCGACCAGATTTTCCCAGCTTGTCTTGGGACTTGAACTGGCAACCTTTTGTACACAAGCTTGTTTCTGTAAGCAATAGGTTACTGGCTCCTCCAGGGTTTCCTGTGACCTCACTGCTATACCAAAAAGGTCACCTGGTGAAGGCCAGAGAGCCATGGGAACACAGCCTCTTTGTTTAACTTGATAATTGGAGCATCCGTGTTACACGCTGACGGGCGTCTCACAGGGACGAAGAAAACAGCCGCAACATACTGTGTAGCTTCATGCATGTTCAACCGTTTGCTTCATCTCTGTGCTCAGATTCATATATATACATATATATATATATATTTTTTTACCCTTTATGGTAGTCTCGCTAGTTGTTGATCTGCTTGTTTACTCTGCTCTTTATTTTGTCCAGTTGCCTCTAAGATACGATACTTGCAAGAGTATCACAACCGTGTGCAACACAATATTTACCCTGTGCCCTCCGGAACAGACATTGCAAACACACTGAAATACTTTTCCCAAACCCTGCTCAGGTAAGTACCCTGCTCGACAGCCAACAGGTGAAGTAACAGACTGTAGAATGTTTGATATTTAGCTTCTCCTTCATGATCAGATGAGATTAGTTACAGCAGGTTGTTCTGACTCACTTTCTGAAAGGGATGACAGTGACACCATTAAATTGCTAATATGAATTGAAGTGGAAGAATAAAGTAGGGAAGTTAGCGAAGTAGCCAAATCCATCCTCTGTTCTAAAAGTGCGATAGCTGTATCAATATGAATACTCAGAGAAGATAGAGATTGGTGCAGGTTTCCTAAGGAGTTATGGTGTTTTGCTAAAGCAGCAGCAGATATAGATGGCTCAGTGTTGTTTATTGATTCCGTGGTCGGTTGCTAGATGAACGCTTCCCTGGGGCGGCCTGTTGTGTCCTTCCCAGAGGGGCCGGCGGAGGGCAGCTCCTCAGTTGCAGGGTCAGTCTGCTCCCCTGGGTGCTGTGAAAGCCTGAGGAAGGAACAGCATGTTATTTCCTCCTCCAACACGGGTCAAGTAGGCAGCCATTTTGGACACATCTAATTTCACTATGTGTCACCACCCCCACCCTCCAACCCCAACCCCCTCCTTTTTTTTGCAGCTGGAGCTTATTTCCATATCCAAAATACACTGCAGTGATAGGACATTTCTGTATGTGATTGGTTTAGTGTTACTGCCCGCTGGCTTCATAGAAAATAATAGCGCTGTCCTGATTTATTAGCTAATTTATGAAAATGGTGGGATTACTGGAAGCTGAACTTGTATGCCCCACTTTTATCATTATTATCAGCTTACGGTACAATCTATTTGAGATTGGCCGCTGGCCTCAATTCTACAGTTTATGCCTCAGCCCCATAAGGATTATTCCTCCGCTGAGTGATGCTCGCAGAGTATTCTGGATACTTCATGCTTTGCTGAGGGGCTGTCCAGCACCAGCAGCTACGGTGCAGTTTTAAACATGGCCTCTCATATGTCTTTGGCACACATGGAGCACGACGGGGGCAGCGACTGTGAGAATCAGTGTTAACTCAAGTGACGATTTTGCCTCTGAGGGGCAGTGTCATCCGAGTGCGAAAGGACTCACTCTCCATGATGCCACAGTTAGCAGTCGCTTGATATTATCCCCCGAAGCACAGCCTCTCGCCCACAAATCCTTCTCCCCGCAATTAGAGTGGTCTGGTTTCCTCAGCAGGGGACTCCAGGATTATCCATACACCTGTGCCCTTTGAAGCCTGGAGTGAAGAGACAGAGAAAATAGAAAATGTAAAAGAGAAGAGATAGTTAGAAAGAGGGGAGTAGTAAGCCTTGAAAAGGAAAAGGAAAGTGGAGCAGGCATGTGTCATGTTCCTGGAAAGAAGAACTGACATCGCCAGAGGAGGTGGTTGCTGATTCATATACCGATTTTAGGTCAGGTGTGGAAGAGAAAGACAAAGAGGGGTTAAAATTTTCTATTCACTGCTAATTATATATGCCTCTGTAAAGATGAGGCATAGCTAAGTCATATTTCTCCAAGTCAATCTGAGCTCTCTGCATCACTGAGCCACGCTGACTTCATGCCAAACTGTATCACTCATAAGAACAACTGCAGGGAGCAGAAATCATATCTAGTGCTGTGTAGACATTTCATTTTACAAGTAGCACAGTTTTAGTATTTAGCTTACCTGAGGAAGTCTGCTTGTGCTTTGAATTGCTGCTACACACATAGTCAATGATTTTTGTATTGACAGTGCAGGGTTTGACAGTCAACGTATGTCATGTGTCTGTACCAGTGCATTTCTACATGTGTTTTATGTGTCGTATATGTAACTTTTTGTGTCGTTTGTTTTGTATGTATGTATGCACATATGTGTGCGTCTTTGTGCGTATATGTTTAATGTATGCGTGTGAGTGTGTCAGTTTGTGTCTATGTTCATTGTTCAAATCAATGATGTTTTCTATTTGAGACATGGGCAGTGAAAAAGTCATACTCTGAGATACAGTCTGTTGTTTGCGTGTTGAGTTTATGCTGTACACTGACACAGCTTTATGAATGAATCTACACTGACTAAAATCTTGCAGAGTATAACTTTGAGGGGATAAGTCAGGAAAATGTTACATTCTGCTGTTGACAGTATAAACTTTTAAGCTATAGGCTCAATATTATGCATTTAATGTAATGTCAAAAAAATCCCCTTTCTCACTTGCCAAATGCTGTAACTCAACTTTTTGAGTGACCTTTGAAAAAAAAAAAAAAAAAAGAAAAAAAAAAAAAAGAAAAGACAGTACATCAGCATTTATAATCTGGGCGCTCATGATAAATCCCAATCATTTGCCTGATAGAACAGCTTAGCTCTTCAATAATGTGCAGTAAAAGAGCAATGCTCTCTGGCCCCCTCCCCTCCCCTCTCCTCCACCCTAGACGCTCCACACTCAACCCAACTAGTTTTTTGCTTTTGTTTTTCTTCTCTTGAAAATTGAATATGTCCACCACCTTCCCCAGGGGACAGCAAACACAATTGTCCATCCTGCATTAGTTCACAAACATAATGCTACCAGTCATCCCCCCCCTCCCCCCCAATACAACCTATTCCTTTGTCATTATAGTTTTTCTCCTCTACCGTAGATTAGTTGTTACATTTATTTTAGAAACCTGAATCCATATGCCTGTTGGATCTCATTATTTCTCCTGATGATACTGGTACAGTATCATAACGTATGCATACGGACATTATTTCTCTGGTGCAATAAACATGTGCTGTGACCTAGGAGCACTTGATCTAACCTCACACACATGTTTATTACTGGCTGAAGCATGTTTCAAAAGTGTCACCTCTGTATTTTCCCGAACCAATTTGGTGTCACTCCCATCCTTGACAGCCCCACTAAAGACAAGGAAATTTCTTTCTTTTTTTTTTCTTTCTTTTTTTTAAATTCCACGGCTCATTGGCCTTTTTTTGCATGGTAGCCTCTGACCTTGCTGATTGGAAGACGGCAGCCATCGAGGGACAGTCATTTGCACTGTCCCTTTTTGGAGAAGTATGGGGTTGCCACTGAAAACATGCCATTTTTTATATTTTTGCTCCTTGTCACCAGATACGCATGAGATGCAGTGATCATTGCAGTTTGTGCTCATGTTTTTTTTGTTTTCCAAGTTACACAAATCGAGATAAATTGAATTAAAGTCACTCTGAACAGATAAAGCAGGGAAAAATTGCCCGTGCCTTCAGTGATACAGTCAAATAGTGAGACACTGCATCCTATGTGGGGTTTATCTGGGTTTGTTTTTTTCTATTTACGCTGTCTCTGTAGTGCCATTTCAATGTAATGTGCTGTTTTTTTGTGTCTTTGTTGTCTCTTTTTTTCCCTTGTTCCCCTCCCCTACCCTCCCTCCCCTCCCCTCCCGCCCCGGAGCAGCATTCTGTCCCGCACAGGCAGGAAGGAGAACCAGGAAGCTTCCAATTTGGCCGTGCCCATGACCATGTGTCTTTTTCCTGTGCCATTCCCACTCACCCCATCTCTAAGACCACAAGTCAGTTCCATCAACCCTACAGTTACTCGCTCCCTCCTTTACAGCGTTCTGCGCGATGCCCCGTCAGACCGCGGGGGGCAGGGGCAGCAGAGTCGGGACGCTCAGCTCTCAGAGTACCCCTCTCTGGACTATCAGGGCCTCTATGTGACCCTCGTGACCCTGCTTGACCTGGTGCCCCTGCTGCAGCACGGTCAGCATGGTGAGTCAAGGCCCAGTGCACCACTGTTTGTCATCATCATCCCCGAGCCGTCTGGCCTGCATGAAGCCACTGCTGCTTTTTTGGCCTCTTTTGTAACGGGAAGAGAGAAGTCCTGCTGAGGATCTTGAGGGATGCATGGGGGTGATTGGGAGCACGCTGGATCCTGTCAACTTAATCGTTCATAAGCCATTGGACACACCAGCCATAGGCCTTCTCTTCTGTGCATCATACTTGATTGCATGTTTGTTATGTAAAGTGGGAGAAATGTTTTACTTATGTTGTCATGTGCAAATATATAAGCTAAATGGAAACCACATGTAGGAAAATGTAATGTTCTATTGTTCTAATACGTCTACTATACATCAAAGAATGACTTAATTCCACACTGTTTTTCACGGGCCCACGGCTGCATCACAGTCAGTGCTCTTATTTTTCATGAATATTTTAACCATTGTTAAAAAAAAGCTCAAAAGCATGAAAACCCATCTTCTTGACTAGAATGGTCTACTTTTCCTGAGGGCAAACTCCACTTCAGTGGCTTTTAAAGAAAGCTCACTGCCTTCAACAGAAGCTCATATTCCAAATGGTCTCTTTTTTCATACTGTTATACTGTTAAATTACTGAAATTTCACAGAGGTTTCACATTTGTGGCTGCATACAGTATGTGGATACTGTATGTACAGTTCATTGAATGAGTGTCTGTGTATCTCTCTTTGTCTTTTTTTTTTTTTGCCTTTTCCCTTTCTCATCAGATCTGGGACAGTCCATATTTTACACAACAACTTGCCTCCTGCCCTTTCTCAGTGATGATATTCTCAGCACTTTGCCCTATACTATGATCTCCACTTTAGCCACATTTCCCCCTTTCCTCCACAAAGACATCATTGAGTACCTGAGCACCTCTTTCCTCCCCATGGCTATATGTAAGTATGACCTATTAATGGGTAATTAAGACAACATATTCACTTCCTGTAATAATTAAACTCAACCTATGTGGTGGGATAATTGGTGATATGTATGGAAAATTAAACAAAATGCTCTTAGATTACAGTTTCTAGGCACTGAAGCTTTGAATACCACCCCAACTCTGAATTACATAAACCAATGCTACAATCTACACAAACACCTGGACCACAATGTGAACATGATCTTTAAAGTTGTTTCTCTTTCTCTCCTTTGCTCATTTGTAGTGGGCTCCACTCGGAGGGAGGGGGGAGTCCCGGCCTACGTCAATCTGTCTGCCTCTTCTATGCTCATGATTGCAATGCAGTACACGTCAAATCCAGGTAAATCATCATGTTTGCTGCTTTTGGAGCATGCATGTAAATATGACAAACACTGACATGTTGTGAAGTAATGGCTCTCTGCTTAATTTCATCTCTTCTTCTTTCCAGTATATCACTGTCAGTTGTTGGAGTGTCTAATGAAGCACAAACAGGAAGTGTGGAAGGTATTATCCCTCAAAATACATGATGCAGATATAAGAGTTTCATTCCAAATTTAAATTTTGTAAAAACTCTTTACAGAACGCTGTATTGCCCTCTTGAACTCTTTAAACTAATAGTTTGTTGCTTGGAAACATACTAATTTACTTTCTTGCTGAGAGTTTGATGATAAGATTGATGCCCCTCTTATGTCTTTGTGCTAAATATGAAGCTACAGTAAGTAGAGTGTTAGCTTAGCTTAGCTTAAAGTCTGGAGGCAGGGGGACAAAGCAAGGCTCTGTCTAAAGTTTTAAAAACTCTTACCAGTAACTCCAAAAGCTCACTAATTAACATAGTATATCCTGTTTGTTTAACAGAAACGTAAAAACAGGAAGTTGTGGTTTTAGGGATACTTATGTGCTGGTTTTTAGCAGTTTCCTGCTTCCAGGCTTTAAGCTAAGCTAACAGTCTCTTGGCTCCAGCTTCATATTTAGTGTACAAATGTTAGACCTGTATTCATCTTTTCCTCTAACTATGAGGGCATTTCCCAAAATGTTGGACTATTCTTTTAATTATAAAACTAATAAATATATAATGTCATCAAAGTTTTTAAAATATTGAGCAATGGACATCAGGCAAGATTTAGTCTTTACAAAGTGGATATAAAGCATGTTGGAATGAAAATCTTAAAATAGTTTCCTTCCATTCACTAATTTGCAAGTGTATTTGAATATCATCGCACATTTGAATAACAGTTTATGTTTATACTGTGTGCAGGACCTTCTTTATGTCATATCCTATGGACCATCCCAAGTAAAGCCTCCAGCTGTGCAGATGCTGTTTCATTACTGGCCCAACCTGAAGCCACCAGGAGCCATCAGTGAATATAGAGGACTGCAGTACACAGGTCAGATTCTCCTCATGTCACATCTGCTGCTTTATCTGTCCTTGAACTGACTAAAGGTCTAACCAATCCCCCATTTTTTCTTCTTTCCTCCTCCCTTACTGCCAATCTTCCGCCTTTCACTGGACAGCCTGGAACCCAATCCACTGTCAACACATCGAGTGCCATAATGCCATCAATAAACCTGCTGTCAAGGTGACCTGAGTCTTAAAAAATATGCCCTAAACATTAACTCTTACATGACTGGTATATATTTTGGTTGTTGGATGCACAAAACCAATTCCTGAACATCTACAATGCTTTGTTACTGTAAGAGGATAGATTAGCAGCGCACTCTGCTCCTCTTGAGAACTTCATGGGGAATGCATGGGGCATGTGCCAGATTGTTCAACCGCGCGTGTCAGCGTGTTTGCTTTTGTGAGCCCCACGGTAAATAAATCAGCGCACGCCCGGGCTGCTGTGCGAGTGGGGTAATGATATCAGCCTCTTTGCACCAGTCTCTGCTGCTGCTGCTGCTGCTCTGCTTTATCTGCTCTGCCTGCCTTTACTCAACTGTGCTCAAAACTGACAAATAGAGTAGGAACAGGGGCACGGACGAGGGCCGGATTTCAATTACCAGGAGCAGGGAGGGGGTATGTGGTGGAGGAGGGGGGGCTTAATTGGAAGCGGTGACCCCGCCTAGCCCTTGAGGATAGGGTGGCATCAAGTGAGCACAGTAAATTACAGTGCACCATCTGAACATTGAGGACATGAGCACTGGGATTTAGCACAGGGCCAGGCACAGGTTGCAAGAGTGCAGAGTGTAGCATATGCAGGCAGCCATCCACACAGAGGCGTGGGGAGACAGGTATAGGTGTCACATGATTTTCCTGGGCAAGGCCATGATAAACTACCCCTACCTACCTACCAACCTACCGCTTTGTGAGAGGGACAAATGGGAAATGTTAGCAGCATTAACTGTAATGTGTGGTAGTGCATTTAAAAATGAGCAGAAATTTGCATGAAAATGAAACATCAAAGTATCAATATGTTCACCTTTGAAATACCACATCTATATTTTGACACTACTTGTTTTACTTTTGCAGATGTGTATAGATCCCACACTTTCTGTTGCCCTGGGAGACAAGCCCCCTCCTCTTTATATATGCGAGGAGTGCAGCCAGCGGATAGCAGGGTACGCCATCGGTTTTATCTCTTTTCTCCATCCCTCATTCCTCCCCCTCCTTTAGTAAGATGCCATTCCAAACATACATCACCTACTGCCTGCTTCATTATTCCTCTCTTTAACTCAGGGGAAATACATTGCCATGGTTACATAATTCCCTCACGCCAATAATGAGATCATCATCACAAAACCACGCAGCCACTTGTTTCTCTTTTCTCCAGCATGTAGCATATTATAATTGCATTGCTCTGCAGTTTTGTATTTTCTTCGATACTGAGGGAACATATTTTGTGTTCCAACTCTGTTAGGAAGTATGTAATACATGTGCTCAAGGGAGAACTTTGCCTATAAATCAATTATTGTTTATACATTTCTTTAACCTTTTCAGAGACCATGCTGAATGGCTTGTTGATGTACTCCTGCCCCAAGGTGAGCGTTCACAAACAAAAAGGTGTTGAGTCATCCTCCTCACAGACAAAGACATGGAGTAAATGGAATATATAAATATTATACACAATGTACACTATACAGAATATTTTTTGGTTTTGTATAGTTACAGAGATTTGTTTGAATACTGTGGCTACTTCATAGCTGTGGTTAGAGCTGGTAGGTGCTTAAAGTTGAGTCATCTGAGAACATATTTTAAAGAGATATTTTCCCATAACTTAAGGGTACATAAAAGTTATCTCCTACTTTCCAAAATTGTTGGTGCTTTTCAATTAAGTTAGATTTCAGGTAGTGGGTTATTTCTATAAAATTGAAATATGCATTTAAAAAAATATTGATGTTTATCTGAGTTGTATTTCATGTATCGTGTGTCAGCTGCTTTATATTGTAAAAAATTCACAAATTCTGCTTCTCTACAAATTGAATCGTTTTGTTAATTTGTCTTTGCAGCTGAAATATCTGCCATTTGTCAAAAGAAGGTAAGATAATCACACTGTAATGTGCACATTAATGTCGTGGTTTACTGTCTCATTTGTGCATATTCATTGTGATCTATCCCATTACAACATTTTGGTAATGGTTTTATCAATGAACACAGAAACGAATTCAGCCTGTTAACCTTGTGCAAAATATGTCATCCAATCATTTTTTTAACCTGTGATTCATAGTAAGGTCATCTATTTATGAACCTGAAATGTTTTCTCCATTGAGGAGTCAATACATTGAGGTGGCTCAGTAAAGGCCAAATCATTTCAAATGAAGCTGCTGGGGCGTGATGTTTGTTCGCCTTTGCACTGCTGAGGGCGCAAGTGCTCCCTGATGGTTTCCAGGGAGACACCGGGAAAGGAGAGATCATCTCAGGTATTCCTGTCAGGCTGAGCAACTGCCCGGCATTGTCGGGGGGAAACAGCTGGCCTCCATCCTTGTTTGTCCGGCAGATATAATCCATAGCCGCCTTTTCTGAGCAGGCTTTGTTCCACTCATCACAGAAAGCCCTTTAAACTCCCACCTGGATTTACACCAGTGCTTTCATTATTAACTGACACATTACTCTTCATCTGTGGAGTCATTATGTGTCTTTTAAGATTAATGTGTTACCATAACACCTACTTATGAATACACCTCGATTCCCAAGTGAGAACATATTGTAAACAACAGCAGCATCAGTGATATTAACATTGGGGTATTGACAGTGTTGAAAGCTGGGGGGTGAACGAGAGAGCTGACTGTCAGAGGACAGATATGTTAATTTAATAGGGAGCACTGCATCCCTCTAATGGCATAAGATTAGTGGCTGATCAGATTAGGATGGTTCTCTAGTGCCATGCTTTTTATTTTTAGAAACCTGAGACACTGTGGGGACACAAAGACTTTTTCTATCCCTGCAGATGTGGAGTGATCAAATACTTATTGAGGAGGGAGATATTACTTGTAAGAGTAGATAGATGCTTTTGAGGCCTTAAATATGTCTATTTTAAGAGGCTTGTCATAAGGCCTTATTGGCTGTGATTGTAGCATGTTTTCATTTTGTTGCCTACAGCCCAGAATAGAAATCAAGTAATCTCTCCTCCTCCTCCTCCTCCTCTTCCTTTCCCTTGTTCCTTGGTTTCGTAGAACTGTAGCTCTCACGTTAGAAGGGCTGTGGTCACCTGCTTCTCGGCTGGCTGCTGTGGGCGCCATGGTAACCGGCCTGTCCGCTACTGCAAGCGTTGCCATGTCAACCACCACAGCAGTGAGGTGGGGGCTGCGGCGGAGACCCATCTGTATCAGACCTCGCCCCCTCCCATCAACACCCGAGAGTGCGGAGCAGAGGAGCTAGTTTGCACTGTGGAAGCTGTCATAAGGTACATTCACAGTGTTTGCACTGACGTATCACAGCCACTGCCACAGAGCATATGTCTGTAGTGCACGTTTTTACATTAATACATAAGCAACAATATGGAATGGAATTAGATTCAAATGTATATGTAGTGTCAGGATATATTCTGTTTGTATTTTTCTCTCCTGCTCTTTTTCCATCCATATGCTTCTCTTCTGTCTTCTCTCTGCCTCTGTGTATTTTCGTGTATCTGTCTTATCCTCTCCATATCAACTCAGCCTTCTCAAAGAGGCAGAAATTCATGCAGAACAGCGTGAGTTTGAGCTGAACAGGCGTCGTCAGATGGGCCTGTCTGCCTCCCACCACTCTCTGGACAACATCGAGTTTGACAACAAGGAGGACGACCAGCACGACCAGCGCCTCCTCAGTCAGTTTGGCATCTGGTTCTTGGTGTGTAATCACAGGCTGTTGTTGTGTCTGTCAATAACTGAGAGGCGTGAGATAAGGATGTGTACAGAACGTGGCCTCTTATCACTACTCGGTTGAATTCACGGTTATCTGACTGATTGCTTTGCTCCTCTGGCCTGCAGGTGAGCCTGTGTACCCCTAATGAGAACACGCCTACAGAGAGTCTGGCGCGGCTGGTCAGCATGGTGTTCCAGTGGTTTCACTCCACCGCCTACATGATGGATGATGAGGTTGGAAGCCTAGTGGAGAAGCTGAAGCCTCAGTTTGTCACCAAGTGGCTAAAGACAGTGTGCGACGTGCGCTTTGACGTCATGGTCATGTGTCTGTTGCCCAAACCTGTGGAATTTGCCAGGGTAAGGTCAAGACCCACGTCAAGAATTGTGCATATAATCAACAGTAAAGACCCTTTAATATCAAAATGAAAACTCTACAAAGATCTCTACAAAGGAATCTAAATTAATTACAAATATAATATACAAAATACTTGCTTGCATAAGTATTCAACCATTCCAAGTAGCCATTTAGCAGATTAACCTTTGGCAGTCTGTGTGGATAGGTCTCTATCAGCTTTGCACACTGCAATTTTTTCCCCATTCTTCTTTGTCAAACTGCTCAAGCACTGTCAGGCTGCATGGGTTATGTATGTATGAACAGCCTTTTTCAAGTCCATCCACAAATTCTCCATTTAATATATATGATTAATTTAGACCTTGTAGAGATCTGTTTTCACTTTGACAATTAAAGTGTCTTTTTCTGTTCAAAAAATACATATTTTACAATACAAATCCCCTTTGATTCAATGTTGTAAGACAATAAAAAACTTAATGGTTGGAGAATTATAGGGGATGCACTGGGTGCTGATAGTGGATGTGGAGAGTGTTGGGAAAAAGGTTATGAGACAGAAAACACAGTGAACATTAACATTGCAACTCCAAATATTCAGCCAAGACACATCCCTGAGTTATAGCATATTAAGCTATGACTAAATTCAACAGCTATGAAGAATGAATGACATGAAACCACAGTGTCGCTGAAGACTGAGGTTTATTAAAATTATTCAGGGCAGGTCACCATCTGCACTCTTCCCTTGGCTGTATTTGAGCTAAACCATTTTGCGCGCTTTTTCCCAGGTGGGAGGTTACTGGGACAAGTCTTGCAGCACAGTGACCCAACTGAAGGAGGGTCTGAACAGGATCCTGTGCCTGATACCTTACAATGTCATCAGTCAACCACTGTGGGAGTGCTTTATGCCTGAGTGGCTAGAAGCCATCCGCACCGAGGTGCCCGACCACCAGCTCAAAGAGTTCCGGGAAGTTCTTAGGTACATCCAGTCCACCTCCTTCAAATGTTTTTGTTATTCTTGTAATAAATACATTTGTTATTGCATGCGAGCAGGTGTGAGGGTAATAAAATATTTCCTTATAAGTTAGCATAGCTCTATCCAAAGTTAAAAAAAATATGCCCACCAGCTTCTTTAAAGGTCACTGAGTAACATTTATCTTGTTTGTTTAATTTGTACAAAAATATAAAAATGACAAGTTGTTTTAAGGGAGTCTTCCTGGAATCTTCAGGTACTAGCAGCCAGCGGAGACTCCACTAGGTTTAAGTCACTGCACCCAGCCGTTGGTAGCTTAGAAAAAGTTATGCGTGTAACTCCCTTTAAACCACAACTTGTCATTTTTACATTTCTGCTTTTGTGTGGATTAAACAAACAAACTACAAGGTTTGGTGTTGATAGATGTGTTAGAGAAAGCCAGGCTTGCTGTTTCCCTCTGCATTTGTACTAAAGTAAGCTAATAGCCTCCTGACTCCAGCTATATACTAAGAGTGGTATTGATCTTCTCATCTTACTCTTGGTAAGAAAGCACACAAGCGTCTTTCCTTACAAGGCAAACTGTACCTTTAACCATGCCTAATTTTAATTAGCCAGTCACCGTCAATCAAAGCCCACTTTTGTTCATATGGATTAAACACCATGTTGCTATTGCTATTGCTAGCAGTGTTCATCCATTCTGGAAAATGTATTACATAAGTGAAACCACCAACTGAATCAGTATCCAAAGTTTTACTGTCTGCATAAATGCATAAACATTAAGATATTATTTTTTCTCTTCCTTCTCCCTACAGCAAGATGTTTGATATTGAGCTGTGCCCCCTTCCCTTCTCTATGGAAGAAATGTTTGGCTTCATTAGCTGCAGATTCTCTGGCTACCCAGCGTCTGTGCAAGAGCAGGCTCTGTTGTGGTTGCATGTAAGCATAGACACACATGCACAGACACACACACACACAGACAGTCCTGTGTCCTGTTTCCAGCTCCATATCTTGTGGTTCTATCCACAGTGCGTGTGAATTGAACAGGTTGTCATGGAGTGTGACAGTCTGGGCAGGGGCCCTGCTGAATATGGATCTGGGTCACAGAATGAGACTGAGAGAGATAGGAGGGATTTTGACTTCCATCCCATATGCACTCACAGCTTGCTGCCCTGTATACATGGATCAATTTCAAGTTTTCTGTCACAACTGTAATCAAAAGATTGCATTAATTTAGCCAGAGTAAATAGGTCACATTCAAATCAGACAGAGAAGTGGTGCCCAGTTTGACTCGGCACGTCTTTCTCTGCATGGTGTACCTCTGTCATATCCTGGAGGTAACGAGTTTGTATTAAAGTGTCAGTTCATCCAAATCACAAAAAAACATATTTCCCATTTTCCTGAGGCGTATATACCAATGCATGTAGTTCTCTGTTATTTGTCCAGGACACCCATTGCGCCGCTAACCCAATGCAAAAAGGTAAATAAAATCTTGTTTGTGGTGCTCAAAGCATCGAGAAATTACATGTTAAAAAGTAACAACTACAGTTTCAAGTTAGTATGGTCACTTTCTGGAGAGGCATTTTGCTATTGAGTCTTTTTTAATTCTTAAAATTGTATTCACCTTCATTGTATTGGGAAGGTACGGTGGTAAATGTGTGGTAAGTAGAAAAAGTATAGATTTTGTGATTGTAGTCAATGGACCTTTTAGATGTTTATATGTCTTGTTGGTCCTAGGTGCTGTCAGAGCTGGACATTGTGGTGCCTCTTCAGCTGCTGATTGGGATGTTTTCCGATGGTGTGAACTCTTTGAAGGAGCTGGCCAATCAGAGGAAGGCACGCGTCTCTGATCTAACTGGCAACACTGGGGCTCGCAGGGTGAGAGAGACTGAATATGTAAAGATATTTACATCTTATTTATTTTCTTTCCTCTTAATTGTCATATCAGCAAAAGCCAGGGCATATAGTAAATCAAAGCAATACCTGAACTGATGTCATCACACTTTTGGGAACTGATTTCAGTTTGTGGACATTTTTTAGTGTTGTCCGGCACCTGTTTAAGGTGGAGGTACAGTACACATTTGTTCTCTGCTTGGGCACTATATTCTACTATTCATTGGGATATATTGTATGTTGCTATGGTAACTGCTACAGTCTAAATATAACTCCCTTATAGGGCTTAATTGAACTTGACTGTGATATAGATTTATCACTGAAATTTATAGCCAAGCAACTGTGTTCTTATGTGTCATTATAACTGGTGGTATCAGGGGAACTGTGACGATTAAAAGGCTGTGCTAAATGCTGCTAAATACTTTGCTTCTAGGTGAGTGTGGTGTCAGATCCAGGACGTCGTGGGCAGCACAACACCCTCAGCCCGTTCCCTAGCCCCTTTAGGAGCCCGTTCCGCAGCCCTTTGCGCTGCAGTCCATTTAAAAACCTGGGTCACGCCACTGGCCACTGCGCCCTGGACCTGGACTGTGATGATGACGACATGAACCTCGGCTGCTTTATCCTCATGTTTGACCTCATCCTAAAGCAGGTGACCATACCGTCCTGATGGAAATTTGTTATTTTATTCCTAAATGGTCTAAAGATCTGTTTCTGATGCTCTGTGGTGATTATATTTCTACTCTATTGATTCATACTGTCTAACCAAACATATGCCAAGGTGTACACTGAAGTGTTACACACAATATGCACTATATAATAGTTTAAAGACAATTATTGTTCTTGCTCATTCATATAGAGGAAAGTAACACAATGCAATGACAACAATGCACACAGGTGGGATGTTGGGATTTCTGTGTCGTGCTCCACTTTCTGTTCCTGTGTTTTTACGGTTGTCTCCCCCGCTGTCCCAGATGGAGCTCCAGGATGACGGTGTGATGCTGGGTCTAGACAGTAGCCTGGGGAAGGATATCGTGGGCATCATCAACAACGTCTTCCAGGCCCCATGGGGGGGCTCACACACCTGCCAGAAGGATGAGAAGGCCCTGGAGTGCAGCCTGTGCCAATCCAGCATCCTGTGCTACCAGCTGGGCTGTGAGCTCCTGGAGAGGCTGACCCCCCGGGAAGAGATACGCCTGGTGGTGAGCGACACAGCATGCATTATTATGCTCCAAAAATAAATGAACCCTGTGCATCAGGCAGTTAAAGCTTTGAAATTAATGTCAGGTAAGCCCCATGTCCCAAATCACAGTGCCAAAAACACCACTGCATGTCGGATTGAGCTAACTTTGTTGTGGAGGACATGAAGCTTAAAGCATGTTCATAAAAATATCTTTGAAAGTAATTCTAAAAGTAGTAAGTAATATCATGCTCAGCTGAATTACTGATGACGTGAAACATATAAAGGAGATGTTCTGACAATGTTTGGTTTTCTTTGCAGGAACCCACAGACAGTTTAGAGGAAACTTTACTTTTGCCACAGACAGATTTTTCCTTTGGGACGGAGAACGGAAGTGAGGAAGGAGATAACCCGAGTGGTACACACACTGACAACCCCATCAACCACTCTCCTGATAACGCACGTGAGCATCAGTTCTGTACACCATGTTGGCAAAATTAAAATATTACATAAAAATGATTGAATGAGTTGACTGAAAAACTGAAAAAGTCTCTGAATATTTGACAGGTATGTCAGAGGAAAGCACAACTTGAATAAAAATGAGAAAACTCACTGCACACTGTCTCTCTTACTGATGGGATATGTATTAGTTTGTGATGTTTCAATCTGTTTGACCTTCATACTTGATTTTTATTCAAATTGAACTGTTAGCTGCCAGAAGAATACCAATAACCCTTAAAGGAAAACACTACATATGCTAAACTAACTGGCTGCTGGTTGTAACTTTATATTTAAAGGAATAGTTTCACATTTTGTGAATCATGCTTAATTGCATTTTCTTGCCAAAACTCTTATGTTTGTATGTTAAATATGTAACTGGAGCCAGCAAGTGGTTAGCTTAGATTATTTTTGGACAGAGTCTTTTTCTCCCTGTTCCCAGTGCTTATGCTAATACTCAACATACATGAGAGTCACATCAATTTCATCTAACTCTCAGCAAGTAACTGAAAATTAGCATGATTCCCAAAATGTCAAACTATTCCTTTCAGACTCATGTTTGCATCTATATCTCTACAGAGTAACTTGAAAGTTAAACTGTATCTAACCCTACAGTTTTCCTTCATTCCAGCCATGAAGAATAACTCTGATAAGAAGTTCTCCTACCAGCAGCTCCCTGTGTCTTTGAAGCTTATATACACCATTCTCCAGGTACTTGTTCTGCATAACTGAATATTAAAACTGAGGCACAAATTGTCCTGAGGCATTCTGCAGTGTTTCCTGTGGTTTATTTGAGTGTACATGAGTCACACATCTCCTCTTTATTCAGGAAATGTCCAAGTTTGAGGAGCCTGACATCTTGTTCAACATGCTCAACTGTCTGAAGATCCTGTGTCTCCATGGAGAGTGTTTGTACCTTGCTCGTAAGGATCACCCCCAGTTCCTGGCTTACGTCCAAGAGAAGATGCTCATCCCGAGGTGTGTGACTCTCTTCTGCAAGAAACATCATAGGGGATCATTCTGATAGAAATATTGGTTTGCATCTGTTAATTTAGCCTTGATGGCCACTTGTGCATGTATCTAATTTTGGTGATGTTTGTGTTTCAGTCTGTGGTCCATGTTGAAGTCAGAGTTTTGCCAGCTGGCCTCTCTGGCTGTGCCCCAGCTCCTCCACGCCCTCTCTCTATCCCATGGGGCGGACATCTTCTGGAACCTCATCAACACAAACTTCAACAGCAAAGACTGGAAAATACGATTCGAAGCAGGTGAGAGATAGGGTTACTGTCTGACATTACATACTGTATATTGTGTATCTGATATCTGCAACTTCCTCTCAAAAATGATATATGATATATTATATACAGTATAAAGCCTCATGTGCAGGTATAAACACTGCATCAAGCTCTAAATGATGTGAATGAACCTTCCTCAATGGCAGTTCTTATTTGTGGTTCTCAAGATGTGTTTTGCGAGTGCGGTAGTTGCGGCTGTATGAATGAAACGTTACAGGAAGACCCTCAGTCTGTTTATATAATATGCTTCTTAAACCACCGCACCACAGCCTGCCCGCATCTCCCCTTTGTGTTGTCATGGTTACCATGTGGCTCAAACAGGCGGCAGCGAGGAATTGTGGGATTAATAATGGTTTTCTCGCCTTGTGATTGGCAGAGAGGAGCTGTACGACCTTGAGACAGAGGCAGAGGACATTTCCTCTGACTCAATGTATGGATATAGAAAAAAACAGGAGAGAAATTCAATTGACTGTAGCCCAAAATATATGTATTTTGTAGAAAGTGTAAAGTTATCGGGTTGCTGTGTATATATGCTTAACTCCTTAAAAAATGGTCAAATAAATTATTTGATCTTTCCATCTGGTTAAATAAAACATGGTGATGAAACGCTGATGGTCTATATCACCACCATGAGCTCTAATAATGTTATTGTACCCCCTTATTAGTAGTGTTGAAATTATAATGTTTGTTGGTGTAATTTGTACAATTTGTCTTTTTTAAACTTCAAATGTGAGAAAAAGACAATCTACCTCACCTCTCACTGCACTGGAATGTCTTGTAACTCCCACACTGACACCCAGTGGTCATCACTGGGTTTTATCCATCAGCCCAGAGTGGGTGAGACTTAATGGATTTCAGAAAAAGTGTTTATTTTTAGATTTTTAAGTTGAGCCATGATAAATAATAAATAAAAGCCCAGTAATTATGGTATGGATGATCTTATTCGAAATGACTAAATGCACTCCTGTTTGGCACAATGACACAGGAGATGGGGGACGTGTTATTGTCATTGTGGCAACTGTGAAGACAATAATTCATGAGCCTTACATGATAAAACTTGTACAACACCTGTAAAACAGATTACAGACTACCTTGCTTCACAAATGTGCATATTAATTATACAGATGAATTGAGCAGATTTTATATCATCGTTATGTTCTGTAATTTTTGTTATTTCTTTAACAAACTAAATTCATATTTATATACCCATATGAAGACAAATATGGGACAAAGACATTGTATGAATTCATCTTAATTATCTTCATCACTGACCTCATGGCTGGGTCTGTTTATGATATCATGGTAATTAAGTCGGGACATCTGGCAGCTCAGTTGCCTCTTCTCATTGTGCAATCTGTCTGTGTTGCTGATGATGATCCCCTTTCACTCCGCGTTCTCGTGAAAACTCCCAGTGGAGAAGGTGGCGGTGTTGTGTCGGTTCCTGGACATCGGTGCGGTGACGAAGAACCACCTGCTGAAGTACTCCCTAGCTCATGCCTTCTGCTGCTTCCTGGCCTCTGTGGAGGACGTCAACCCAGCTGTGGCCACCCGGGCCAGACTCCTGCTGGACACCATCAAGAGGCCGGCCCTGCAGGTGACCCGCTCACACAGTCAATAGGAAATTTAGGTTCAGAAAGACATAAATGTGGAACATGTGATTTAGTAAATAAAATATAGCTCTTTGATTTGTGAGGCCCTTATTTAAGACCAATAGTGATATATAGTACAAGGCTGTATACAGAGATGAGGCATTTCTTCATTCCTGTTTTGGGAGTGCAGGGTTTTTGAATCATTTCTGCTAAATAGTCATCATATATGCTGAAATAGGATTAAATGATAGGACTGTATTTGTGTTTGCATGTGTTGTGTACTGTCTAGGGCTTGTGCCTCTGCCTGGATTTCCAGTTCGACACTGTTGTGAGAGATCGGCCCATTATCCTCAGCAAACTCCAGCTGCTGCACTTCCTGAAGAAAGACGTTCCTGCACTCAGCTGGGAATTCTTTGTCAACCGCTTTGAAACATTATCTCTGGAGGCTCAGCTACACCTGGACTGCAACAAGGAGTTCCCTTTCCCTACTAGTACGTAGCTGCTATGTCCCCATTCTGATTTTTACACCTGCTCCACCTACACTGGCTGCTCCTTTTTCAAACAGGAGTTCCCTGATCTAACAGAAACATTAGCGTTTTAAATCAAGTTTGTGACCTTTCTTTTGACAGCCATCACAGCTGTACGAACTAATGTAGCCAATCTCAGCGACGCAGCATTGTGGAAGATACGACGGGCCCGATTTGCCAGGAATCGTCAGAAGAGTGTGCGTTCCCTCCGTGACAGTGTGAAAGGAGGCCCGACGGAGTCTAAACGGGCATTTTCACTCCCCGAGTCACTGAGCAACCGCCTTCGTGAGTAGCACAGATCAGCAACTCTGTCCATCAGTTTGAATCTAATCTTGTGTCACTTTCATTCAGTCTGTGGTCAAACTGTGTTTGCAAATAGCTTTTGAGACAAATGTGTCTAAATAATCATAAATGTGTCTTAAAGAGAAATCACATGATACTTTCCCACTTTTTCCTAATGCAATCATCACAATCCATTTTCTATTCCTTGTGGGTGAAACCAAATGCTTATTTATTTGCAAATGCTATTTGGGCAAAGTCTGGTCCCCTTTTCCTAATGTTTCTCTCCTCACTTGTTTACATCGCTTGTTCCAAAATGTCATTTCACTTGAATGATTAAATACCACGTTGTTTGAAAAAAAACAAAAACTGAGGAACTTCTGACCATGTCATTCATTTTATCTCTGTCTCTGCACAGAAGGCTGTCTGAGTTTCTGGATGATACTACTTGTGTTCAAACATGATGTCATCGTTGGATATATGTGATTCATTCAAATGCCCTTACTCACTTGGATTCATACTGTTTTGAGGCGATATAGTGTGTTCTTTGTGAAAAGTGTGTGTGTATGTGTGTGTGTTTGTGTTGGATGATCATGAAGCTCAGACATGCGTCCTGTGCTACCTCCCGTGTACATTCTCCTAAATCGTGTTCTTCATATGTGGTTTTTAGCTCTAAGGCTTACGAGGCAAGAGCACTCTGCCCCGACACTGGGAGATATGATAGAGAAAGTCCTGCCAGGTAAATAACAATCCAAATCTGAAACATGCAGTATTATTCTTCATAATCACATCGTATTGGATGAAAAATGCCATATGGATATTAATAAAGCTATTATCTGAAAATATTGAACGCACTATGAAAAGGCAATGTTTGCTCTGTGGTGACAGTCATTGCTTTTTCATCCTGCCTCAGACTTAAACTGATTCTGACACCGGAAAGAGTGAAAAGCAACACTCTTGCTAACAGCTAGTTGGTCATTTTTTGTGTTTACATATTCCATGAACATGTTGCACTGACGTATGTATACTGCATGATGATGTATCCATCTCTCTTGTCAGAGATGTGGACAGATTGAGTTGACCCCCTCTACCCTCTGTGTTGCTTCCCCCTGCTCCTGCACCCCTCCCTCTGTCCCATCTTCTCCCCTGTCTGCAGCACGTTTCCTCCCGCACTTTAACCCTGACGCTTCAGCCCCTCTCGTAGGCCAGACCCCATCTCCTGAGGACGACGCCGTCATCAGAGACCTGCTTCCGGAGGACGCAGGCATAGATCACCAGACTGTTCATCAGCTGATCATGGTGCTCATGAAATTTATGGCCAAAGACAAGAGCAGCGCTGAGGCAGACATCGGCAGTGCCAAGGCTTTCAACACTGTTAAGCGTCACCTGTATGTGCTGCTGGGCTACGACCAACAAGAGGGCTGCTTCATGATTGCACCTCAGAAAATGCGCACCTCTACCTGCTTCAACGCCTTCATTGCCGGCATTGCACAAGTGACCGACATTTAACCTTAATATCACCTTTCTTGATATTGTCTGTTTTTTGCTGGAGTTTTACTGGAATGTCTAGTACTTGGCTGTGAGGAATATAACAATAAAACATGCAGGCTAATGAACTGAAATGCTGTTTCCTGCAGGTGATGGACTACAATATTTGTTTAGGGAAGCAGTTGCTCCCCCTGGTGGTTCAGGTGTTGAAATACTGCACATGTCCTCAGCTGAGACACTACTTCCAGCAGCCACCTAGATGTTCTCTCTGGGCCCTGAGGCCGCATATCAGACAGATGTGGCTCAAAGCCCTCCTAGTTATCCTCTATAAGGTACTATTTGATTTACTACTATGTGTCAGTGGGGTTTCATTGCATGAGTTAATCTCTCTTCATTCAATCTCCAAGATAAGATGTTTTTTGCATTGAATTGCATTTTTTAAATATCTGAATTACTATGAGAATAAGAGCTATACAACATAATCTTATAATACTTTTCTGCTCTGTAGTATCCTTATAGAGACATGGACGGCAGTAAAGTGGTTCTCCATCTGATCCACATTACCATCAACACTTTGAATGCCCAGTATCACAGCTGTCGTCCCCACGCCACAGCAGGTCCCCTCTACAGCGACAACTCCAACATGAGCCGCTACAGTGAGAAAGAAAAAGGTGAGACACTTTTATCTTAACAGCAGATCTCAGTAATGGTGATTTGCTGAATAGGCCATAAAAAGAAAAAGAAAAAATGCTAGCTTACATATAATCAGCTGATATTGTCAGAGGATGAAACCTGGCAGCTAGCAAGAAAAATAAAAAAGTTTGGAAACAGAGAAGAGAACTGCCTGCATGTTATAAGTGTTTGTGCTTTATAATTGTGGGTTTTAGGTTGAATATGTTTTGAGGGTTACCATTGAAGGATATAGATCAGAATAGCATTTTAGAGGAAAAACTTGTACTATACCTTGTATAAAATAGTATAAAATAGAGTGAAAATGAAGGGTTCCCAATCCTGAAGGTTTTTGATAATCTATAGGCTACTAAAATCATTCATATTTTTTCTCCATTTCAGAGGAAGACAGCGTATTTGATGAGTCAGACGTCCATGACACTCCGACTGGTGCTGCTAACAAGGAGTCACAGACCTTCTTTGCCCGCTTGAAGAGGATTGGTGGCAGCAAATCTGTAAAATACCAGCCAGTGGAGCTGAATGCCAAGAAAAGTAAGGAGCAGAGGCTCTAAGTGTCAAGCGTAGTATTACAGCACATCGATCTTATCTTTTTCAGCAGAACATATTTTTGTGATTGCAGGAGGCTTGTTGCTTTCACTGGGATAAAGTCTCATTTTTCCTCTCAGGTGAAATTGAGCTGTCAGAGTACCGTGAAGCCAGCGCTCTTCAGGACAGCATTCTGCACTGCGTGAGGGAGGAGAGCACCAGGAAGAAGCGGCTGCAGGCCATGCACAAGCAGAAGTCTCTTGACATTTCCAACACGGACTCCATCCTCTTCAATTTGGACGAACATCGGCGCAAGTCCTGCATCGACCGCTGTGACATGCAAGTGCCCCCTGTGGTCCTGCCACCATCCTCTGCCACATCCCACGGCAGGCATCACGGCAAAGGATCGTCCGATGGCTCCTCGGTTCGAGTGGAGGGTTGTGATCCTGTGGACCGGCGAGGTTCTCGAGGTGGCCAGTCCGACATCTCCAAACCTGTCATCCCAGAGGTCCGCCTCAGCTGCATGGAGACCTTTGACGACAAGCTGGACCAGGGCTCTCTAGGGGGATCAGCTCAGGGGAAGGAGGACCCAGACCTCATTGACCTGTCCTCTGACTGCACCTCCATTCCAGAGAAACACTCATTGCTCTCTATGTCTGACAGCGACTCCTTGGTGTTTGAAACGTTACCTCCTCTGAGGATCGTGGAGAGTGATGAGGAATTTGACCTCAACACTATCATAGGCTCCAAGTTCAATGGCAGTCCAAAGGTCTTGGCTTCCCCCGCAAGCAGTAACACTCTGCGGATGTCCCCTGTGGTGCAGGTGAGTGTGGAGGACTGCTCTAGTAACAAAAAGACCCCAGACTTCCCACAATCGCTCGTGGAAAAGAGGCAGAACCGTGTGACTCCCTGCACCTCCCTGGACCTCCCTGATCGATCGGAAAATGTCTGCCATGAAAGCCCCATGACCCTGAAGCAGAAGAGAGACCTGCTGAGGAAGACCCCACATGTCCCCGATAACTCAATAGACGACACATCCGTGACCTCTGAGGAGGTGAGGACCGGGATGGGACCCGGGACAAGTCCCTCTAGTAGGACTATCTTCTTGGACATACCAGAAGACAGAGCAGAGCCTCTGTCCTCACCGGAGAAAAGCAAGAGTAACAGCAACGACGAAGAGGAGGATGGCGACGATGAAGAGGACGACGACATGGGTGATGACAGTGACCCCAAACCTGATGACGAGGACGACAATGATGAGGCAGAGTTTAAGATCCAGATCGTTCCTCGACAACGTAAGCAAAGGAAGATAGCCGTCAGTGCCATCCAGAGGGAATACCTGGACATCTCGTTCAACACGTTTGATAAGTTGGGTGGTGAGCAGGCCGCAGAAACTGGTAAGAAGGAAGGAAAGACAAATATCTGATGCTTGAAGAAAAAAAATGTTGCTCTTTTAGTGATCTTGTTGCATGGGCTCATCGTGAAATCCTTCTACTTTACCAGCGTACTCATTGGCTGTGCAATTTGTTTCAAAATGATCTTTTAAGGGGATTTCTAAGATTTGAGGAGACATATCAAATGCTTTTTTAAAGGCATAGTACACACAATTTGTGCTAGTTTAGTTGGAAGTGTATATTTGAACTAGAGATTTTTAAAAAACATAAAGGACCATCCCAATGATTTGGCAAGTTTTAACCCATTTAAAAGATTCTTTGTATAAAATTTCTGTCACAGCTAACCATTTTGTAAACCATGCTGATTGTCTCTATGTTTCCAGGCTTCCATTGTTTTCTATCCAGTATGAAAAGGAATTAGCAGTCTCTTAAAACTTTATCAAAGTAACATCATCAGTAAGAGGTGATGCATTGCAAATCAATCTGCACATTAACTTCATTATCACAGAATGACAATGTAACTGACAAAAATTAATACAGGCTTGAAATGAATATAGGCTGTGATCTATAACACAACTCAAGCTGAGTCTACCATACATCTTCACACCATATTCCAAAAGAATGGAAACCAATGGCCGCCTGGAACACAAAGGAAAATACATTTACAAACAGAACAAAAAAAGTGCATAGTATGCATTTGATAATGGACAGCATATATGTTAAGTATACATGATTTGTATTTAATGAGGTAAATAGTTTTTTTAGAAAACAAATGCACTTTGAAACATGTGCAATGAGTCTCAAATCTGTTTTTAATTGACCACTCCAACCTTGTGGTGTCCTGTGGTGTGATCTATATGTATTTGTCCACTTTTCCTTTCCTTTCATACAAACACGTCAATAACAAGTACTTCAGAGGTTTTTGAGTGCACATCAGAAGCTTTAAAAATATTTTACCTAATATAAAAAAAATAGAGGAGTGAGAAAGAATTTAAACATACATCGAACAACTTTTTGTGAGCTTTCTAAAAAACACTAAACTTAACATAACAAACCGTAATTAAATTAGCACTAAATAGACTATAACTATTCACTAGACTCTAACTATTCTTTATTGTTCATTATTATTGGATGTCTACTGGCATATACTGTAGGGGCATACATTCTGATGCCAATGTCCTGCCCATGATTCACTCATATTGCCTTACAGATCACAAAGTTCTGTCTACCTTGGAAAAGCCACGAGAATCTGCCTCAGCCCCAACGCTTGAAGCTGCTATGCCCGAAACAAGCCACCGCTCTTCAGTATCAAGTAGGATCCAAATACTTTACTTCTCAGTCTCCTCATCAACTTCGAGAAAATGAACGGTTGTTGTCGTCAAACATTATGCGAGCCTTAATACTAATTTTTTGGATTACTTGTGTGCTGTCTCAGTGCGCATCTAATATCTTTGCAGACAACAGAAAAGTGTTGGCCTGTTTTTTTCCTGCAAATTAACTTTTGTAAGCTTAATATTAGAGCGACTAGTATGAAATAAAAATCACATAAAACGTATTAAATTCCTAAGAACGCTGAGAAAATACCTATCTAAGGTTTGAACAATTAATTTACCAATTAGTAACTTATTGTTATAATGGTGTAGTTTCTCAAAAAGCCTCAGCTCAGAATTAAATTTATGTTTGTGATATAATATAAATAACACTGACCATCTCTTTTCATGTGAGCGTCTTATTTCCGTGTTAACTGCTCACACTTGTTGTTGGTATGGCTGAAATATGTTAAGCGAATATTTGAACACAGATGTTTTTTTTCTGTGTCTGTGATCCTTTTAGCTCAGTACCGTCAAGTGAAGCGAGGCTCTCTGGGAGCTCTGACCATGAGCCAGCTAATGAAGAGACAGCTGGAGCATCAGTCCAGCGCGCCACACAACATCAGCATCTGGGAGACGGGTCAGTCGCTGCTGCAGCACCTAATATCTGAATCTCACCAGACGCTTGCTGCTTTTTTATTTTAATGACTTCTTCCTCTACAGGTCCTACAAAGACCAGTTTGCTCTCTGCACCAAGCACAGTCAGCATGTTTGTCCCCGCGCCTGAGGAGTTCATTGACGAGCAGCCTACAACAATGTCTGACAGGTGAATTAAACTACCTCTCTAGACAAGCTACCTGTCTTTAAACAAGTCATTTTAATGCTCAAACCGTCCTGGTGTATTTCCATGTGATGTTCTAGGTGTCGGGATTGTGCAGCCGTGCTGGAGGAATACGATGAGGAGACTCTTGGCCTCGCAGTGGTGGTTCTCTCTATGTTCATCCACCTCAGCCCTGATTTGGCCGCTCCGATGCTTCTCGACATCATGCAGTCTGTGGGCAGGTACAGCAGCTCCTGCAATCTACATCCACACAGCACTTCACCGTTAAATGAAGTTTCATAACTCACCCTTAGAACTCATGCATAATTCATTCCTGAGTCCTAATCCACCACTTTAACTTCTTTCAGGTTGGCATCCAGTGCCAATTTTTCTGGACAAGCCGAGAGGTATGAGACATTAAAGCTGCTGCACCGGTGTGCTCATATATTCATTGTGCTTATAGATGAGTTTAATAATAGATATGAAGTGTGACTGCCCGTCCAGCAAAGCTATTCTCCATGTGATGTTTTGCAGTATGTTGATCCCGGGGAATGTAGCAGGTGTAGCCAAGCAGTTCCTCCGCTGTATGTTCCACCAGCTTGCCCCTAATGGCATCTTGCCCCAGCTCTTCCAAAGTAACATCAAAGGTCTGCTCATACCGCTTAATGCTAAATTTAACAATCCTTAAACTGCACATGCACTATCTCTATAAAGACTAACAGCATGCCTTAGCTGCTTATGTTTGTGTGTTTTGGCCTTATTGTATTTAAAAATAAGTAACCTATAGTAGATGTATGTATATTTAAAAATGTATTTGTATATTTCTTTTTATGTAGGCTATATATATATTTTCCTCAATGATAAGACTAACTTACCAAACTCCCACTGGACATTTATCCTGATTCCTTCTCTCTTTCTCTCTTTTTTTTGCAGACGGAAGTTTTCTGAGGACTCTTGCATCTTCGCTAATAGATTTCAATGAACTGAGTTCTGTTGCTGCCCTCAACATGCTGCTAGAGGTGAGATTTTTCTTCATGTATCCATGTGCAGTCATATAACCAGCAGGAGGAGCTCTTGTCAAAGCAAAAACTCTTCTGTGGTTCCAGCTACATGCACAACATAAGCCTATCAAAACCAACAAATCCTATGGGCATTCAAGAAAACCTGCCTTTGCGCCACTGTACCAGTTTATTGTTATTGTTAAGCTAAATGAATGACATAGATAAGAACCCACTGATGCATGAGCCCATCCAAGTGATCATCTGTGCTTCAGTGTCCTAAATCCGCTGCCCTCATCACAAGCATTGGGATTGATCAGGACTGAATGATCAGTTAAATGGAAATATCTTCGCTTATAGAGTTTCATTATATAACCCTGTTATGGTTTATGCCTCTGTGCCCCCCCAGGGCCTGAACAACAAGAAGAGTCTGCCAGCAGGGGGCACTATGCTGCACTGTCTTGACAATATTGCCACCTTCATGGAGGCTCTCCCCATGGACTCTCCTAGCAACCTGTGGACGACCATCTGCAACCAGTTCCAGACCTTCCTCACAAAACTGCCCTCTGTGCTTCCTCTGAAGGTAGATATCGACTCTGCCGCTCACTTAGTCATGCTCTGATATGGTTTAATGTGATTATGGCTGGAGGAAAAAGCATCTACCAGCGCCCTTGTCAGGTTCAATAGGACAGCGTCTTAAGATTGTAATTGATTTGACTCTGCCACTTTTGACCTTGGAGGTCAAATTAGTGCATTCTAACCAATTTATCACTGCAGACAAATTCAAAACACCAAGTCCAAGACTATGGTTATGCATCATGCAATAATTTTCTGCTTTTGCGCAACATTTGCACTTTCAAACACAGTTTAGATTCTTAACTTATTTTGCAATTTGTGTGTCTCATTAGTGCCCCATGGACTCCAGTTTGAGGATTATAATTTGCCTACTGAAAATCCCAACCACAAATGCAACCCGGGTAAGCCCATAGCATAATTTTACATTCAGATTTGTCCAAATCCTGGCCCCTAACATCTCACCTTTTGTCTTCCTCCTCTGTCCTGCAGAGCCTCCTGGAGCCTTTCTCCAAGCTGCTGAGCTTTGTCATCCAGTACGGCATGTTCAGTCTCTCGTACCTAGTGGAACTATGTGGACTCTGTTACAAAGCCTTCAACAAGGTACTCTTGAGTGTGTTTACATTACTTACATTTGTGTATAAAAATAATAAAGGTAAATAAAGGTGTTCATCTGTAAGAATAAAACATGTGCTGGCATCCAGGATTTACGCCGCCTTGAAAGAGTTAAACCTTTTAAACTAATTTGCAGTGTTAAAAATGTTGAGATCCTGTTTGCAGGCCTCCTGGTCATCACTCTTTTAGTGCAACACCTACTTCCCTGACTCTCCAGTCAGCCAGAAATGTGGCCATGTGTCACAGATGATTAAGTAGGCAATCAGCCAATATTGATTAACATGATTAGTTGGTGTGCTAGAGCTGAGGATGTATGGTGTGTTTCTGAGTGGCTGTCTCAGACAGAGATGGAGCCAGGGCTGTCTGCACTGTTCGGCCAGATGAATCCTCAGTCCTCCACCACTGTCAACGCTGCATGCTTTATGTCTCCTGCAGTATTGATTTTCTTCACCCTCTTTAATTCCTCACCGTATAATATCCGCTTTTCAAAACCCAGAGTCACTATGAGCAATTGCTTTTGGAACCTGTCCTGTGCAGTTGTTTTATGGTGAGGGGAGGTTTCTGGGAAGCGCAGGAAGGTTTTTTCAACCGGCTCAGTTATCTTTGGAGGTCAGGTTTTGAGGACACAAAGTCAGGCCTTCTAGACCCACTAAAGTTTGTCATACCATGCAGCATTTGTCACAGTTGCACTGCACTACCCAAATACGACCGGGCCCTTCAGCTTAAGCCTATGATTTGCTATTTACCCAACGGACATGCTCGATTAACTTTTAATTATGAGAATGCCACGTACAGGTATACGCATTAGCAAGCTGTACAGTAAGAAATGTCAGAAGCAGCTCTGCATTCTGTAGGAGCGGAGGAGCATGTGCCTGCACCTAACATAAGCAAACATGACTGCATAGAGAAAGAGAGAGGCAAAGTGGAAGCCAGAAGATGACAGTGTGGTTTGTAAACAGGCAGCTGGGCTTTGTGTGGAAGGGATGAACAAAGAGAGCAGCCTGTCCTCAGGGAGGGAGAAGGCAGCCTGACAGCCTCATCTGAGCTGCCTGGGACTCTGGGAGGAGAGATCTGGACTGGCCTAAATCTACTCCTCAGCCTCTCCATTCTCTTGTCTATTCTCTGCCTCCCTCCCTCCCTCTCGCTGCCTGTCCTTCCCCCTCTATTCAGGCTACACAGTTTATGCTCTCCTCGCAGCATGAGTAAGGGAGAGTGATAATAGAAAAAGGCAGTCTTGCTGCATCAGTACATTTACTCCACTCTATCCCCTCACATCCAGGAGAGAGATAAGTTCTACATGTCCCGCATTGTGGTGTTAGAGCTTCTGCAGGCTCTCAAGTTCAAGTCTCCTCTGCCTGACACAAACTTGTTACTGCTGGTCCAGGTAAAAAGAATCTCTTTTATGCACTTCAGTCTGCAATAACCATATACTTATATTGGTGACAAATCAGTGTTTCATCCTTGTGCTGTGGTATTTGTCAGTTCGTTTGTGCAGATATTGGTACACGGCTAGCAGAATCCACCATCATCCAAAAGCACATGATCTCAACGCTGCCCGGGGTAAGATTTTAGTCGCTATGCATTAGAATCTTATTAGAATCAGCCTCATAAAACAGCAGGAAATAAAGATAGATCCCACTGTGATTCCCCCCTTAAATGTTTTTTTTTTTGTTCTTAACAGTGCACAACTGCAGCAATGGAATGCATGAGACAATACATAAGTGAGCTCCTGGACTTTATTGCAGATATGCACACGCTAACCAAACTTAAAGTAAGTGTCCTCATGTGAATGCCACAGTGTGCATGCTATTTTATTATGCGCAGAGTTTCTCTCATGCAGTCTCTCTCTCTCACTGCAAATGTGTTATTCAGAGCCATATGAAGGCTTGCTGTCAGCCGCTGCATGAGGACACTTTCGGGGGGAACCTTAAAGTGGGCTTGGCACAAGTCGCCGCCATGGAGATCAGCAAAGGCAATCACCGTGATAACAAAGCTGTAGTCCGTTATCTTCCCTGGCTTTATCATCCTCCCTCCACCATGCAACAAGGGTAAGACTGACAAGAAAACATATGATATTAGTAACAGTTTCATGATGTAAAGTTCACCCTAATTTACATAAAAACATATTCCTGCACATTTCTCTAGTGATATCTAGTCATGTACATTGTTTTTACTTTATTTGTCCAGGTTTTGATATCTGTCTCTGAGATTTCTGCCTCTAGAATTTCATTTGTGGTGCTCACAGCATTGAAAATATACATTAAAGAATTCAGCAGCAACATCTGTTTTCTAAATCAATGTCCTTGTCTTGATGATACACAGACATTACTGTGTACAGTTTTCATTTGAACTACTTTCTACCAAAGTGGAAAGAGAATAGACCCTATAAAAACTGTTGACAGTGTGTTGGTGTGCAGGCAAATCTCAGAGACAAACATGTCAAAACTTGGACAAATTAAACCGAAACTATCCCCATGGCTAAAATATGAGGCTGCTATAGTAAAAACATATTGTGGGCTCATTTGTAAAATAGTTTTTTTTTTCATCTGCAGGCCAAAAGAATTCATCGAGTGTGTGTCCCACATCCGTCAGCTGTCCTGGCTTCTTTTGGGCTCCCTGACGCACTGTGCGCTGCACCAGGGCTCCACCTCCTGCATGCCCATCCCTCTAGATGCTGGCTCCCACATCGCTGATCATCTTATCGTCATCCTCATTGGCTTCCCAGAACAGTCCAAGGTCCGGCAGAAACAAATCTCTTTAAATTATCCTACCCAGGTTTTATTAATATGATCTGTAACCACCTCACCGGCCTTTTCTGCTTTGGTCTTGATCTCTGTCCCTAGACGTCGGTGCTGCACATGTGCTCTCTGTTCCACGCCTTCATGTTTGCCCAGCTGTGGACCATCTACTGCGAGCAGGCAGCTGCTGCTCCGTCAATGCAGAACCAGAACCAGACAGAGTTTTCCTCCAGTGCCATCCTCACCGGTCTGGAGTTCTGGAGTCGTGTTACACCCAGCATCCTACAGCTCATGGCCCACAATAAAGTGGTGAGTGCTCTGCTTTCTCTTTTTCCATCAGTGATCTACCTAAGCTAGCTAAGATAGGAACAGGGGCCTGAAAATATGGTTTGCATGTTCATACTGTATGTGAAATGTGAAAGAGAAGAGAGACGTTTAGTTTCTACTTTTGTAATAATTTCCTCTTTTGTTTTTGGCAAGGAAACAGTAACTGGTAATAGAGGAAATCTGAGTTTTTATTGATGATTTTTTTCCTCTCAGATGGTAGAGATGGTGTGTCTTCATGTCATTAGTCTGATGGAAGCCCTGCAGGAGTGCAACTCAACCATCTTTGTCAAGGTTTGCTATAACTCACCATAATTCTTACCATATGATTAATATATGATCACCAAGCTACAACTCATCCATCCCTTTATTCTTCCCTTCAGCTAATTCCTATGTGGCTACCCATGATTCAGGCAAACCTTAAGGTAAGGCCTTCAAAGCTTTCTACCATACAGAATGATACCACGCAAGTAAATACTGACACTTTAGATGATTTTAAACTACAACATTGACATCTTCCCTTCATTCCTTCCCCAGCACTTATCTGCGGGGCTGCAGCTGCGTCTCCAGGCCATCCAGAACCGGGTGAACCACCAGTGTCTGCAGGCCCAAACGCCCGGAGCTCCGCCATTTGCTCTGCGCAAGTGGCTGCAGTGTACCCAGTTCAAGATGGCACAGGTGGAGATCCAGTCGTCTGAGGCTGCCTCACAGTTCTACCCCATGTGACCTGCTCTTTGGTCACCTCGGGGTCATCTGGGTCCATAGACCTGCATGCATCCACCTCTGGCTGACCAAAAAAAAAAGGACTCTTGTGTAAAATGACGCTGTGTGGGATTCATTCAGACTGAATCATTTCCAGCACCTTTAGTATGATACTTGTATATGTACAGTAAATCTGTGCTATTTTAAAGTACTAGGACTGGAACTGATAATTTAAGGTTCGGTAGACTTGTGTGGGATAATTGTATCAGGTGCCTAACTGTTGTATTCAACAGATCTGAAGAGTCAGTAGATGACTAAGAGTATTTCTATAGATCCATGTTAGTGATAGTGAGTGTCTGAAAGCTTGTTGAATCTTATATATGCTCACTCTGTGACATTCCTATTCTATCACTTTTTAAGTTGCTTGGTTGCAAGCTGGATAATAAAAGTATGAGTTTTTCAGATACCTTGTCATTTCATATGAATTGCTGACCCCTTCAAAATTCAAATGTGACATTTACTGCCCTTTGATGTCCGTACTGATATGGAAAATGTCCAGTTTACCATAATGCAGATGGCAGAGCGATAAAATCAGCTCTGTTGTTTACTGTTCCGGACTAGGAACTGAACCTCAGGTGTCTCCGGGAAAATGACACGGCATGCATTACCCAGCTCCCGTCTGAGATCCTTGTCAGACTGTCAGTCATGTTGCCTCTCGCCATCAGAGCTCAGATCGATCAGAGGCCAATCTGAGTTGCAGCAGCAGCTTTATAACTCGATAAGGTGGAGCCAGACATTGGAGGTAAACAAGACTATTTCGGTGTACCCCCCTCCCTTCCCCAAAGTGGAAAGCCCCCCCCCCCCCTCCCACCTCTTCCTCCTCCATCCCCTCTTCATTGGCAGCAGCGAAACAGATTGGCCCACGCGTATACCAAGCAAACACAATTACCTTTGGCTTAATGTGGTTTGTTATGATTAAGCATTGTTGTGAGGTCTAACCACATTACCACGAAGCTCTTGTCTGAGAATAACAGATGACATGACAGCAGGGCTAGAAAGCTGAACAGCACATTAATCTTTGTTTTGATCTTCACTGCTGCAAGGATTTCATTATCAAGCTTTAAGATGAATTAGATCTGATGATATTAATGTATTCTGCATGAAGAAATTGGTTTATTGGACAAAAATAAGACAAATTTGATTTGCATATTTCTTCTTTTAAAATTGTAGTTTTTTAGTAACTGCATGTATAAGAGGAACCATGTTGAGAGGTGTGTGCCAAATGAGTCACTAGTATAATGATTTCACACACCGTGACTAATGAACACACACACTGGCGGACATACACACACACACACACTCCCCGGTGACCCCAAGCGAGCTAAATCAGGTTGCAGTGCCCCTTCTCATCAACCTTTAGTCTTGGCTCATCAAAGAGCCCCTCTCCTGCTGTGTGCCTCTGTGTGTGTGAGTGTGTATTAAAGTGATTCTAGGTGCAGGTGTGTATGTGCATGTGTCCCTGCATGTGCACAGGTGTGCGTGTGTGTGTGTTTAATCAAGTCCCCCTTGCTCTGGGGTTGCATCTGTCAGCCACTGCCACCGTCGTGATCGTTTGAACTCGCAGCCCTTTTCGAAAGAACCTCTCTCATTAGCAGCAGCTTATGTAATCAGTGTCCCACAGGTATCCAGCACTTTCCCCGCCCCTGCCCGCCTGCCTGCTGCCTCCTGGAGGACCATATGGGAGCGCTGACCTGATGAGCAGGCAGCTGGAGGTACTGAGGGTAATTAACGCTGACCAAAGGCCTCTCAGGCAGAGAGGGTGTGAGTGGGTCCTCAAAGATTGTGAAGGTCAGCTTTGAAAGCACTGAGTGTGAACTGTTCCACACACACATACACACTCACGCACCAGCAGGATGTATCACCAGGTGTGTGCGTTGGTGACATTCCTTGATTAAAGATCAGGTTGATGGAGGTAGTCTTGTACAGACTGCAGCAGATCAAAATAACCAGTAGTTTTGGACAGGGAGAATTTCAAGAACCCACACTTAGAGAATCTGTGTATCAGCGTCCTTTTCGCTTCATGGAAATACCTTCTGAGAGGCTCATAAAGCTTGTTGAGACAGTGACAATCCCTGGTCCCCCCGCCTAGTGCTGTCACATTGCTTTTATTACAGTGAAATCCTCAGTGCCCTGGCTGGACAATGCATGAATGTTTAAATTGCTCAGAATGTCCATTGGCATTACCATCAAGTGGCACATCTAAAGCAGGGATGGCAAAGTACTCTATGGCCCCTCATTCACATTATAATTCATTGACATTCCTCTTCAGTGCTCTTCTGCATCAGCCTGTATACTACAGGTTTGTCCCCCTTGCTTGTTTCGCATCATTAAGTAAATGTATAATGTGCAAATTAAAATAGAAATGGGAAAATGTCTATGTGATTTAATGTGAGTGACAGAGGTGTTTCGATTCGACTCCATTCTTTTAGCTTCCTGTAAAATCCTAATTCTGTTGAAGCCGTTTTACAATTTGTGTTCTCGCTTTTGCTGCAGAAATCCTTCACACGCATTTTTGTGACATTATTATTGATTGAGCCCAGAGCTAGCACAATATGTGACCTATAAGTTTTCTTATTTGCGTCATTAAGCCCCACGGAGTGGAATACACTTGATAATCGCAGTTCATTAAAGATGCACTGTGTGAGACAGACTGAGAACATGTCCTCCACTGTAGGGAGGGGGGCCCAGGGGACGTGGCCGGCACAGCTCTGCCCAAGACATGAACGGCACAACACAGCATAGAGCAGACGGGATGGGCACAGGCTAAATATAACAGATTCACTTTTATCACCTTCGTCACATATGGGCCAGTTTGTCTGCCATCACATAACAGATTTATATCTGCAGGGGCTTCAAACACAAAAGACTGTAGGTCTGTTGTTATGTACAGTTTTATTTACAACTGAAAAACTCAGCAATGAAATCAACTTATGCACATCTTTCTATCTGTTTGATATAATGCATAAATTGTGTATGTACTATTGATTGCCATATATACATTAATGGCTTGCTCCATCAACATGACAACATTGACATAATTCTAAATGGTAGCACATTGTTTAAGTTTTACTATGTATAAACATATGTTCTGTTACACTGTACATGAATTAACAGTCCAGAAGGCAGATATTTAAATATCAATATTTACATTCATGCATCCATCATTTCTCTCATATAGGTACATGGTGGGGTATATTGTTAGCTAATACCTGTGCATGTTTAGATGCAAGCATGTGTTTTTCCAAATTTCAACAGTTTAGCCAATATCTATACTTAACTGACAGCCACAGAGTACAGCCCACTCTCACTGAGTACACTCATCTGCATGCACACTCACAGACAGACAGACAGACAGACACACACTCACACACACGCACACACACACACATGCATGCACGCACACACAGACACACAGATTTAATGTAAAAAAAAAAAAAAAAAAAGCAGAGCAGCGTTGAGTGATGCTCTAGTTCAGCTTGGTTGTGTTTTTTTTTTTTTTTTCCAGCGGGGATGTGGAGGATGCCTGTGACAGCACTGAGTCACACACACATCTTTGCTGAGGCCATCCTCTGTGCAACCTGATCTCTGGCTATTGGCTAAGTCTCCTGTCTGTCACCAGTCACAAGGTCAGCCCTGGGCTCATGTCCCCTGTTTCTATAGTGATGGGCTAAGCCCTTCTTGACAGATAGAAAAATGAAGATTGTCAAATCCAAACAAAACGTGTCTGAAGGCATCTAGCTGACCCCCAAGACTTTGAAACAACAAGATTTAACCAGATGACAGGTGTGATGTGATTTAGGGGGCTTGCATTGAGTGAATAAACTAAAAATGGGGACTGGCATATGATGCTGCACAGAAATAATGATTGAAAAACACCCATTCACATAGCACATCATAGAGACCCCTGACTTTTTTTAGCTGAAGTCTCAAGGAAACAGAGAAAAGCATATCAAACGACCAGAGACAAAGCAACTGATACAAAAACTCTTTGCAGAGCAAGCGTGTTTTCTGCATCAGTGTCTCAACAAACTGACAGCAGGCTTAAAGCATCGGAGCATCACAAATGAATTATATGCTTTATAAATAATCCACTTAAAAAAAACCAGAGCTATCAAGAAATAAAATGAATTCTTCAAGACGTTCGTCAAGATTTGTCAAGATGTGAAGAATGTACGAGACAGTTTTTTTTTCCTTTTAAGTAGAAAAATAAATTCAAAAGGTAGATAAGTAAATAAATAGAGCAAATAAATGATGAAGATGAATGATTGAAGTATATTACATTGAGCCTAAGTCTTCAGTGGCATTTTTGGCATGGTAAAATAACCAGAACGTCCCATGTTGATGTCGTTGCTCCTCTTTTTTTTTTCTTTTTTTTAAAATATGGATTTCTTTAAATTGCATAGTCAGATGAATCCACATCTCAGAGCCTGGACCAAAAGTCAAATCATGCCTCTCACAAAGCATCTGTCTCAAAAATGGAGAACAAAAGATGGACAGTGTGAGCATCGGAATATAAAAAATGTTGCATTCTCTGTAAAAACTGCATGCATGTTATTTATTGTGTGTGATTGGCTGTCCTGTCTAGCTGCCCCATGGGAGTGTGGGGCTGCTTCATTGTCCGTTGTTCCATTGCAGATGTCAACAGTGTGTGTGAGGTCTGGATCTGCGGCAGACTGGCAGACAGTCCCTCTCCAGCCAGCAGCCAACCAGCCTGTCAGCAACACTTGCTGTTACTAAGAGCATAATGTTCAGCCTGCTGTGCCACTTTCAACACCATGGGGGTTTGTGGATCTTTCTCTCCTCGTCCTTTCTGCCTTGATTTTTTTTTCCTTCCATCTTTTTTTTACAGCCCCTCTTGAGCTGAATGGTGTCTTCAGTCCGGGCAACATGCCAAGCAAAAAGGAAAGGTTTACCTATTTGAAAACCTCGGGTAAAATCCTGTTGCATTCTGGGTGAGAAGGGATTGTTGTATTTGGGGTTAAGGTGAGAGACGATAATGGTGATGTCACTTCCTGCGTCTACCCGGAGACAGTCTATACCACAGTGTTGTTGGTACCCATGGCTTTCTTGTTACGGATACTCATGGCGTATTCCCCGCGACTTGTCCCGTTCTCTTCTTTCCGTAGTGGTTTCCTGCGGATAAACATTTTCATAAAGTGAGGATATATTCCTTGACAGGAGAGATTTGGCGTTACACTCACTCTCAACTAAAGGCCATGTCATTAAACAGAGTTTCTAGACTGTTAACCTTTAGGGAGATTTGATTTCTTGCGCTCCTCTGGGTGGATGCGCTGGTCTCAGCGATCCTTTCTAATAAGCTCAATGTTCAAAGGTCACTTTTGCAAGGAGACAGGAGGGAAAGATACATCGCAACACAGGGGATAAGGCAATTACCTACTCTGACTGGTAGATGCAATCTTCCCTCTAAGTAATGAGTATGTATGTGGCTGTCAAAACAACTTGGGAATAACATCGATACATAACCTCCTGTGAAATTCCCTCTCTACACTCGGGTCCTTTCTGTGTGTGAGTACGTTCTGGTGCAAAATAAAGCTGCAGCACATGATCCTCTTGCTGCTACTGGCCTGTGAAGAGCAGTATCATTCAATGCAGCCCTTTTCATGCGCTCTGCGTGCCTTTGTGGTTATTATATTTGTCCAGTGTACTGTGGCTTCTGTACCGACCCCCTCAGCTGCTCTCCCCTGCTCGGGCTTATGTAACTCAGAGACAGATCTGAATACAGTTAGTACAGTCATTGTCCCACTCAACACTGTACAGTGCCTTCACTGGCACAGAGGACCCTTGAGCGACATCTTAGCTCAGTGTCTCCTCTCCTCTCCTCTCTTCTCCTTCTGAAATCCCTGCCTGGCCAGTCCGACTTTGACGAACAGTCATTCTCAGTCAAGTCCAGCACAGATCTTTTCCTTTCTCAGGCATCGTGCAGAAAGGGAATCCTTACAGTGTCAAATGAGCTCATACATGACATAATTCAATGTAACACAGAAACAAAACTATCTTTGTGACATTTAGAGTGTTTAATTTGTGGTGAGACTGTGTCAGAGAGGTGTGCATTCAAAATTTAAACACTTGTTAGGACAGCATTTTGTGGTGCTGTTATGCTATAGTGGATTATACAGTTTCTGTTATTTTGTCCATGGACTCAGACTATGGGAAAATTTTTTATATTATGTGTTTGACAACTGCAACATTAAAGGATGAGTTCACAATCTTTCAGGTCTGTCTTAAAACAATACTCAGGTGCCCATGTGAACATGGAAACAAAACAGGTTTTGCTCGCTGTAATCACTCCCCCTGTTCATACTGACCATTAGAAGATCCCTAGCTTATTATGTAAGTGATGGGGGACAAAATCTGCAGTCCTTGTTTTGAGCAAAAATGTGAAAGTTTTTCTGAAGATAATATGAGGCTTTAGCCATTTGAGTTAGTCATATAAAGTGATTATTTTCCACAATTACAGTCTTTTTAGTAACAAATTCCCTCTCTGTGTCTCGACGGACAGTGCTTTCTTGTTGAGCCGCAGTGGAAGGATGGAAACAAAAAGAGGGGATTTGGCACCAAAAACACTGTAACTTTGAAAGACATCAACTTAATTTGACTAATGTGGGCGACTGAAGCTTCATATTATCCTCAGATAAACTTTTAAATACATATATTTGCGCAGGAGTGGATTTTCACCCCCATCACCTACACTGTAAGTGCATTATGAAGAGATTTTCTAATGGCCTGGAGAAATGATTACAGCAAAAACAACGATGTCGATGTTCATTTGGGCACTTGACTAATGTTTTAAGACAAAGTTGAAGATTTGTGAACCTCTCCTTTAAAACATTAAACTGTATTGCAGTTCATGCTGCTGTGACACTTGCTGATTCATAAATCAATCTGAGACTGTAAAACAAAAATGAAAAGCTACTGTAAAGTCTTTAAATTTCACATTATGTAAAATGTACAAGCTTCAGATCAGATAAGGTTGATTTTTTTCTTTTCTCTAAGATATTAACTATACTGATATTTCTTGTTGGTAAATGTTCTGTCAGGTCTTTTTTGTGCACATGCTCAATTATGCAAATTTCTCCTGCTGTCAACTCAATTTATCAGCTGTCTTTTTTGGTTGCTCCCATTCACTTAAGTCAATCTGATTTTGCCACACCTATTAAACAGTCATCTCGGTGCTGTCAGCGCTTACACCTGTTTCTGTCTGGACTGTTTTCAGCTGTCACTTCAGTGCCGTGCACCTCCACCCTCCTGTGTTCATCAGAGCTCCTCAGAAATCCTGCTCAGCTTGAATCCATCCAGCTGAAAGAACTTTCATCTGTCACCAAAGTCACTCTCAAGAACATCAAACATACGGACTTGAATGTGTTTCCACCCCAAACAATACAATCTCCTCACTATTAACTCAAGCTTTTTTGGATTTTTTTTTTAAACCTAGATTGGTTATGACATCTGTGTTCATATTTGCATGTATCTGTGTGAGCAGCTGATAAACAAAACCCTGCAAAATGAATGAGAATACTTGTCCCCCAATAAAAATGTCAGTCTTTGTGGCCTTAATGTGAACATACGGATACGCTGCATTTAACTTACAGTGGTCCGGGGTTGTTGGAGGTGACGTGAGCTCTCGGGCAAAGCTGTAAACAAAACGTCTATGACTAAGCCTAGAACTCTGTCAGCTGGAAGGGGTCATACAGCTCAGGACACCAGGGATATATGCTGGCCATGTAGGACAGATGCTGCTTGCTGTGTCCCTGTGGGACCCGGGGAAAGCCTGAGAAAGGAAACTGTCCGGCCCTGGGGTGGAAACACATTCTGCTGCGGGGGAGACGATTGGCTGATGCAGTTGCAGCTAAGGGAGAAGGGATATACCGAAGTTTTCTCTAGGGGACAGGCGGTATTGTTTACAGCCAGTCTGGAAAATCTCCTACTCAGAAAAGAAAGTCAGCGGGGGTTGATATTCGTTTCATGTTATGCAACGTCCCTGCGGCTCACTAATGATTTTAATTTTGGAATATTTCGGGCAGGTCAGTATCTCATGTGTTATGTTGCAAAGGACTGCTGTTCAGTTTGACACCGGTGATCTATAACCTGCTGGAAGGTGCTTCAGCTCTGTTTATTTCTCCCAGGATTGTAATCTCCAGTCACACTGACCATGTCGCTTCGGGGCCACCACACAGGGCCGAGCGCTCGGGGCCTCAAACCGACCTCTACCCGGGCTTTCAATAATAGATGCCATGCTGTTGACACATGGCAGGTGGCAACACAACACTTCACAGGTTAGATGAATATTTCATATCAAAGCTGTGCAATCACAGCGCACATTCCTGTTTGAAGTTTGGGGAATGGATCATGGTGAAATTGGGACATGTGTTGTGCTGTTTACAATTACTCCAGCCATCTGGAAATTAGAGTAACATGCTATGGTTCAAAGAAAAAATATTAAAAAACAGACTGTAAAAATCTGTCACTTGTTTTGATGGTGCTGGTGTAGTAATTTTGAAAATAAGAGAGGAGACAGAGGAGATTAATAATGTATCAGTAAATATTGGATTTTAAACCATTTTGCCTGACACGTCCTCCTATTGTATACTATCTCTAGTTGAGTATTTTGGATATACTGTGTTACCCTTGGACAGAACCAGCTGTGATGTATTATCCGTCTTTGGACAAGCCTCCCAGAGCGGTAAGTGATTGGAAAAAGCATCTAGCTTCATTAGTCAGTGGGTTTGAGTTCTGTTTGTTTTGGCTTCTTGGATGGCTGACAGCCTGGACTGCAGCATCATGTCTTTTGCTTTGGATGGCACAGCAACACTGAAACGCAGCGTGTGTCTGAATCCTCTTCTCTATGCTTGCACACACCAGCCTCCCTGGTGCTGTGGACTCTGAATAGAATTGTATGGAAGTGTTTTTTTTCCAGGCCCTTTGCTTCTGACAGATGAGTGGCAGACAAAGATTATAAAAAATAACAAAAGGCCAGGAGGGCTGGGACCTGCAGAGCTAGCTACTCTGCTGTCTGTGGAGCTCAGGCCCTGGCCCTTGGCCAGCTGATTTTCATTGGGAAAGCCCGGAGCACTGAGGGGCTGGAAGGGCTATATATAACCGGCTGTGTTTTTCTCACTGACAAACCCTCTCTCACATTGTTATTGACTAAGATGCTCAATTACTGCCTTTGCTTGCTTTGGTAGACAACATTTTATCTGTCCTTTTCGCTGTGCTGTTTCCTCTCCCTTCCTCTCAGGAACTATGGATGATTAGGGCATCCATGACAGATGTTAAAGGAATCACATTTTTCCTTAGACTGCTCTCCTATAGGCTGGTGACTAATGAATGTCTAATGAAACCAGCCTGGCTGGACTTGTGTATTTTTCCCTTCTCATTCAGAGTGGAGGGCAGCTTGGCGTGGCACAAAGTCTGCAGTCTAGAGCCCACAGAGCTTCAGGACACGACCCGGTTGCATGTATAAAAGATGTGGCCTGCGACTGAATGACTGCGCAAATTAATTCATAAATAATGACTTGGGTTTGGGGCTAGAGCCCGTATTGCAACAACACTTTCCTACCACTGCTGCATTAAAAAAGGTGCCCCTTGGCTACACAGGGGGCTGGAGAATTGCCATAATGAATTCCTGAGCCAACCACCCATTACTTCCGCTGCCTGACTTTGCCTATTTGTTGTTTAAAGAAAGGAGAAATAGAGTTCTGCTGAGGAAAGCCATATCTGGCATGCAGGCTTAATATAGTCCCATAAATATAATAAGGTATGATACTAAATCTGTTTAAACACACATCAATAAAACATAGAAGTAGCTCCCTGATTTAGCACACACATCTGTGGTGACTCTCACATGGGTGTGTGAGAGTCACTGTTTATGCCGTATTTTATAGAGTGTGTAAATATGTCAAGATGATATATGTATGTATGTAAAGATGTTGTGTGTTTATGGATGGGTGCACACAAGTATCCTTTGAGAAGCACTCTGTGCATGTGCAGTGCTTTGCACGATGTGGACGTGTATGTGTATGTCTGTGTGTTTGTTGAATGTCTGTGAACATTAACGTGTAAGTCACAGTGCATGTGTGACACCGTGCTGCCAGAATGTCACACAGAGAATTGGGTCTGGGTTGTGCTGCGGGCTAAAACCTCACGCAGCCTTTTCTTTAATAAGCCAAATGGGGGAAACAGTTCCCGCTGCAACAGCAGTGTCTTGGGATTCATCTGCTTGCCTCTCGCTTTCACTTCCATGAACCCAGCTGCCATTCTAAGAAGCTTTAGACACTTATGTAAATTAAAACCAACACAGTATCGTAACGTCAGGTCATCATGCACCTCGATGAATTAATTTAGAGTGTGGGATGTTTCTGCGTGACTCAGTGTAGTGGATCATCCTCGGTGACATTTACAACCCATTCCATTATCTAACCTCTGACCTCAGTGTGACCCGGCAGGGTGATGACAGGGTCAATACTTCTGCATCATTCTAACAACAAAACCTGGAGAAATGGTACAGTTTCCCATGGGTCAGATTACACATGATATGCTGAGTAACCTGCTTGTGACAGTTCCAATTTAAATCTGTTCTCACTTTAAGATATTTCAGTGATAAGTGACAGTATGATCTAACTGGGACAGAAAATAAAATATTGACATCCAACCTCTTGATGGCCTTGTAGCAGATGATGATGGCTGAGAGGAGGAAGACAACTGAGGCACAGCCCACCGTTCCAAGCACTATAATGTCCATCTCCATCCACCAGGGCCTCAAGGGCACTTTTGGCCCTACCACTTCAAAAGGGAGAGAAGAGGGGGCAGGAGGGAGAGAGACGCACATACAGGAGGAGAGAATGAGCAGAATGTCATAAACACAATAATCTAAACTTGTAACACCACATGAAAAACAAAGCACAATGGCGGTGATTTTCCTCCCTGCTCTCTGAGCTGGGAAGCAGCCGTGTCCTCGCCTGTTCTGTAGGTCTTAGGTTCAACGTTCAAAGATATCCAACCCGACACCATGAATCATTTAAGGTCCCGTCAGCCTTCCTTACACCAGCACTCTTGTCCACACCAATTACTGTTGCAGGAACCTCCTGCTCTTTCCACATTAGATCTGTGGAGTAAGACCACTCACCAGAAATGTTGTATAACATTATGTGCATCAGCAACTTTGTGTGTGTAATGCAGAAATTCTCCTCTTTTCTCTTTCTGCAGCATTTGATGCACTCCCACAATCCATAAATCAGTTTAGTCATGTGCATATCTATCTATCTATCTATCTATCTGAAGGTTTGTCTCAGTTTCATGTCTTGAAAAAAAAAACACACTGCACTGCATATACAATAACAAACTTGTAACCCCTGCATTTACAGTTATTTTGTCATGAATGAGAGGAAGGTTTACGACATAGCAACAAATACTCCTTAGTAATGCTGTGGACTCTTTTCCAACACAGCACATTTCGACGGAGCAAATAACAAGGCACGGCTCTCCCCGGCACAGCGCACATCATAAGTCACTATGATTTTAAAAGCTCCTCTCAGCCAAACTTCCATTTTAATCCTGCGTTTTGTCAACGGCTGTAGGATTTAATTCAGTCAGTGGTAAGGATCTACTTCATTGTGATAAAGCACGCTCCTTTGAAGGGAAACCATTTTTAGCACACACAGACGCTTACTTCGCACTGCCAATTGCTCAATTTTTTCAGACTTTTAGCAGATAGATAAGGTCTCAGCCATTGTCCCAGTTTTTCATGTTAGCCATGCATATTCATGGCATTTTTAAAGACTACAGTTTAAAGCAAAAAAATTCAGCTGAATTATTCATGATGTCTCCACCTACTGCAAACAAATCCGTGTAAAGTTAAGAAGGAATAGAAATGGGCCTGTTTATCATATTTATTCGTGACATACTGCTGTTTACGGAGGCATCAAACAGTGTGGATACTGTGCTCAGACTTCCTCTCATGCGTTGGACATAATTGGGCATTCAAACCCCCACATAGCTTACAGTCAGATGGTCCTGGCAGCATTTATGCAGTGACCTTGACATCAATCACAGAAGGGTCTATAACTCTCGATTCATAGGTAGCTCACATGGTGAGTCGGAGGGAAAAAGAAAGAGGTCTACATCTAAATTGACCAGACAGAAAAAAAAAATCATTGGAACGGATTGATTAAAACCTTTCCGTTGCTGTCTGTTGAGACTTTGATGATTAAGTACACCTCCCTAGTCATAACATTAAGGGCTCAGGGTGAGTGATTCTAAAGAGTCACAGTAATAGCTCACAATGGCTGCATCATCAGCAACGCCTGTCCCATATCTCAGTGTGCTGTTCATTAAGGTGCTTGAGACTACAAACAAATCATATCAACTTTCAGCGAGCAGGCTGGTGAAATATGTTAGCCTATCTGTCAATAGATTTACCATCTCAGAGTGGGACCAAAGAGGGAGTTTTGGAAGGGGCAGGGGAGAAGGATTTGCTGTAACAGGCACTGGATCCTCACAGATATGCTCGCTTGTTGTATACAAGCACTCCGGCATGCACAACTGCAAACACACACACACGCACACACCCTCATTGCCGCCAGCTCAACTTCAAAACGAAGCCGGAACTACTGGGCTGGTTCATTAGCCCCTTATCTCTATCAAATTAAAGCTAATTTAATTAACTCATCTGTGTTTTAATCAGGGGTCCTCCGGGGGAAACCCTTCCACTGAACCACTGTGCTTGGCAGCCCAGCAGGCATGGATTTCACAGGCAGCTGGGTACTCCCCAAGGTTAGACCCGGCATAAATTAGCCCTGTGTTCAGCTGTCAACATCCTGCTGGCTCTATCACACGCACAGAAACACAAGTGTAAAAACTGCGCCTATGCATGGGCACTCGCACGCTAGTCTCAGAGGACTGATGGTACATTTTTCCCCCTGTGCGCAAAAGGAAACACTTCAAAACAGTTTCTCCAGACTATAGCCAGTTGCTTGACACCTGCACCTGGTTTGGAATATGAGATCCAACTGTGGGGCGAGAGCAGACTGAGAGTGAGACAGACAGTTGTGGAGCCAGACAGGTGTGAAACCTAGGAGTGCGAGCTGGGATTATTACCTGTGGTGCCCAGTAGCCGCGGAGGAGGCGGTGGAGGCGGCGGAGGAGGAAGGGGAGGGTATCTTCTACAGTGGCATGCCAGCTGGCACTGTTCACTAACTTTCTCCGCCACAGTCCGTGAGCATGACCTCTGGAGTTCTCCCTTATGGTGAGGGAAAGAGAAACACAAAGGCATTGAAATGACTGAGGCACTGTCCTTTAATGCATTACTCATAAGTACCATCAGCACAACACCGTGCAGCACAAATGGAGATGCTTGAACACTCAGCAGCCCTCTTAGTTAGCACCACTGTGGATATCCTCTCAGCGTTCTTTTCATATCACAAGCTCCAGTGTTGTTGTCACCGGGGCTGTTGTGTATGTAGTTCATGCGGAATAGTAGCACGTCTATGGCTGCAGCCCGCTCCCTGTAAGAAACCACCCACCAACAGAGTGGGCAGCAGGCTGCCCCGAGGAGTGTGCGTGGGTGGACTTGGAAACTCAAGCAGATCACATTACACATGAACCCTGGCAACACTGCGTGCGTGTGAACAACAGCTCACCACTATCTGTAGGCAGCAGCACAGGGCAGAGGTTAGAATACTCATCACTAACATATGCCTGCTGCGGGGATCCTAGTGGGATAACTGAATATTGTTATCATAAAAAACACAGTTGGCTACTCCATGTTCCCACTACAAGAGAGCTGAGTGTTTGTCTCCCTATATGTGTGCATTGCTATATTTCTCATGCCTTCCAGGAAACTCTACACATGCATGTCTGTCAGTATTTCCTAAACACAGGTGTGCCATGAACTGGTGACCCCAACATCTGGTGCAAACACACAAACAGTGCATTATAGATTAACAGTAGCTTAATAAGGAAATAAGTTACTTGACTAATCTCATCAGCTTCCCACTCCATCCTCGTAGTGAACCATTAAATCAAACTCCTCTTACATTGGTGTAACCTCTTCTCATGCGTAAACTGACAAGTGGCGCGCCTGAACATGATCCTTACCTGGCATGAGAGTAAAAACAGTGAGAGAAGGCAATGACCGAAGAAAAAAGGCCAAAAACTTAAAGTAAATGGCATTAGATCTTGGACCAGCATTCCTCTTGCGCTGTTCTCGAAGATACTAGGCAGCGTTTCCAATAAATGAATGCAGTATACATAGGCTTGAACTGTTTGGGAAATAACCATCCACCCTGTCCAGTTCAGCGGCGATATCTGTGACAGGCGTCTCCAGAAATAGTTTATGCCACAATCATTTTCCTCTTGAAATCCCGTTGTCGATAGCATAGGACAGGCGAGCCGGCGGGAATGAGTAGCAAATCTCGATAATTCACATCTCGAAAGTAGTTTCTTTGCTTATTGGCACTCAGATAGCGACCTGAATCACGCCGCTACTCCGTGCAATGTGAGGGCGGTAGACGGCCCGTACCTTACATCCCTCCTCGGCTGCAAGCATGAGTGCAAATGGGCCACTCAAGCCATCGAAGTTGAAGAAAAAAAACGGACAGAGAGATCCTCAGGAATATCGTGCGGTAGGATTCCTCACAATAAGCTGACACATCCCCTCAACTTATCTAGGCTGAATACTGTATGGGCGAGTCCGGAGGGCAGAGCCGAGGGTTAAACTGATGCATCCCCCTCTGTGCCAAAATACAGTGGGCTGTTTTATACGGGAGCATCACCACCGCGCACTTGATGCAGCGCTCACATCAGCTCATCCTGACAGCGTGTGCTCAAACAAATTCAACCCTCCGCTCCTCAAAAAGTCCCCAAAAGCACTGGGAGGGAGGAGAGGGAGGTGGGGTGGGGGGGTGGGGGGAGGAGGGGGATGTGGTTATGAAAGGCGTTGGTAATGTCAGCTGGGTTTTGTTTGTTTTGTTTTGTTTTATTTTTTTTTTTATTGTGGTCCAGGCAGAAAGTATAGTCTACAATGCGTGGAGGCGAGTCCGTAAGGATGACGCGTACTAGACCGAATTAAAGTCAAGTGGAGAGAGAGAGAGGGAGAGAGAGAGAGAGAGAGAGAGAGAGAGAGAGAGAGTGCAAGACGCCTACCGACTGAAAACATTGCCATACCCAGTGTTTGATGTGCTGTGTGCCTGCTAGAACACTCTGTGGTCCAATGTCCCAAAGTAGGCTGAGATAAACAGCACTGATGTAACCTGGCACTTACTTGTAATGCTGAACAACAAAAGACATTTATAAGATATGTATTTCTAAACCTAAGCTTCATATATTTTTCATTTTTGTCACTATACTTTACTGATGCAGTTTATAAGATGATGGTGATGTAGGCCAGAGTGCAAAGATTCAGAGAGCAATGGGTAGTTTTTTAAGAGGAGAGAGTTGCATAATAATGTTGGTGGTCTTCACTAGGCACAGTTATGAAATTACCCCACAGCCCTCAGCCATGTACATGGTACTAGGATGCCAATGTGACATGCACTGTTTACTGGGATTTACTAAAACAGTTAGCTGACAGTGGGGATATAACCTTAGTGTTCACCCTGGTGTCATTAAAAAGTGCGGAGGGAGGGCAGGGAAGAACAAGAGCTGATACACAAGACGTCTTTTTGGATCATCTTGGACACTTTATCAAATAATTAATTGACATCACCGCATTTATATAAAGTAGCATCTAATCCCAGTACTAAGAATATTATTGTCTATTGTCAGAAAATGAATCTGTAATGATTTTGATGATCAGCTGATTGCTTATGTCATTTTACAAGAAAAAGTGCAAACAATACCAAGTTATTGATTTTCAGTTGTGAAGATTTGCTGCTTTTCTCTGTTTTGAATCACTGTAAATTGAATATCTCTGGATATTGGACTGCTGATAAGACAAACAAGACATTTACAGATGTCACCTTGGGCTTTAGGAAATTATGGTGGCATTTTTCTGACACTTTACAACAATTAATCCTGAAAGCAATCTGTAGATTAATCAATTACACGGCTTGAATAATTTCTCCTCCTGTACCCTCCACAGGGAACTTTGTTCTTTAACCTCACTTCAACAGGGGTTATATACTTGTACCTGATATGTGTGCTTTGCAGGATAGTTTCTATGCTCAATATACAAAACCTGCTGCACAGGCCGCATGTAATTTTCATTGCTTATTCATGTTTCATAGGTCCACGTTCATTCGTTTGCACCCACAGGATTTGTCTTTCTGTTTCAAAGTATTGCCTGTGGTTTAAATAACAGAAGCAACAGCCAATTGTGTCATATCCTGCTTATATTCCAAATAACACAAATAGCATCTAAGCCAACTATTCAAAACAACTTTGGATTAAGATCAGTGAATTCAGCATGGAGCTCTGCAGCCTTTTGTTGCGGCTGAGCGTTTATCACATCTCCTGCTTATCAAAAAACCTCTTCACAGACAGTAATGGGGTGAGCTCATGCACAAGAGCTGTGGATGACTTTTAGAGTGGAAAATCCACAGCTGCTGTTAAACTGCATTTGCACATACACAATGCAGACCCCCCCTCCTTTTTTTCCAGAGTTTTTGAAGTGTACAAACCTGGATTTGGCATACGGTCTACCCAGCGGTTCAGCTCGTCCATCCTCTCCTACAGTCTGTCCCAGTATCGATTATCTGACAAGAGAAAAGCACTACATCCTCCTGGTTCCTTCCTGCTGCCTTACCTCACTCTAACAACCTGCAATCAGCCACAACATACATCACAGCCCTTTTAAGCTCAGATAAGGAAACCTCTTAATAAAATTGCTGTGGTCTTTCAGTGAGATTATTGGTGCCAAGATATCTAATCAGCATTCACATCTTTGCAAACACACATATTGTTTCCTTCCGACCAAAAGTCATTTGAAAACCCCCTCTGCCAATCAAGGAATATTAATGTTCAGAGAAGATTAACTCAACTGCATTAAGCTTTGCAATCTGTATTTCTTCCTAAATACAACAGTCCTGCTTGGCTTCATCATAATGGAGGTAGATTGCCATCTAGTGTCAAAGTCTGGCAAGTCATGAAATTAAGGTCCTTAAAATAAAAACATTAACAGATCAGATTGGAGAAAATTGAAAAATTAGTTATTTAAATCAGAGAACTGTCCCGGAGTGTCTCTCAGTCTGAAGAAGATACCCATCACAAAATACCTGAAAAGCCATTATTATTCAGGAATATAAGGAAACTGCATACTTGGCTAAAGTTGGATTTTTTTTTTTTTTGCACATATTATACTCATTTTACAGTCCTTTTCTATTAACTGTATACTTGTCTGTACTTATTTTGTATATGTATATAGCTTTTGTCACTTTTTATTCATAAAAATTTAGATATACTGTATGTTACCGTAGAAAACAAAGTTAAACAATAAAGCATGGAAACCAAGCATGGAACACATTTCTTGGTCAATTGTTTTTATAGATCCAGATTTTGTATAAGGTGATCCATTTTTCCCATTTTCTGAGAAAGGCCAGGTTTTTTTCATCACATATGCAACCTATTACTTACGATGCCCATCTATTGTTTAAGACAATGAGGTTCAGTTCATCTGAATTTTTAAAAGATACAAGTTGCATCTTCAAACAACTTCTTCTGTTATCAATTTACTGTCCTCAGGAATCCCAAAAATGTCTCTAAGGATTAAAGATATTTTCTCCCCAAATATGTTAATCTGTTCACATGATCAGAAGATGTGGAGATGTTTAGCATACATGTGTGCGCCCACACACTCTCAAACAACAGTGCTGTTGAATATGGAGTTTTTAATGTGAGGTGTGACGAAGAAACAAATTAAATTCTTCCAACCAAATTTCCTCCATTTCCTGGAATTTGTAGATCTGTGTTGCATTTCGTTCCTCCTCTGATATTTCTATATTTAGATCTGATTCCCATTTTACTTTGATATATAGAGAACTATTGGGTTTATGGATCTGCCAGCCCTGATACTGTATACTTTTAGTAGACTTTGATTTATGATTCAACTCTCCTTATTTTTATTTTCTCTGATCTATTTTTATCTTTGTCTGGTCTGTTTCTTGTGCCGCTGTAACCCCTAATTTCCCCCTTGGCCATAAGTGAAGTGTTATCCAATCTTATTTTTGCTATTTTTGAGCAAAAAGTAATAAAAGTGACAGAAAAAAAGTACTTATATGCATCACCACAGTTTTGCCAAGGGGAATGTATGAACAGAGTGCACACGACAGCAGAATTAGAGATCCACTTGACTTCTACTAAATAGATATCTACTTCAGTATGCAAACAAGGTGATTGTACATCATCATCATACAAGACACAAGCAAACTCTTGGCTGCTGCCTTTTCTGCATGGAGTTTGCATTTGCACCAAAGATATGCAAGTTAGGTATACTGGAGAGACTTGTCTGTAGGTATGAATGTGAGTGTTTGTCTATCTGCGCTAGGTGGACTGATGTGAGATAAGTGAATATAGAAATTAGGCAAAATGTTTTTACATTGAGTATTATTCAGAAGTTGAATCCACCTGTCTTGGCGCAAGGACAGCGACACATGGTGGGATCTATGGATGCCACTATGCTTCCTCTTTCTCATTCTCCCTCACTTCAAAAGCACAGGAGTGGGGTGACAGGCCAGGGGAGGGGAGCCCCATTGTTAATTGGCCTTTTCAGCTGAACAGAGAGGTGAAGGGAAGAAGAAGAGAGGAGGACAATAGGGTCCCATTGCCTCTCCACAACAAGAGGGATGCACCGCCTTAAAAAAGAAAGAAAGAAAGAAAGAAAATAGACCAGTCAGAGCACATATAGACCGGCAGGGCTCTCCTCAGACAACCCCAAACTGACTGAATGGGACAATCAATCATGTTGCCTACAGTTCACTCAAAATAAATGAGCTGTATCCTTCATATAGCCTGAAGAATCTAGAAAAAAAAGTGGGAGACTGATTCAGGCTGTATGATATTAGGGCAGCATAAAGCGCAGGCATGAGGTGTTACTTACCAGACAAACTGTTTCCTCACATCTCATTCCACTGCTGCTGCGGTTCAATGGAACGATAGGTACTCTTTTCCCACTTCAATAAGGGGATGAAGCTCAATTAGCATTTCACAAGTCCCCTTTTCCTCCTCTATTGCAACCTTCCCCGCGGAGCCCATGCTTTCTCTGGGGATTGTCCTGTTTTGGGCCCTTGTTGCCGTTGGCAGGGTGACAGTATTCGAGTGTGCAAACTTGTGCTATTGTCCGCGGGCCAGAGGGAGCCATGGAGACCCCATAATATGACACAGGAAAATGTTTGCTGATGGCAATTCTATGGGCTTTGTCCGACTCTTTCTCCTTCATGACGACTCGATTTAAGTCTCTAAATGTTTGACTACAAATGCAGGAGTGCTATCCAGCTCCTTTCCCTTTGTCCTGCGAGGTTTGAATGAGTAATTCAGCCTTTGTGTCGCTCGATTGAGGGGGCAAACAGAAAGACAAGATTCTTGAGCGTTCAAGCCCCTTTCCATGGTTATGCACTCTTTAGATCCCCCCACACCCCCTCTCGCCAAATCCTACAGCTGACATCACTCTTGGGGAGGGTATGAGGGGTATCTATGTTAAAAACTCAACTTTAAACAGCTCCCGTGTGAAGTTACAACGCATGCATATTCGAGCAGAATTTGCACTCATTTTTATTCATGCACACTCCGGATTTTAGATGTTTGGCCAACGAGGAGAAATCACCGTGTAAGAGAAATATCGCATCCCCTCGGTGGCTTTTTTTTTTTCTTCTTTTTTTTTTAACAGATCTCCATGACAACAATTTGCAGTGGTGAAGAATTCGATACCAGGGCGCTTGGAGGCTGATTGGGGTGCATTGTGAGGGGCCTGGGGTCGCTGATTGGTTCAAGGAAAGCACCATAACTACAAGGAGTTTATATTCATTCAACTTGTTGAAGTGCTCCTACTGCAGCCTGGAGAGAAGTCTGTGCTTGGACTGTGGCTTCGCGAGAGTCTGGATTCATCCAGCAGTGGTGGGTGAAGGGTTATTATTTTACGATATAATACAAATTGATAGATATCATATACAATTTGTGCTTAATTGCATTATTTCTTCAGCAGAAAAAAAGAGAACAACGCGCGCAATTACGCACTGCTTACATTTGTTTTCTGATTTCCTTTCAGATCTTGATTGTGGACTATAACTTTTTAACATGGACTGATTTAATAAAAGTCTTGGCAATATGGCAAATGCAGACAGTGAGGTCAAAACGTTGCTGAATTTTGTAAATCTGGCATCCAGCGACATCAAGGCGGCCTTGGATAAGTCAGCTCCATGCAGACGCTCCGTGGACCACAGGAAATATCTGCAGAAACAACTGAAGCGTTTTTCTCAGAAGTACTCCAGAGTCCCAAGATGCCACACGCACAGGTCTGCAGAGTATGGGTGTGCCAAACCGATGGGGACTGTTCACCAGAGTATGAAGGTCGCAGAAAAGGCCGGTTCAGATGCGCAAAATGTGGAGAACGCGGGGAGCGCTGTGGAGCAGGTGCCTATGAGGAAACGCCAACTACCAGCCTCTTTCTGGGAGGAACCCAAGTTGACCCAGACTAAGAGGGAGCACTCACATTTAGGATTGAAAAAGAGCCCCGCAGACACAAGTGAGAATGGAGAAAATGAAAAGAGGAAAAGAGGTTATGATGATGATGCAAAGCCCACATTGTCTGCGTCCAGTCGACGCAGCTCTGCGGACAAAGAGACGCTGAAATTGGACCTGACCTCTCACCACTGTGTGAGTGTGTGCGGCTGCTGCCCGTTCCAGTATCACGGACACCAGGTCCTCCACAGTCACATTGTTGTCCCCCATCCGCCTCTGGGACTGTGGAGCAAGGCAGCAGGGACTGAGACAGAGAGACTTGAACATCCTTATGGACAGAAAATTCACACACACGTTGTGGTTAAACCCATACCGACCAAGCCCACCGTCCAGTCACCAATATTCAGTGTGTTTGGGTTCATTTAATTAACATATTAATGGACCAATCACACAAAAAGTGTAAATAGGACTAATTATTTTCATCTTTTGTTCTACACAGCCAACTTTTTCTCTTTCAGTATTTGAAAATGAGACACTTCCCCAAGCACTTATTGGAATTAGTCATCTATTTTTGTTGTTTAAATCTAAAGGACTAAATTGCACTTGCAGAATAACTTCATCATGTTCTCTTTCATGTCAGTCTGATGCCACCAAGTATCTGAAATTTGACAGTAAGTTAAAAGGTTTCTACTTTTAGGTTTCTTCAGAGCTACTTTAAAAAAAAAAAGAAGAAAAAAGCAGTCAAGGTCATGCAAATGAATGAAGACATCCTGTTTTAGTTTCCTCTTTCAACTATGAGAATAGCATGTGGCACATAGATTGCTTCTCTTTGTCAAAGTAATGTTTGATAGACACATTTGATACAATGATTTTTTATTTTTAAATAAATGATTCAACTTCCCTTAAGAACTCATTTGGGCATAAGATCATTTTTACCTTTCAACAAGGGTTTGTGTGAAACTACAAAACATTCAAACAGACAGAATAAAGAAACGTGTTGACACATCACATGTCTTATAAATAGATATCTTATACGTAGAGAATAGCTTTGAGAATCGGACCATTTACACATTCACAATATTAGATGCAGCTAAAAAAAGAACCACCTATTCATGGCTCTGATGCTTATGTTGCTTAAAGTTCATCTTAAAGTCAGTCAGTCAGACTCAGGTATCTGATCAGTTTGTCTGGCAGAGGTAGGCTTGTGAGAGATCTCAGTCTTTGTGTCCCCACCTGGGTCCGGATCCTTAGTCTGCAAAGGTGCAGCAGTGGACGAGGTGACGCTATAAAGAGACAAAGAGGATTGGATGTAATTTTGCTTTTTCGTAGGCTAATTTTGTGTTCCCATGCATGCATGCATGAAGGACAGAAAGATAGAGGAGATGGAAGGATGTAAGTGGTTTATGTAAATGTGTAAGATTTTGTTTAATACTTACACAACTTCCTCTTAACAGGGAGCCATTCCTCTCTGCTGTCAAGGAGTTGAGTGAGCTTACTGCACAGTTGAACATGACTAACATGCTCCAGCAACAAGTCTATGATCGGTCCTGCCCATTTACACATAATCGATGTTGAAATCCACTCACAGAACTAAAGAGGAGAAGAATCACACAAAAAAAGATAAATTATTTCAAAAGAACAAACAGATTTCAATTATTGTGATTTCATAATATTGTTTTTGCTCATTTTTCACACCTGTGTTGCTTTTTCTGGTGGTTCAGTGCAGTTTAAAGGAAGCATACTGTCGCTCTGCAAATCATATCCGTTACTGCCAAAAGTTCTTGAATGGGATTCTGCTGATGTTGGGTGACGGGCACTGCCGTATGTACAGGTGAAGCAGGAAAGGGCATCACAGCCATTGTCCAAAAGGCACTTGAGTAGAGGCAGGTTATTCATACAAAGTGCAACAACAGCAGGAAAAGTTGTGGCGTAAGATGGGATTCTGGTGTTGGCATCGGCCCCTCTCTCCAGCAGTAAGGACACAGTGCTGACGCAGCCCTGCCGTACTGCCATCAGCAGAGGACTGACCGGGTCCAGGCTTAGACTAGCGCCAGCTTTCAGTAACATTTCTGCTGTCTCCGCGCTGCCGTTGGCGATAGCAAAGCTGAGGGCTGTTGCACGTCTATCAGCATACTGGATGGAGTGACTGTGGGCCAGTGTAGCATTTACATCTGCACCTGTCTTGAGAAGCACAGCTGCCACAGTGTGTCTGTTGTGCTCAGCTGCCAGGTGGAGGGGGCTGATCCAACTGTGGCGAAGCCTGGCTCGACTTGTCACTGAGACGAGCAGGGACACAATCCTGTACACGTTAAACAAACATTTTTAGTAAAAACTTAAAGACAACAAATAGAGAACACTATAACTGTTATCATAGCACCATTTAAAATAACCACTCTATTACTGTTCATTATAACCATGAATTTTGCATGAATACAAACAGTGTTTTCAATTATAATGACTAATTAACAAGTTGTCTTAACTTACTCGTGGTGTCCATATTGGGCAGCAACATGTAGAGGCAGCAGTCCTGAGTTAGTGGGTTTGTTGGCATCTGCATTTTTAGTCAACAACACTGCTACGATTTCCTTGTGGCCATTTTTACTGGCCTCATGCAGTGCTGTGACACCATCACATGTCTGCATGTTCACATCAGCACCTGCAGAAAAACATTCGTTCTTTAAACCCTTTTAAAAATTATTAGGGAGATTAGGGGGATCAGTATGAGAAGTAGGTAAAAGTATACCTTTTCCAATAAGGTAGCACAGTGCCCTCATCTGTCCTCGCTGAGCTGCTACAATGAGCGGTGTGATGCTGTATGTATTGGGGGGGTTGATCGCGGCTCCGGCTTTTATAAGTATCTCACAGATCTCTGTGTTGTTCCTAGATACGGCCTCATGGAGGGCCGTCCAGCCCTGACCACACCGCTGGTTCACAGTGGCTCCGTATGAGAGAATGAGACTCACCATGTCTACGTTCTCCAACTCACAGGCTGCAGAGACACACAAGACATGTTGTCATATCAGACTAACATTTGGCTATAACATGATTATCCATATATATTTCATATTTTAAATAGTTGTGCTGTGTACAAGTGATTTAACGCTGAACCTTTGTACAAAGGAGTTTCTTTGTTCTTGCTGCCGATGTCGGGGTCAGCGCCTGCCTCCAGAAGGCACCGCACACATGACAAGTGTTCACAAGACACAGAGAGTAGCAAGGCCGTCTGTTCATGCAAGGTACGTTTGTCTACTGAACCTGGATGGGCTGAAGCAGAAAACATACATATCACACAAACTCACATTGAGTGACTCATTCAGCATTTTGAAAATGAACAAACAGTTCCCCAAAAACACCTCTTTGAATATATCTAACAGTATGTTACCCTTACAGATTAAACAAATTTGTGTCATACCCCTCAGTAGGGTCTTCAAACACTCAGTCTGCCCACAGAAGGCAGCGTCATGCAAAGGTATCCACCCATCTTTGTTCTCCTTCATCAGGCTGTGAGGAGTGGATGTTGCCAGATCATTAACAGCCTCCACATCTCCTCTCCTGATGGCAAAGACCACCTGGTCAACATCCCTTGAAAGGAGAAGAAAAATCACATCAATTGACACACATAAATTCAATCAAGTGTAATTTCAGACATCCATTAGCACAAGGCTATAGTTTAGATGCAACCATGGACTCTAACCTTTATATTTAGGTGATTTATTTGACTTTAATTAACCTAAGTAAGAGTTCTAACTGAAGGGTATTAAACCAATCATGATTAAATGTGTCTTACTCATATTCTATATTGACACATAGGCTAAGACCTCACTTGCACACAAAGACCCTTGACACACATACACACACACACACTCTCACACATAAACACATGCAGCCTCCGTGTCGAGCAGCCCACAACAATAAAGACTCACTCCGGCTCTGACGTTACGTCGCCCTGACTGTCTCTTCTCCTCCTGTCGCCTTGTAGTCGCGACTGAACATTTGTACGTCTGACCCCTGCATTACGAAACTGCGATAAATATTCGGAATAGCTGAATTTGGTCATTACTGGTGGTAGATGTGACGGCAGTGTGTCATTCAGCGCGCAGCGCGGCGACGCAGCGCAGCGCAGCAGCTGTGCCCTCCTCCCCCAGATTATTTTGGGACCGTATTGTCAGCCAGCAGGGTGACGGGTTTATCCATATATGTCAAGAGACTCGGACATCCAGAGATAAGACAAAAAGCACTGGAGATAATGCAGGCCAAGCCAAGCTATCTTTCCTCTTGTGCAGCCTTTCTTTCACTGGCCGGTTTCCAAGTTAAACAACCAGATATACAGAAGATTGAGCAAGAGAAAAGCGCAAGGACGCACAAAACTGACAATACCGCACAGGATAAAAGATAGACCCGCAATTAATGAGTCACTATTCACTTTTAATGGCTCAGACATTGTCACACTGTACTTTATGTGTCTACAGGGTCAGTTGGGCTATTTGGATTTTACTGCTGTGATTAACTCTCATTTTTTATGGGGGGCGCAGACAAATCATAAATGATGGCTGAGAGCTCCTATGATGAAATGCACTATTACCAGGGCTGTAGCCAGGAGTTTAGAAATACTGGAGTCATGAGTCCAAATCCCCCCAGTGTCCCCACCCCCACTTAGACAATTCTGACTGTTGTTCAGATTTATTTAATGTTACTAATATTACATTTTCTTCAGTATAACTATGCAACCATGTAATTTTATCTCCCATAGTGATGGTCTTATCATTAAAAAAAACATTTTATTTAATTTGTTGAGTCTAAAAATATGATAATCAACTTTAAAAACCCATCATGTGTAATTTATGATTTTGTAGAATGTAAACTTCTTATGAGGCTCCTGTGTTTTGGGGTATTTGCTGAAATTATTCTGTTGTTTTTCTTGGGAGGACAGTCTCCCTGGGTATTTATCACAAAATAATGAATGTGAACCACTGGCTTTAATTTAACCCCAAAGCTTTCTAAGAAAATGACTTTCCCTCCCAGGCTTCTTAAAATGATTCAAAATATTTCCTAAAAGGGGCACTGGTGAGAAAAGTGTGTGTGAACGCAGTGTTTCTTCTATAACATAAGGACTGTTTAAAATGTGATTGCTACATGTTTTCTCCAGCAAGACTGTCCAGTAAAGAGATTTGTGTTTCTTTTCAGGTTAACCACCAGATATTAGTTAGTGTCTACAGAGTGGGCACAATGACACAATTAACAAAGTTACTAATTAATGTATTACAGACTGCAGTTTCTCCAACAGAGGAAGGTGTTTCATCATCAACAGACCAGCTCCACACCTGTCAACCTTCACCATCTACAGGGAATTAAACCAACAGCAGCAGCAGCAGCAGCAGCAGCAGTTTAGACCTGCAGACATTTCAAAGTCGCCTCTTACAGGAAAAGGAAAGTGTTTTTTTAAGTTACTCTTTTTTTCTGTATGTGTCTGTGTGTCTTTAAGGTTTTAGATTCAACATTTGTACTGTGTCAGCTGAAATTAAATTATAAATACAAATTGAGTATTGTTTACACTTCACCTACAGCGGATGTTTTATAACGCTGTAATGCTTCAGTTCAGCTTTGTTGCTGTAAACACCAAATGTTGGCTTTAGAGTTTTAAAAGTGAATGTATCATTTCATTTCCTTTCCATAAACCAGATTAAACATTAATCTGACCATCAGGAGTTAATTGTCTGGAGAAACAGACCCCTTTCACAGCAGACATCTTGACTAGTCACACTTGGAAAAGCACAAGTGTTACTAATAACATTAATGATGGCTCTGTTCTTTTCAAATGTCTCGTTAAGCCATGACACTATCATGCAGTATGCACATTACCAGGACCCTGAAACTAAAGCAGCTTAATTTTATCATTTATACCTGTGCCTCTCCTACTGTGACATGTTAAAGATGTATTTATATGCCTTTGAAATGTAATTCATTACAGCTTTATAAAATACCATTGAACTAAGTGATATCATGTATCCTCACCTGAGCAGATTTGCTGTGGTGTTGGGTGAAGTGGGGAGACTCAGGGAGTAGACAGCCAACCTGTCTGTGATATCCGCATTCAGTCTCTTGTACAGAGACCTGGATCTGCTGACTGCGATCATCACAGAAGGAGATTTGTTGCTCAGTCTGAGGACCCTGTCATCCAACAGCGTGCTGCTGTGCTGTTCTCCTCACAGACCAGTGATGAGGCTGATGATCCAAATCAGAAGATTAGAAAACTGCAGTCAGAACACTAAAAGTGGCACATTACACGGTCCCTGACGAAAAATAATATGTCAACAAACACATATTCTGCATATTCATACTGTGTGAATCACAGACCAAGCTCATTTGAAAGAACTGAAATCTGCACTGGCAGACATCAGAGTGCAGCAGCACAGGCAATGAGGCTACATGCCTTTTAAGGGCATGTTGAACTGTGTTTGGTTCCACTTGATTCTGCAGCTCCAGAGGAAACGTTGATGTGAGGTTATATATATGTTACAATGAGTTATGCAGATTAAGATTGGTATCAGAATTACGCATAAAGCTTTGGTCACAGGTTCAAGTTTATTCGCTCAACTATGACTCATGATAAAAAAAAAAATAAAGAAATGATCATATGTTTAAACACAGATGAAACACACACACACACACACACACACAAAACCCTATAAAACTATATTTTAAACACAAACAAAAACATTGCTTTAAAGACTTCAACTCACCTTGTGCCTGTGTATCTCGTCTCCAGTCACACTGCTTTAATATTGTTGAATGTTTTCACACAGCTTGTTGACAACAGTAAAGCTGCCTTGATTCTTGTATGAGCTCTTCCTGTGACAGAGTAAAGTGTGAAAATGTGCTTGACAAGCACACAACAATGAAAGACAGATGATTTCTGTTTCACAATCACTTCTTCAGAAGTGTGTTTGTGAAAAATGCTTCCTGCATCTAAACTGGAAGTAGCCCCTGGCTTTTGTCTAACACAAAGTAAATAAAGGAACTAGACTAGACTAGCTCTATAAGGCTGTTTCCAATTTCTGAGGAACCTACATTTTTACCCAACAAAGACAAACTTGATGAAAGTCGCGTCATTCTTTGATTGCAGGTAATGTTGCAAAAACATCAGCATTGTTTATGACTGTTCAGTTCAAACTGTGACAGGATATGTAGACACACTAAGCATCCATTCAAATAAACCTAAGCTACTGTCATGACCAATCATCATTGTATTCAAATGTGTTTTATAAGATATGTAGACAAATGCCAGTGCATTTCCTTGGTATAGTCAAAACTTGATTTTAGATTTTAAGTATTTCTCTATAACGTTAAATATTAATGAAAGTTAAAGTGAAAGTCAAAGTTTGGATAAAAAGCTCCTTAGGTAGGTAAAGATCAGTTAGTCTGCTTCATCAGGATTGTGTTTGATCAAATTTGATTGACAATAATAATGATAATAATAATAATTCCTGATTGGGGCTCATAAATGTGTGACATCACCTTTTTTTCCCAACTGAAGCCTGTATGTCAAACCAGTGAGAAAGGTTTAAACTTTGGCATCAAATTGTCAATATAATTGTTAATTAACTCATAGTAAGAAGCCGATTTAGAATAAAAAGGTTTTCAGGGCCTGTTTACTACATAAAACCTTAAATCTAAACTAGAAGATGTGAATCCACAATGATGCATCCACCTTCATGAATACAACATGAGTGGGCAAAATATTAGAAAAGCCTCTCACACTACAGTGTGACAGCATCAAAGAGGACCAGTTGAATCAACACCTGTCTAGAACAGTCTCAGCAAATCATAACCACCCATGAAAGTCAGATTCATAACAGGAGCTGCATTAGTTTTACATTCTGTTGTCTTACTATGTTATTTGCACATGAGAAAGTGAGAAAGAAGATAATGGGTAACATACTCAGCCCTGTCGTTACCTGTTTAATAAGTAATTATAGACTTTTTTTTTTTAAATGTCAGACTTGTCATAACAGGAAGAGCTCAGGTGGAACTAACAACATGACCGATGGCCCTGTTTCATTGAAGTGCATTCCAGTGAACTATCGTGTATTATACCAGGGGTCCTGAGACTAGCCTTTTACACAGTGGATATTTTGACTTGTCATAGCAGGAAAAGCACAGGTGTAATTACTAGAGTTAACTGGCTCTGGTCCATGTAAGTGTCAGTAAGTGTTGTCAGTGAGCCAGCATACACAGTGGCAGAGCACTGAAACTAATAAAGCTAAACAGAGTGAAGCTTTCATTAATAATATTAATTACACCTGTGGTTTTCTGCTTGTGGCCAAATGTCTGCTAGGAAAAAAACCTAATATTTCTAAAGCCCCGTTCATGTAAAAAAGTGTCTTATTTATTGTTACTTCACTTCACCTGATTACTTCACTGTGAAGAATGACATATGTGCAGAGTTGTCACTAGAAGACTGTTTTCACATCCGCTGAAGGGAGAAGTACAGCAGATGGGGAAGTAATTGTTTTTTTCCACAAAAACATTTAAATTGTCTCATTAAAATTTTGTAAAATTACATTTACTCCTTCTCCCTCATTAAAAAACTTAAAAAACTCAGAATCTATGACTATGCAAATATTGTTCATTTTAGAAGTTTGACTGCTGGACGCAAGATGTCTCCTACTTCACTGAAAAGTTCATTCACAGGCTTCAAGTTTCCACAACAAATTTGTGTAAATTGCACACTGGAGCACGACTGGCTCTAAACTCTAGTTGTGATGTCACGAATCATGCTTAAACTCAGATTTCACAAACTTTCAATCTTTCATCACAGTAATCATCAGCTTCTGCACTTACATCCTTCTGCACAGTCAAGCTTAACCATCCAAACATAAAGCAAAACACATTTTTGAGTGGAGGGGGACTTTAAGACTCTAAATATAAACAAGACAAAGGGTATGTTTTTCTGTAAAACCATGGTACAACCTCCTAACGCTGATATTCTCATCAAAGGTGAAAGGATTGACATAGTCACTGATTATAAATATCTTGGTGTGACACTGGATCCAAATTTGAACTTTAAGAAACATGTAAAAAACAAACAAACAGTTAAAACCATAAAATACAACTTAGCGCATTTTAGACATATTAGGAACTGTCTCTCTTTGGACGCAGCCAAGATAAATGCATGCTATGATTATTTCCCATATGTCTAATTGCATCACATGTTGGGAGCAGGCTGGAGAAACAGCCATAAAACCTCTTGAGTCCTTGTACAAACAAACTTTAAAGACTCTTATCAAAAAGCCAATGCATTTGCATCACTGTAGGGTACTGGAGAAACACAATTTACTGAGCTTTGAGAATTTTAGATTATTCTCAAATTTGTGCCTAGTTTATAAACTTTTAAATGGTTCGGCCCCTCCTCCACTATGTGACTTTGTGTACACTCACTCAGTAAGTTCTATTAGATCCTCCAGAATATCCTCTTTACAAGATTGTACCATTTCATCGCACTGCATTTGGGCAGTCAGCTTTCTGTGTGAAAGCCACAACTCAGTGGAACGTCCTACCTGACGATAGGAAGAGCTGCAGTTCCATCAGTATGTTCAAAACCAAATTAAAAAATCTGCTAAAAACTACTCAGCTCTGTAATCACTGACTCTGCATTTCATCTCATAGTCTTCTCATGAAAATAATCTTGCTTTTAATTTGACAAGTTTACATTATTCATTTCTAGTTGACATTGTGAGTGTATGTGATGTGCTATTGTGTGTAGCTTTGTATTTTGTATTATATGTCCTGTGTTTTTTTGCTTTGTACTGTTTGTTATTGTTCTGTTATATGTTTACACACACACAGTATTTTTTTTTAAGGCCTATATGTCACATGTCTGGAGAGGATCTTTAATGCAAAGTAGTAGCCTATCTGAAGTCTCTTTCACTGATGCCTGACTGAATATAGATGTCTGGTGTGGGCACATGCATGCATGTTGGTTGGGATGCTCTGCTTGATAAGCTCCTTGTCCTGGCAGGAGGATGTGAAGCCTTAAAGTTTTTACGTTTCATTGCATGCCCGTACAGTGAAATTAGGTCTAATTATGGGACTTTTCCCTCATTTTCTCTTATGTAAAGTCAGACTCCCTGCACAGTTTACTAGAAGCAGGACGGAGTGAGCGCTCTCACCTTTCTCCGTCTCTCCGACTTCTCATTTCTATGCCAGTCAGTAAAACAGAACCGCCTCCCTGGCAGTTGCCATGACAACGGAGAAACGATCCCGGCACATTCCCTGTTGTCTCGCCTGCGGTTTCCAGGCAACAGAGACACCGATCCAGGAAAACATCCGGAAAGATCCTTGATCGTCCGAACGTGGAATAACTGCAGGACTTTATTTGTTTACTCATCGGGATTCCTGGACGATACATCTGCAAAAAAACAACAACAAACAAACAAACATGACGACTTCTCCCCTTCCTTTCTTAGACACCAGCGACCCCCGTCTAAAGCTCAGGGTGGAAAACAGAAGGAGAAACATTTTTGTAACACAGCCGGAAGACACCAGGTAGGCCTGTGCTTTTAGGCGTCATTGCGGTGTCAAATATGTCAACTTCATTTCTCTTTAAAACCCATTTACACATGTTTTGACTGGGCGATTTTAAGACTGACAATCCATTTTCTGCACAGGCATAGAGAGGAGGAAAATGTCAATCTCATACCAGTTGTAACAGAGGTAAGACTGAATAATGATTAGAAGCATGTGATTAAAAATAAGGGGAAAAAAAATATTTGTTATCAACTTGTGCATTCATGAGAAATATTGCTGCAAATTGAATTTTCTTGCCCACAATCACTTTAAGGGGGTGTTCCAGCAATTTAGTACCGTATTGCACTTTCTAATGTTGGTGAACTTGCAAGAAACAAATTTTAAAGATAGTTTCACTTTTAGTCTGGATCCTGCAATTCCCATAATGCAACTCAGTAGTATCTTCCAATAGACCTTACCTGTCTGTTAATACCCTCATCTTTTAAACTCCATGACCCAATTTGCAGATTTTCTGTCAAACATTTGAATACTAAATACTCTCAATAGTATTCTTCACAATGAGTAAACTGACTGTTGCGTGTAAAATCGGTGAAGTGCCCCTTTAAGTTGTTTTAGTAGTGGGAAGAGTTTCATTGTTTATGCAATGTGAATGTTTTTGTTTTTTTTTTTTACATGCAGACTTCTAGCAGAGTCCTTGACACAGGAGTGAACACTTTGCAAAAGACCCTGGTTCTGAAGAAACAGGCTGAGTTGGAAGAGGTGGACAAACAGCTCACACTCAAAAGGCAAGAATTTAAGAGCTGTGTGCAGGCGCTAACTCAGAGAAGATCTGAACTGGAGATGAAACAACAGCAGGTGAGTTTTACACAAGCTGAGTTTAAGAATTTAGCTGACATGCAAATAACATTGTCCTAATACAGATGCCCTTGGGGTTTGTTTGTTTTTTAACCCAGACTAAAGAGAGGGCGATGAAATTTGAAAAGTTTGTGGCTGAAAATGAAGCGAAGCGACGTCAAGCGCTGAAGAAGTATGAGGCTGCACAGGAGCAGAACATTTTGAAGCAGAGAGAGATCGAGGAGCTGACGACACAGCTGAAACAACTTAGAGCCAGGTGAGAAGTCTAAGCCTGTAGGCCTTGAGTGAGGACGTTGCTCAGTAAGTCACTTTTCATCTCAATTCCACATCTCAATTCTTGCAGACAGCAAGTTTTAAAGGAGAGGATGGCAAAATACAAAATCTATGAAGATTACTTGATGAAAACACTTGATTATCTTCCCAGCAGTAAGTCCAAAACTGACTTTTTTGTTCTACTGACTTAATTACACACTGGCTGTAAGAGGGACCAAACTGTGCAATCCCTTTTTTTTAGATTACCTTGAGAATGGATCTGAATCTCTGGTTATGCCCATCATTCGGCGCCATGAGACGCTGTCCATCACCCACCAGGAGCTGCTGCAGCGTTTGTGGCATCTGGAGGAGGAGGTGGATCAGGGCCAGCGACAGCTGCAGACCATGAAGCAGGATCACAGCATAAAAAAACTGGTCAGACTCTTACATACAGATGTGTAGCACACCTTGTCCCTAAATTAACAGTGCTTGAATGAACAATCTGGAGTTTTTACATCTGTTGCAGATGGCCAACAAGGAACTTTCTGAACTCCAGAGTGAGTTAGAGAGCCTCAAAGAGAAAAACAAGCAGGCAGAGGTTAACCTGCTGATGGAGCAAGGCCAGTCCAGACAGAAGGTTGTGACTTCACTGTTAGCTAATTTATAAACTGGAGTATTTTGGACAGAAATAATGTCATACATGTCATTATCTCTCAGGTTGAAGAAGAGGGCAGCTTACTCATGGCCATCAACAACCTTGCAGAGCAGTGTTATCTGCCAGCATATGGACCTCTGGAAAACATGAACGTATTGATGATGATGGACATGGTGAAGGTAATATCTTAAGATCTATTAGTATTCATATACTGTTATTTATATCACTTTACATAACTCTTGACTAATCAAGTGTATGATTTCAGGAGTACATTCTAGACAAGGCAGATACAGAGAAGAGAGCCAGGAGACTGATGGAGTCTGGGTCTGCAGTGACAAGTAGAACCGCTCTGACAGACAAAAGAGAGAGGACATCAATGAAAAGCATCGGCAGCAAAACACAAATCAAAAGTCCAAGTAAAGTCAGCAGGAAGAGTGAGACATTTAGTTGATGTAGAAATGTTATGATGTATAATGGCTTGTAGTAATTTAAGATTATAAAGCATGAAAGTTCATTCTTGACTTTGGAACAGTAGTTTGAAAAAAAATCTTGACAGAAGGTTCATTTACTATTAAAATGGAGAACAAGACAACTTTGTGTCAATTTGGCAAATGACATCCACTGATGAAGCTCTGGTAGAAGTTATAGGAAATAGACTTTGTATTAAGATTTTTTTTGTCAAACCAATACATGATTGGTTTGACTGTTTGACAGTTTCATTGTGCTAATAATACTATGCACTAAACTGTGCACTCAGTAGATTATGAAATGAGAAAAACTGTTTTACACGAGGTAATCAGGTTTATTGGAGTATCAGAACTTTGGAAATGTTTATTAATGAAATGTAACTTGTTGAATTTTAAAATAAAAATAAAATCACAATTAAATGATGCTGTGAGACCAACTAATTCTCATCAAAACAATGGTATGTATGCTAATCTCACATATTTAGATTATACAAATAGCTATGAGAAAAAGATTTGTGATTTACATAAAATGTATTATTTGTGATATTCTGCATTTTACTTACTGAATACAGTGAATACAGCAACATGCAATTGCAGAGAGACTCAGGCTTTTCTACTGTAAGTGCTACATATTGTGCATGGCAAAATATTGCATCCATTTCATTCATCCATCTTCATCTTCATCCATTTTCTGCATCTACCACAAAGTTTGTGCTTGTACACAGCACATCAATCATTAGCAGTGAAGCCAATCAGCTACAATCCAGCCCTTCAGCTGTGTTGTCACAGATTGTTATACCGGTTTTCTCACATACTTCTGGTGCAGACAGAGATAGTCAATTATGTTGACATGTCAAGCCATGCTTTTAAGAAGTTTGTTTTGGCAGTAATCTGCGTTCCTAAGGATTTAACAATAATCTGGGTTGTCAGATTGTGAGCCAACATTTCAATGAAGGTGTGTGTATCCTCTGCCACAGTAGCTTTCTTTATCTTTTCTTTTTAGCTGTCTCTTCATTAATCAGGAAGGACTGTCTGGACTATGGACTGTCTGACCCCAGCCTGACCTTGAGGAGGGCTAAATTTACCCAACAATTGTACCAAAGTACAATTTAAAGGTACTTTACTGGAGCATTTCCATTTTACGCTAATTTGTAGTTCTACTCTACAATATTTCTCCATGAAACATATGACCAACAAACAAAATATGGTGCATTGTAAATGCATTCAAATTCTGCTTATGCATCGATAATAAGAATCTTATACCAAGTTTTGAGCTAACACAGGTTACACTGGTTTATATTTGTTAAGCTAATTTTAATGTTTTTCGATATTCCATGTTACAATTTTGAAACTTCGTATGTTTTTTTTTCTACTAATGTACATCATGTCTTGAGTATAAACAAACCCTGTACTGTCCGTCAATTTTTTTCCTAGGATGGTGAAGACATGACCCGCCCTACTCTGCCTCTGGTTGGCTAGTACTCGTTCACTTCGTTGGTTGGATTGGTTAGGATTAGGGTAAGAATATCAGTGTAAGCCAATCAGAGACAGAATAGGCCGGGTCATGTCTTCGCCATCCTAGGGAAAAGAAAATATGGTACTGTCCCTTTAACATAGCACGTGGTACTGGCAAACATCCGGTATACGGAAAATGGAAACAAAATTGCAACAATGTATTGACACATAGCTTTGACGTTTCGGTGTCTTGCCAAATTTTTATTGCGTTTTCGTATAGTATTTCCATGTTGCTGACATACGACGGAATGACGTACAGTCACCCGACCCTTAAAACCGTTTGGACTCGCAGATAATGACGTTTGTTTCTCGACAGATGGAGGCTGGCAGCCTTGTCTCATGCAGGGAGGACATTTCTGCGGTGTTCCCGGAGGAAACGCCGGATGCCAAATATAATGTAGGCTATTCAGCTGGGGGTGGGTGGTGTACTGCAGGTGGTCGTAGCCACTCCAATTAACTTTAACATGCCCGTGCCGCAAAATAACCAGACGTATTGTCCTTTGTTAGGATTTAAGCAGCCAGTTTTCCTCCGTGAGAAAAGTGCGCGGGGATGGAAACTGCTTCTACAGAGCCTTCTGCTTCGCACACTTGGAGTCAGTCCTACACAGTGCCAGGGCTCTGCAGAGGTCAGTTATCATCATCAGCCATACGCCCTAACTGAAGTCATTTAAAATTCAAGGGAGTGTGTCAAACACTGCATTATCGAGGGGTATAAGATCACTTGACTAACTGGTTTCATTTTCAGATTCAAGGACCAAATTATTCAAACCAGCAAAGACTTGACCTCTGCGGGATTTGATGAGAGTTCCTTCAGGCACCACCTGAACACAGTAAATAATGTATTTCCTTCACCAATCACACAGTCTGTCGAATTTAACAGTTACGTATTTCAGGCACAAATTCTAATAATAGTGAATAAAAGCACTTTTTTTCTGTATTAAAAATAAACGAAATTTTCTGCTCAGATAGAAGCATTAATGTTAATTAATGTCAAGCAACAAAGCAAAACCCAGTGGCGGATAAAAATGTAAACTTTGTGGAGGTAACAGCAATGACAAAGTAGCCTGAGATCATAACAGATACCTCGATCACTCCAGTTAGGCCCTCCATCCTGGGTAGTACTACATAACATTGTACATGTGACTTGTCTTATTACTTGAATGCACCATTTCATCAGAGTCCACATTTACAACTGCAATTTCGAAAGGTACATGCATACAAAAAAATGTGCATGTTACTGAATCGTGTCTTGAGGGAAGCAACTGAAATAGGAAAGTCCCTGTGATGGCACACAGTCTGGCCTATTAAGACCCTCTGCCATTTAGGTAATGATCACCCGGTAGAGGTACTGTAAATGAAAACCAACTGGACTTGACATCTTAAGACTTTGGTGCTCATCTAAGAACATTAAAAACCTCTTGGTTGAATGTAGGTAGTTCTGCGACTAGGTCTCTCTGCCTGGTAAAAGGTGCTTGCAATTAAACACAAAGGATTCAAGCCTGACTAGCAGCACTAGGAGGGAAAAAAAGTTTGTTAAACCAACGTGAAATTCCTGAATTCTTTCTCTTCCTTTGAAGGTCATAAATGTTGTAGAGCAGTGCCAGGCTGATGAGCAGGAGGAAACACTGTTCAGGCTCTTCAATGAGCAGGTGACCTCTGACAGTGTAGTGCAGTATCTCAGGCTGCTCACTTCAGCACACCTGCAAAACCACGCAGACTTCTTCTGCAACTTCGTGGAGGCGCCCAATCTGCAGGTCTACTGTCATCAGGTTAGTAACGAGGTGTTGCTGCCCTCTAGTGGGAAAAACAAGTAGATGTTTTTTTTTTTTTTTTTGGAAAGGAAATGCAACGGTTAAGTGCAATAACGTCTACCTTCTCTTCATTCAGGAAGTGGAGGTGATGGCGATGGAGTGCGACCATGTGGACATCCTGGCTCTGACGCAGGCTCTGGACGTTTGCATCCACATCGTCTCTATGGAGGGCGATGAACAGGAGTTGGCTCACCACATCATTCCAGAGGCCGCTGAACCCTCCCTGCACCTCCTCTACCAAACTTCACATTATAACATTCTCTACCCACGACCTCGACCCTGACCACTGATCCCTAAGGAATCAACTCAACTCAGGAATATTGACTTTTAGTTGAATAAAATCCCAACTGGGCTTGAAGACACTTATGAAAATAGCTTTTTTTTAAAAAAATAGAATCTTGCAGTGTAAAGTGACTCAAAAAACATCTGGAGATACAATTTTTTGCACACTGAGCAATAAGTATGTAAAGACGCTTTGATACTTTAAAATGAATTTATATGAAAATTACATAAATCAACAATTACATAAATCCTGTGATAGTTGCCTTTTTTTTTTTAAATACACATTTCCATAAACAGATCACTGCTGCTGCTCTTCTTTCTTCTGCTTCTTCTGTTGTAGCGGAACGCCTTTCTTTAACTTTTGTCTCTTCTGTATTGAAACCTTGGTAAGGGCGCTTTCCTTCCCTGCGAGAGGCATGTGAGGCAGGGAGAGCTTCCCCATTTGAGTTGGGTACTTGGTCTTTATGACATTCTTGAACACAGGCTGGGAGATCAAATGCTTCAAATGCTTTTTCATCCCTTTCACCATCTTCTGCTGCTCCCTGTCAGCTTCATCATCATTTGCTCTGCCTGTGGACACAGATGTAATATTCAGTCATCTGCAGTTTGATAATTTCTGAACAGATTGAACATGTTTTACGACTGTGGTGTGGTTATGATTGTCGTACCAACTAAAAGTTCATCATCCAGGTCCACCTCCAGGGCCTCTGCTGCTTGTCTGAACCAGGAGTTGTGCTGTTTCTCCCTGCTGTTGTGGAACTCAATCTTCTCTATCTTCCTGGCTAAGTTAACACGTTCCTGTGGAGCGATACATACATAAATATTCAAATATAAACGTTTTAAATCAGCACATAAATACAGGACCTAATGGTGATGGTTCTCACCTTGATGGCTTCCATGCATTTGATCTCTATGGGAAACATTGGAAGCTCCTCGTCCTTTCCCAGAGTCTTGTAAATCTTTTTGAAGTTCATCATGTCATCTGGGCCTATTAGCAGCAAACTGAGACCCTGTTTGGTGGCCCTTGCTGTTCTGCCACTCCGATGGACATAAGTCTCAGATGTCCTAGGAACCTGGCATTTACAGGAAAGCATTGGGGAGATAATTATATCAGGTACAGGAAACGTCTTTTTAGAGATAATGTTGCAGTAGAGTATCGACAACAGCTTCTAATACACTACAGCAGTTAACAGAGCAGAAAAATCCAACCATATTAACTAATAATGATATTTTCATGATCAATTGAAGACCATAAATGAAAAAATAACTTGGTGACCAAAATTCTGCTTGACAGTAGAATATAACAATGCTCATGTCTTAGCTAGAAGCCTTTGATAACTGTCAAAAAGCTTACCTGGTAGTGAATAACATGCTGAACATTGGGGATGTCTAGTCCTCTTGCTGCCACGTCAGTTGTCAGCAAAACACAACTGTGGATGAAATGATCAGATTTAAGTGTCAGTTCAGTAAGTTCAGCCTGGAGTCAACTGAAGAGTATTTCTTAAAAACTACTATGCATTAGGGCTGCAACCAACTTCTTGATCAATTGTTGGTCTATAAAATATCAGAAAATAGTGAAAAATGCCTATGAACGTCGTTCAGGTCCCATGATCAAAGGTATTGTCTTTAAATGTCTTGTTTTGTTTGACGAACAGTCCAAAATCGAAAGATATCCAATTCACTATCATGTTTGACAAATAAAATCATTAAGTCATTACATTTGAGAGGCTGAAACCAGCAAATTTTGGGCATTTTAGCTTGAAAAAAAAAAAAGATCAAAATAGTGAATAATTTTAAACTATAAATAAATTATAAACTATTTATATACAATAAAGGTGTGAAATTTCATAAAAATATAAAGTAATCACATGTTTTAACTTTACTCTAAACAGGCAAGTCCCACTGTAATCGTTTTTTTTTTCCCCAAAGAAAATGTGGCCTGAATGCCAGCAGCATGAGCACATGTACAGACAAGATTGTACTAGTTACATCACCATCCAGCTTTAGGAGTGATGGAAACTCTTGTATGAAACTGTAAGTCTGTCCTCTGAATGAAGATCTTCCTCAAAAAAAGGTTTGGGTAATGGTTTAAATTATAAACTACTTTAGTTGAAAATTTGCAAGTTATAGAACATATTCTGCAGTTATGCATATGAAAAGACAAGAATTCAATTACTGATAGGAAGTATAATCCAGGCCTTTTCAGGCATACAGAATGAGTCATAAGGGTTCTTATTTCATCATAGGTTCATAATGAATGTAAACTTTAGCCTAAGGCTGACACCTTCTGACCACGACTGCAAGACTCACCTCTCCCTCTCAGCAAACCTTTCCAGGTTTTTGAGGCGTTGTTTCTGGTGCATGTTGGCGTGTAGAGGCAGCGGAGTGTGGTCTAGGATAACCAGCAGGGAGTTCAGCCTCTTGATACAGTCTATACTGTTGGCAAACACCATGGTGCGCCCAGGGTACTGGAGCAAGAAGTAATAGAGGAAGAAGTCCTTATCGTCCTTCTGACAGTGGATCTGTGTCTCAGTCAGGGTCTCCACGGTTGCCTCCTTCCTGGTAAGATCAACTATTTTGGGTTTGGACTTAATCCCCACTCTCTCCATGAGAATTTCTAGCTTGCTCCTCTGGTCCAGATTCTTCTTCTTCTTCTGCAGGAGGCGGGTGGGCAGGCTGCGAGCCATGGTCAGTGTGGCGGAGAACACAAAAGTTTGCCTCATTGGATTGAAGTGAATGGTGTTCAGCATCTCCAGCAGACTGTCAAGCTCTGCAAAGTGACCTCTTTCTACCATACGATCTGCTTCATCAATGACCAGGCACCTGTCCAATAACACAAAAGATAAATGGAACAAACCAGCATCCCTGTATCACAATTGATATTCATCACACTTTTGATGTTTGACAGCCCTCCTGCAAACAGCAATTATATGTATGCAGTCAAAACTTGATCCCTTTTCTTAATTCACTTTCTCTGCAGGCATTATACTTAAGTCCCTACATGCCAGGGTTTACATTATTTTATGTATTTTTCAGTGCAGGCCATTGTTGTAATAAAGCATGGATGCTATGCCGAAATAAATGAAAAAAAACTTCAAAGAAGGAGAATACTCTGATACTCTTTGTTAACACCTAACGACTGAGTAACAAACAACAGCTGTGACCTACTTGAGTTGTCTGAGGTTGAGCAGATGTGGATGTCTCTCCTTGATCAGGTCCCACAGACGTCCTGGAGTGGCAATAATGATCTCTGGCCTGCGCTTTAGCATCCTCCTCTGTTTTTCTTGTGCCATCCCACCCACCACTATGGCTGTTTTGATATCTGTACAAAAGTGATAGTTTGAGTGTCTGATACCAAATTTTTGAGGTTGATATTGATATGAGAGAATTTAAAAAAAAAACAATAAGATAACCATATATTGTCCAACAGTAATTTTTAAAACTTAAATACATACATAAATTAACAATTTTGAGTGAGCAACTACAGCTCTGTAATTGAATTAATAACTCACCAGTGAATTTTGCGACAGCGTCAATATGGTGTTTGACCTGTACAGCCAGCTCCCTGGTGGGAGTGAGAACCAGTCCAAGCAGAGGCTGATTCTGACTAGCAGCGGCTGTCTCTTCTGCTTCGGCGGTGACGTCAAAGTCAAACTCTGCATTTTCAATTACTTGAACACAACCAAGCCTTTTGTCCTCATCATCTTCTTCAGCGCTGTGATCATCCTCGCTGGCGTCTTCATCTGAGTCACCTTGATCCTGCTCAGCGCCACTTTCACCCTCTTCCTCAGCATCCATGTTTCCCTCCTCGTCCTGTTCTGATGTAGATTCGACACTTACGTCTGCTTCGCCTCCTGCTTTCGTGGACTCATCAATGGCAGGTAAATACAAGCTCTCCAGCTTTGTGGCTGGCTCCTTGTTGTCATCAGCAGGTCTTTCTGAGCCTTTCTTCCACTCCAGGATGGTGTGGATCATGGGAATACCAAAAGCTAACGTCTTACCGCTTCCTGAAATGACAGCGCTTACATTAGCTTAACTTGCGGAAATGTGAAGATTGATTGTTACAGGACAAAACAATAACTTAAGAATTAAAATACATTTGCTCTTACCTGTCTCAGCTGCCCCCAGTATATCCATACGATCTCTGATGGCTGAAGGCAACGTCAGGGCTTGAATAGGGGTTGGTGAGCCAAATCCAAGACTGCTCAATGCCTTCAGCACAGCGGAGGGAACAAACAGGTCTTTCCATGCACTAACATCAGCATTTTTGACATCAGAACCAGAAAGTGCAGCATTTGTCCAATTCTTTGCTTGCTTTTTGGGCTGCTTTGTCACTTTATCTTGACTGGATTTGTCTTTTTCCAGAACCTGATGTTCAGAAGACGGAGACTCAGAGTCTGGCTGTTCCTCTGGGGTTGTATCCTTTTCTTTCTGCTGCTTCTGTTTCTTTTTCTTGTTTTTGTTCTTCTTTTTCGTCAGTTTTGATTGAGCACCATTTTCTGAGCTAATGGCAGAGGAATCTTTTGAGGTGTCTTCTGCGGCTGTTTTATCTTCCCCTCTCCCCTCCTCACCTACACCTGCATCCTCTACAGAATCTGGTTGGACTGATTCTTTTGCAGCCAGTTTCTTATTTTTCTTCTTCTTCTTTTTGGCTTTTTTCTTGGCTGGTTCAGTTGTTTTATCTCCCTCTTTGCTCTCTGCATCTGCCTTCTCTCCACCCTCCTGCTCTCCCTCACTGACTTTCCTCTTCTTCGCCTTTTTCTTTTCCTTTTTCAGTTCTTTCGCTGCTTTAGCCGCAGCCTTTTCAGAGTCTATCAGACGGTAATTTGTCAGTTCTTCAAAGCACACCAGACCCTCCATGCCCTCGTCGGAGAAGAGACTGGGATCCAGCTCGATAGCTTTCCATTTACCTTTCACATGGATGCTCCGTTTGTCTGGTTTGCGCAGCCCGGAGGACATACGCCTGTTTTTCGGATTCATCTTCTTAGTCTTCATTTTCCTACAAATCGTCACAAGTATAAGTGATCCAAGTCACGCCAACACTGACTGGTTAAAAACGTATCCAACAGTTCAATGTTTGCTTAAGCTAGCTTGAAACTGCGTGCCGAAGCACACACTTGTTAAATGTTGCTCGTAAAAAAATATACATGTATACATATATATAAAACTCGGATACAATTACATAACTATACGCTGAAAAAAATGTCTTACCTTTACTTTGTTTGGCTCCTTGAAACATCAAAATATGACTACACGTAAAGACAACCACGCATGACACGAGGACGCTGCCATGACAGTGTTGATCACGTGGTTTTGAAAAACTTTATTTGTCGAACAACGGGAACAGTGCCATCTAATTTTAAACTCCACTAATATTTAGAGAGAATGTGTTGCACCATTTTTCTCCTTCCAAATAAGTTACCTTAATAAACGGCTTATAAATTGTCATTGGGATTTGTTGATGGTTAATAAACACAGAAATATCTTGCGGTATTAACCGATAAGTCATTAATTAAGGCTCATGAGTTTCTCATTTTCTAACAAGCCATCAAAACTGTAGTTATACATCAAAACAAGTCTAAAATACAAGGTAATAAACAGTCATTTCTGTAGTTATACGTGCTAATATGGTTACGAGTTTCTCCACTTTCTAATAAGCCATCAAATCTGCAGTCATGCCTCAAAGCAAGTATAATAAAATGTAAAAAAAAAACAACAACAACAAAAAACTTTCATTTTTACAGTTATATATAGCAATAATGTCATTAACAAGAACCATGATCATGAGTTATCTGCATGCAATTATAAATAAGTCACTGACGGGTTAATGAATAATTATGGGTCTTTTTCAGAAGTTCAGCAGTGTATTGATCCTTTGGAGTAATATGTTTGTTTATTTAATATATTATTATTATAAAATGATTGAATTACTGTGGCTGTCTCATTTATGTACCCAATATTGTTCTAATTTTGTATAACTTGAAAGCTGGAATAATTTGTTACTCATTAAATGCAAAAAATATAAAAATAAAAATGAAAAAATAAATAAAAAATAAAAGGCACAGTAATGTTAAGTCTTTATTAATATGGATCACATATAGGTTTCAAACCAAATTTGAGATTAAAAAATACATCAAAACAGGTTTTTAGAAACCTGAATAAACACAGCGTCATGTGCAAACACTTCTACCCTTGAACCGCACAGTCATGACTGTTAGTATTTGCTGGGGTCAATCACCCTGCCCATGAACAGCAGACAGTTTGTGTCTTCGTGGTATATGAAGAAGAAAAATGGTTTGTTGATGTAGAAGGTCCTTGGTAAGGAATATGCAATAATGCCAGCTGTTGTAGCAGCTGCTGCGGTGGTCCCTTTCTCATCCACCTCAATCACAGCCTTGTGCAGCACCTGTGATTGTCCACAAGAGATAAAAGTCATCATCTGCAATCTGGAAAATGCAAGGATGTTAATTATAGCACTTTGAAATTGAATACCAACCTCTGACAGTTTGAGGCCTTTGTTCTTACTCAGCCTTGTCAAATTGGCTGAATAATTGAAGATACTGGAAACACCCATATGGGGTAGAAGATTGTGCAGATGATACGACTGCTCCATCTTGAATTTGGGCATGTTTATCTCCAGTTTCCTGTGAACACAGTGTTTTACTCAGTAAATTAAGTTGTATTTTTACAGCAACCATTTCAGAAGTGCTTCACAATAAAGATAAAATGCAATGGACATACAATTATACAATACCATTGGAATATAAGAGAGTAAAGCTAAACAAGTTGGTTTGACAAATGACATTTTTCCATGCACTAACGTTTTTTCCAGCTTTTTGATCCAGCTGAGGAACCTTTCAGTGGTGATCTCATCATCAATGACAGTGTAGTCGACACCTTTGTTGGGTAGCACGATAAGCATGGAAATACCTTGCTTGTATGATAGTTTCAGGACTTTGACACCAAGAACAACATCTTCCATTGTGTAGAACTTATCCTCTTTAAACATCATCTGCACTTGCACAATATTATAGTTGTCAATGTAGAAGGAGTCATTTCGTGTGAAATTGGCATTGAAAGGCATCTCCCAACCTCCTGTGGAGGATATAATAATGTTTGTGTTATTGTGTAGGCTGGAGGTCAAAGGTTAAGGTACAACCGGGAGTCAATATACAGATGTTAATAACCAAAGAACTTACCCTGGAAGAAAATTGTGTTGATTAACATGAGTTCGGTCATTTCATTAAGAGTGGAAATCATGTTTGTCACTTTGTCCTCAGTCATGTGCCTTATATACTCATTGATGACACTGATACTCTGCTTTGTGTCTGTAAAGTTTAGGCTTTTGATGTCCGCATGAAAAAACTTCTGGATTCGGTCCTCAAAAGCCTGCTCTATGTCGAAATGCTGCTGGATGAAGAGGGCCATGGCTTTGTCCACTTTCAGCGATCCATTCTGTGTGATGTTCTCATGAAGGAGCTCGAACAGCTGTGGAATGAGTTCGGGCTGGTCGGCCCGCTCCAGCTGATCCAGCTTGAATGCCTTGAGTATTTCTTCACGTGTGGCACCATCAGAAGCCATTAAGAGGGCAGCAAAACTGGTGGAGATGCTCAGAGGTGAGAAGAAGATGTTCTTGTCGTGGTAACTGGATATTTCCTTATAAAGGTTCATAGCAAAATCCATATTTTTGAGGGACAGATCCGAAATGGTGGCGCTTGGACGTTTTGCTTGGTGGACAGGAGCGAGGAAGCACATGTAGGTTATGATAAAAACAAATGCCATCTTCATTTTGTTTACCATCATTATTTGTGTCTGGGAAAGTTTTGCTGCACAACCTGAATCATGAAGAGAAGTACACATGACAAAAGATATCAAGGAAGCATAATTGAACAATCACTAACACAACTCTACAAACGATGATAAGGCAGGTTACATCTCTTAAATAACAGTTGTGACTCAATAAAGTAAGTCATATGATAATATTTTTTTTCCAAGATGGACTAACTGTCATACGTACCATTCAGCTTGGGCAAGATTACATCTGAAAGCAGCATCTATTATTTGGGGAACCAAAGTGCAAGTGTGCTCTGAGTGTTACATATTAACTATGACACACAGCCTGTGGTGTTGATCCAAATGCTGTCAGAGCTGTTTTCTGAACATTCAGGACCTCACAACACTTATCAATCAAAAATCAATAGCTGCACATTAATATGAAAAGAAATGAGACGTGAGAAACTTTAGGAGGAGTGAATGTTGCTTTAATCCTGGAACATTACCTAATACATTAAAAGAAAGAATGTGCTGTTGTAACATGTGAAATATAACCAAAAAAAGGATGAATTAGTACTTATTGTAAGAATGTAGTGAGTGAAAATAATGTAATCATAAAAACCCGCCTACCAACATTTTATATTCTTTCACAAGTGCATTTTAAATAGAAAAAACAAGCCTAACAGATCCAAAGAAAATGAAAACAACGATGAAATCATGGAATCCTCCTGGAAGTCAACCAGCACAAGAAGTCAAACTTTACATGACATCCAGTATGTTTGTGGAGGAATTGTTTTAAAGATATATCCACGCTAAACTATAGATGTTTATGCACTAATAATTGGTTCCATGAAAACACTGTAAACAAACTGTTTTAATGCGTAATGGTCTGTTCATTAACATTGTGTGTTGTAACCAGAATTCAGCTTGCAGGACTGAAATTTGTGGAAGAGAAATGAGAGAGATTTTAAACCAGCTGTGGGATTCAAGGATCAAATGCAAAAAAAAAAAAAATACAATGAACTTGTATGCACAGTGACATTTTTGTTGTCTTATTTCTCTCTTTGGATTTCAAATTACAAGGTTAAATAACAGTCACCCTTTAATTCTCACTATTTTTCTGTGACCAATCAGCCAATGTCTTTAACCCACAGTAACCTCAGTGCAAATGAATGTTTCTTTGCACAACTAACGTGCACAAAATTGCTTCAAAGTATTACTGGAATACATGATAATTCAAATCAGTGCAATTACACGAGTATTTCAGCAGCTGTAATAAAATAGAGGAAACAACTGATTGTACTTTGTAAAGCGGTGTCATCAAAACAGAAATCATAATTTTAACAGTCATTTCTTTATAATAAAGTCACTAAAATGTTATGACAAATACTGATGAAGAGAAACAATGTATGAAACCATTTGTCAGACTCTTTTTGGTTTGAAGTGATCCGTACTGTGCTGGAATAATGAACTATGTATTCATCTGTCAGCTGCAGTTTCATGGCGTTTACAGATTGCAAACTTTGTTCCCCATTGCATGTCAACTTATTTTGGGTGAGATATGAAAAATACGCGTCATTCGAAAATCTCTTAGATGCAGCTAACAGCTCCATAGAATTATTTTGTTCAATGGCCATCCAAAATGGTGTTTGTAGGATGTGAAATCTTAAATGTCATTGTGTCTACTCGTTTACTTAAAAGGTAATAACAAAGCCACAACATCAAAAATATGTTGCTGTCTAAATACCTTAGGAGTTCACTCATGAGTTCTCAAGTAAAATGACTGATGATGTCGTGATTAAATGACCCACACATTAGTACTGGCTAAAAGATATTTCAGTACATTGCAACAAGGAATAACTTCAAAACTACACTGGTGGTCTGATGGGGTGGGCTTTGGGATCACATCTTATGGCCTACAAACCAAAGTACAATACAAAGTTAGGAGGCTCGGTCATCTTGTGAACTTTTATCTGTGATCTAAACACTGGTCTCCTATGGCCTTCACAGAACACCAATCTCTGTATGTATTCACCTCAAAACAAGTAAACACACCCTTTGTATGCTGAGGATTCCTTTCCATCTCTTCCAGAGAAAAAACAAGAATAAAAAACAGTATACAATAGAAATAGAAGGCGCCATGGTAAAAAGGCAAATTGCAAACTTGGATTAACTGCATCATGAGTTCTGTGGTCACCCTCTTCCCAGCCTCAGTGCCTCACCGAGTTAGATTAGACTAACTGCTGCCTTTTCTTTGTTGTCGTTCTCTTCTCTATAGCCTGTCAGCGAACTAACCAGGGGAAATGTGTCAGCCTTCTGACTGTCCTTATGTTCGCATGTGCAAAAGGTTAGAGGAAGGAGCAAAGCTAACCCCTTTACGGGGTTGCCATTCCAGGCAGCTGGTAAACAATGTAAGCAAACCTTTGATAACTTCACTGGCTGGGTTTTTGTTGTTCGTTCACCTCAGAGCCAGTATTCTCTGAAAATAGAAAAGCAAAGAAAGCTCAAGTTAGTATATTTCAAATCTGAACTGGACACAGTAATAATCTGCATTACATTTATATTAAAATCAGTTAATTAATGTGCTCACCTGAGCCACTTGTTGATTTTGTGTTTGGTTGTTGAGGAATGTTCGGCTGAACTTGCTGCTGCCTGAGTAGTCAATGAAAATGCATGCTGTTATTTTCCATTTACTTAAAGGGGTTGGACACAAAATCTATCATACTACTGCATTACACAGTACACACTTATATGTACAGCACATACTCATGTAGTTGAGTATACACATATATATACATATAGCACAACTACTGAACTGGATTGCTAATAAGTGTTTACAATATTGTGTCCACACCCTGTACAGTATTCGCCAGACATGCAGTTGAACCTACCGATCAAAGTAGGCTTGTCTCCTCTTCCTCAGTTCCTCGGCTGTAAGCGTCTCATTCTGGCCGTCTTTTTGTCCTCCTGCAGCACTTCCTGCTGTCTGGCTCCCTGACTTCACATTTCCCACCTCAGACTCTGAAGACTTGTTGCTCATCACTGCTCCTATATTATTATAAAAAATAAATATCCAATTTTCAGGACTGACAATTTGCAAAAATCCTGATAAATACTGCGTATGCTTAGTGTACATATATTACTCTAAAAAATAGTTTTTAATGTAAACCTGGAATTAAATTTATGAGATAAAACTGAAGACTAACTGATTAATTGACATGATTCATGGTAAAAGCCTGATTAATACCGCAATGTATAAGGATATAGGAGTTTAATAATAATGATAATAATAATAATAATAATAATAATAATAATAATAATAATAATAATAATAAGTGGTTTGTTGATTTCATACACTCTATTTTTTATAAACTGCAAATAATCTGGATGAATACATTTCAGAATATTTAAAAACCTTATGACTCATTGTTTTACCTTGCATGCTAAGCTGTATGGCCCTGCGAAGATCAGCCTCTTCATCTTCTACATCTATATCCTGTCTGCTGAGTGCTAGAGCTCTCTTCAACTCTTCATCATCATCCACAACTTCATTCTCCACACCAAAGTTCATCTCTGCCTGGCTCAGAGCTGCTGACCTGCTGCTCAAAGTAAAAAGCTTAATCAGTCACCACAAGTAAGTCAAACATTTATTTTAAACAACAATATGAAAATAAATGAAATACTGTATGATCTGTACATTCATACCCTGCACTTGTCTGGGCCTCATCTTCTCCGATAAGCCTGGGCCGCTGCTGCTGCTGCACTCTCATGATCCCAAGAATCTGTTCCGCTTCACACTCAGGGAGGTTTCCTCGGATCACAAATATGGAATAACCTGTACAAATATAACTTCTATAATTAATTCTGAGCTGAAAAATTGAAAAAATTAAATATTTTGGTCTGTAAATAAACACATAAATCTATACATTCTATAAAAATAAGTCCATTTGACATTACCTTCTTGTTGTAATTGTGCAAGGAAAAGGGCTAAATAGGTGTCTGATATCAACTCTGGTCCAGTCAACAGTGAATTCAGGTTAAACCACTGTAATAAAAGCAAAACAGCGTTTTTTAGTAAATCAAGCTATATTCAGTGGTGGAATGTAAGTACTGTACTTATGCACAGATTTGAGGTACTTCACTTGAGTATTTCCATTTTATGCTATTTTCCAATTTTACTCCTATACTGTACATTTCAGGAGGGAAATGTTGCACTTTTTTTGTACTTTTATTTTGCCACTTATTGTTACTAGTTAGTTTTCAGATTAAGATTTTAAATTAAATTATGTATTCTAATATTCTAGCTTTTTTTTTTTTTTTTAAAAAGAATGATTAAATAAATAAATAGTTATGCACTCTGAGCTGCATCAGTGTGTGACAGGTGCTATATAAATTAAGTGTATTATTATAATAAAAAAACATATTATACACTTGTAATATAATATAGTGTGATGCTGTACTATTACTATTAATCTACCCAAAATGTATAAAATTGGCTCCACATTGATGGAACTACAGGATTAAAATGCTCTTACATGTATCTGTTAGTGATAAAACAAACAATATAATATACTATAATAATACAACACTCTAAAAGAAGCCAGTCTGCATAATGAGTACTTTTACTTTTGATACTTTAAGTACAAATTGCTGATTATACTTCTGTACTTTTACTAACATTTTGAATTCAGGACTTTTTCTCGTATTGGAGTATTTTTAAACCACAGTATTTCTACTTTTACTTAAATAAAGAATCTGAATAATTCTTCCAACACTGGCTATATTACAATTGTTTATGAAGACAAGTGTCTCATACCTGTTGTCCAAGTTTGCGTATAGTAAACCAGTGCTCCTTGTAATTGCAAATGAAGGCTTTCTCATTTCTGAAACATGAAAGTAGAAACAGTGACAGAAAGAAAAAAACAAACAAACATAAACTGCAAAGCATTTATGTGAATACATATGAAGACGATACACAATCTTGACAAAGAAACTTTACATTGGATTTATCATCAGGCTCTGGTACTCCCGGCTGTTGAAGAGGATAAGCTCCAAGCCCCACACTCTGAGAGCATTGCTAATAACCTGGAGAAATTATATGATAGAAAAGACACATTTATATTAATAACTTGTACGGTTTATTAATCTGTAAGTAACCATAAAAAGTGACTCTCTTAAACTCACTTGTATTGAAAAGAACCCGCTGTCATCCATGTTCCCAGACGGTTGCTTGAAACACAATCACATAACATAAATGTATACACTGTTTGGTTACAGCACGTATAAACAGACTGACCATCTGTATCTCCTCACCTGTAAAAAGGTCCTGTACTCCTCACTGCCCATGCCTCCCTCGGCCATCCTCATCCTCTCCTCTTCATCAAGCTGTTGAGCAATGGAGGACAGGTCCACGGGAGTGAAATACTCACCCTGCAGCAGGTTGTTGAGGCAGTGCTGGGCGCACAGAGAGCCCTCTTGCTACAAATAAAGGATAAGTTATTTGCGCAAATGACACTTCAAACATGACAGCACGACTTAATAGGTTTCTTCACAATTTAGCTTAGGAATTGGCTAAAAATTTTGTGCATTTGGTCTGTTTCCCCTCCTGTAACATTCATACTCAAGTATAGCCACATACAGCTAGCTTACAACACAACTAACTGTTTTTTTTACTCCTCTGTCAGGCCAGATAGCTGTAGCAAGTGACCCCATTTACTAACTTGACAAAAATAAAACGCTTACGGCTGTCACAAAGTCTTTAGCGTTATCACTCCTGATTGAAAACAAACGTTTCTATTATCTTTGGCTAGCAGGTGGAGTTAGCATTGTTAGCTGTCTGGACAACAATACTGCCAAACAGCACCACAGATCTCGTAACACCGGCTCGATAGGCCCGGTAAACAAATCACCGGCATGAGATCCAAGGTTTAACAAATGAACGAAGCGAATGGCTTGTGGTTAAATGTTTTAAATTAAACGTTTTTAACTTACTTTCTCATGAAATATGGAATCCATATTCAGCTTTCTGTCAAACATTCAACTCTGACCTCCAGCCCCGCTGTGTTCCGTCACCATGGAGAGAAGGACACTCTTTACCAGCGCCCTCTAGCGGCTGGGCTCCTCATTCATTAACATTAACTGTATGTAAAAGTTAAGATTAAAGGTTATATAGTCAATGATTCAAACCTTAAAGTCCCCCTCCTCTCAAAATGTGTTTTTATTCTTGTTCTTACAGTTGAATGTTTGAGCTTCCCTGTGCAGAAGGATTTATGTGCAGAGTTTGACACTAGAAAACTGTTTTCACATTCATCTGCTGATTTGAGATGATTCATGACATCGCAACTTGTTTGGAAGCTGGTCCAATATTTAGCTAACACAAGTGTGATGTGGAAACTTGAAGCCTCCAGTGCACAAACACTGAGGATGGACTTTTCAGTGAAGTAGGAGACATCTTGTGTCCATCAGTTAAACTTCTGAAATTAACATTTTTGCATATTCATGGATTCTGGGTTTTTCAATGAGGGTGAAGGAATAAGAATCATTCTAAGGATTTTAATGAGGTAATGGGACTTTTTTGTGGAAAAAACCCCATATCAGACACAGTTTTATTCCAAGCAAAGTATTTTTTTTATGTATCTTAAAACTTGTCTGGTCTGGTAGGGATTTTTAATTGACGAATTTGTACATTTTAAACCAGATATTGTTCCAATTATTGGAATCGGTGGCCTGTGTTGGATACACAGAACAAATGTCAGTATACATCAGATTTCTGGAAAAAAAATTGAGGATTATTGGATTATTTTGACACTCAAACCAGCCTATTCAATTAAACTGGAAAGCTAAGGATGTAATACTATACTATGAAAACTTCACACCAGAAAGTTCAACCGGGAAAATTTCATATCCATAAATCCAAGTTCTCAAGGTCTTGCCCACCATTTGAACTTTTCATGATTGAATTTAGAAAGTATTTTGAGTCTATCTTATTTAGGAAACCAGAATCAGAATCTGTTTATCAGCAAGTATGCAGCATACCAATAATGTGTCTTGGCGTTTGCTCCCACAAATGCAACATAGACGAACGAAAACAGAACAAAAGTAAGGTAATAATAATAATGAAATGAACAAAGTAGTGCTAAATTTAAATGAAAATTTCAAATAATTTAAAATCTATCCACAGAATAATAATAGTTTTGAAATGAGATATAAAAATGCAACGTACAATCTAAAGTCCAGTTTGATGAAATATATGAAAGTGACCAGTGCAGGGATTAAATGAGGGATGTGAAATGTAAAGTCCAGTTTGATAACAGAACACTTCAGCTATTTAGCAGGGCAGCAGACACAAGAACAGCTTCTTTCCAGAAGTTGTTCTTGTGTCTGCTGGTGGAGGTTTTTATGGATCTCAGTCTTTTTCCTGAGGGAAGAATTTCAAAGAGTCAGTGACTTCTTTTAAATCACTTCTTAAAACCCATTTTTTATAGACTTTCTTTTTTTGTGATGTCATCTTTTATTCCTTTTATTCTTCTTATTTTTATTTATTTATATTTATATTCTTCAATGATTTTTACTGTTTTTTATCTCCTTTTTTATCTTTTCTCTACTGTGTTTTTGCATCTTTTGTCTTCTTGTTTTAAGTTTTTTATGTTATCTTTATTTCATTATGATACCTAGTCGTTCTCTGTTATTGTCTTAATGTCACACATGTTGTAAGTGAGGCTTTCTATAAATAAAGTGATACACAGGTCAGTGTAAGGGCTATATAAACCTTGATCGCTATAGTGTCATTGTTAGTTGAATTATGTCCATACAACGAAGTTTTAACAAAAACAACATTCATAACTTATTGACTTAAAACATCATGAAGTACTTACACGCTGCCACCAGAGGGCGCGTGTATTTTCCATCTAACAGGATGTTTTGTTTACAACATTTTGACATGAATTAGAATCTGAATAATCTTTATTGGCCAAGTATGTTTACGCATGTAGAAATTTTAGTGTCTGTCAGTGTACTTCCATAAAAAAACAACACAACAATCTTCAGATATGACTATATACAAGTGAAACCGTTTCTGTGAACTGTAAACAGGATGAGAATAGTGCAAAGAAGTGAAGAGTGCTGAGATAAATATTAAATGGTAAAAAAAAAAGTCATGTTATTTTATATACATGTAGTCAGTGGTTATGTACAGTATATACAGCCTGGTCAAATATACAGTAAATAAGAACATTACTGATAGAAATACGGACACATCTTCAAAGGAGTGTCCTATTTGTTCAATAAATGAGTGTTAACTACATATAAATATATTTAACTCCCATCAATTATGGTCTAAAGTAGTCGCAAAAGGTTTCTATTACAGGGGGAACAGTCTCCTAGCGACACCTCCTCCTTTACGGCAAATGGAATATGGCGGAGGGTGAGAAATCCCTCAGCGGACTGGAGCTCAGCAAGGTATGATTTTCAAATAGCTGATATACAACTGACAGTGAATACTGAGAGTCGGGGACAGAATATAATAAATTATAATGCGCTAGTAACTTTATACAATATAGTTTGATAGTGCAGTGAAAGGACACCCGACTTGTCAAGCTAGCAATTGCAGCTAGCTGTTGTGCTAGCTACCTAAAATGGTTAAAATGTCTCTGCGGTTCCTTAAAGGTCTGCTCACGGACAGTGGGTGGATATTATATAATGCGGGCTTTCTCGGAGTCAGGACTTGCTTGTGCAGACAGCATTGTCGGTATAAACATGGCCACCGTGAGTCCCCCGTGTTGTGTAAATTTCTCCTTGTTATGTTGGTAGCCGCTTTTGTCCAACGCGCTTCAACATTAGTAAGTTAGCCGTGAGTCAATAAAATGTGAGCATCACTGTTTTTTTTGGACCTCAGACTCTTCAAACACCATTGTTTGAAAGTGAAACTGACTTGTGTTTTCATGTCGTTAAATATTTACAGCTTGACACTCGTGGTGAAGTTGACTGTATGGCATAAATTTACATGAAACAAAACAGAAATGACTCGCATTGCTTGTAGCAGACGTGGCGTATTATACTGAACTGTTGGCGCAAGTTATTGCTGAAGCAGCAGAATAAAACATGCAAATTTACTTGATATCTAGTGTAACTCTAGCTTCCACGTACAGTGGGTATGCCACTACAGTAAGTGATTGCCAACACGAATGCTGTTTAAATGAGCACATCATTTTTGTCTGCACCAACTAACCCTCACCCATCCAAACACTTGGCTGCTGTGACTGGAAAAAAAAGGCTTTGCTAAAAGAAAACTATGTCTAAATTCAAATTCAGGCACAGCTGTAAGGACAGTAAAACAATTTTTTTCTAAGAGGAAAGTATGTTTCCAAGTCAACTGGTTATACCCTTTTTTTTACATGGAAAGGATTCACTCCATCTCTTATTGGCAGTTCTAATTAAGACCTTTGGCCAAAAAAACATGGTGCACCTTCCAGTCACTGCTTAACCAAAAGTAACACTGTCTATGTGCTGTGTATATATGTATATATATATATATATATATATATATATATATATATCATAGTATACTTTATAGATGTGTCAATACCATTATTAGTATTTTTTGTTAACACAGATCTCACCTAACCAACTGGAAAAACTATCCTATGTATTTGTGTGCACACCAGCAAGCGTCAATGTGCCACAGTAATTCAGTAGACATGTGGAAGAAGCAGTGTGATTTATTCCTTACTAATAACTCAACTAGTCACTGCCTGTTATTTTGTATTTACTCTCTTGCGTGTTGAATGAATTCAGGCTTTTTCTCTTTGATGCCTGGCTGGTTGCGGTGCATTGCTGATTTCAAAGACATAACAAAGTGAATGTTTTGTGGTGGCATAATCAGTCAGTGCAAAATAACTTTTATTTCTGCCTTTATCGCAAGTAACACTAAGAGTCAAAGCTTACATTGATTAGTAAACATGATGCATTGCATAAAGGTAAATATCTGCATATGATCCTTATGATAAAGACTAATCTATGCAGTTGTGTGTCATCAGGTGGAGACAGATGTGAGTCATTGCAAAACAGGTCACGCTCTCCTTTGTTGCCTTGCAGGAATGGCAGGAGGCCACAGACAGCAGGGCGGACCTGCTCCGCTACCTGAAGGAGCAGGTGCCTCAGATCTTCTGCCTGAAGAAGGAGTCCAGCCCTCTGGAGGAAGAGGAGCTCATGCAGAGCCGACTCCTCCACCCTCTGGAGTGCTTCCTGTTTGGAGAGGATCCTCAGGAGGGTTTGGAGAAGCTCAAGCAGGGCAGCACCTCCTCCCAGCTCTGTGGACGTGTCTTCAAAGAGGGAGAGACTGTCTACTCCTGCAGGTCTGAACACATCCTCTGATCAACTGTAAAGTTATTACAACCATACAGACAGTAGTTATTTTAGTTGCCCTCATTAATTGTTTTGACTATATGGTGATAAATGTCAAGATCTACAGTGTCATAGGGCATCCCAAAACTATTGTTTTGATTGTTACTAAAATTTAGCATGAAATAATGCAGATATCAGAATGTATTTGAACAATACTCAGCCCCAGTGGAGTCTGAGGTTACTGGATAAAGTATGAATCCACAGAGTTCAAAGATAGGAATATATCATAGAGGGTGTTTGACTTCATCAAGCCACTTCTATGGGAATTTCCTTGCTTCCATAGGTTACAGTTTGCTCCAATTATGCTACAACACCACAGTAGTGGGGCTAAAGGCCTTTACACACTGGACGTGATTTTTTTCGTGCCATTAATTCGCACGTCAATATATTTTTTCGAACTGTTGTTTGTGTTATGAGTACTTACACACAGAACGTGAATATTACGAGGCGAAAAAGCAACAAGGTCGATTTATCTGAGTTTTCACACAGCGAAAACCAAAAGTGTAATCTGCACAGACAGCTGTTTCTTGTGACGGCCTATGTGGGGTGTTGAATATCCTGCTGTATGTTTTGAACTTATTTACCGTATCTATATTGATTGATCAGCTCCAGGTCTGTCTGTGAGCACTGCAGGCAGACAGGTAGGTTCACTCGCTACAGTGGGCGGAGAAATAAAGCCAATGAATCAATACATTGATGTATCATGTATGATATGCATCATCACCATGTATTTATAAAAACAAACACTGTGGATTTCTTCCCATGGGGCGGACATGCAAACTGTTTTGGTTCAGTAACTTCCTGCTGTCAGTCAGCCTGGTGAAGGCAGTTTGTCCTCTCAGATTCCCAGGAGTTGCAGCTGACAGGCGGCTACTTATGTGGACATGAGACGCTGATCATCATCATCACTGGAGGATGATGTCAACATCCTCCAGTGATGATGATTTTGTCCTTCTTCTCCTCACTCGACAAAAGAAGAGGAGAGCGTTATATCTGCTCAATCCACACCGGCTCCGACCTGTGTTCAGCGTCTCTGTCCACAGAAGCAGCTGCTGGACAAACTGCTTTCACCAGGCTGACTGACAGCAGAATGAGCCGTCACAAATTCTGTCGCAAATTCGTATTGCTGCCGGTGTGAATAGCTTTGATGCGAACTATTCGCAGACGATTATGTCGCAATTTCGTGTCGTTTATTTGCATTGCTGTGTATGTGTAAAGGCCTTAAGCTGCAAAAAGTTTGATAAATTGCAACGTCTGTCCATCGTGAGTTTGACAATGTTATAGGAGCGCACCCTTATCAATTTTACTTTAATCAATCAATCATTGTGTATATCTACACCAACCATTTATGTAAGTTAAACTGTGCTCAGCAAGAAGCATTCACCTCGTAACATTTCTTAAATGTGGGAAACAAAATGTAGCCTATAAGTTGGCAGTGCAGCTATTGTTGATCTTGTGATTTTATACTGTTATCTTCAATTGTAAAGTGGCCTATATTAACCTGCTTTGTCATTGTGCATGCACTTACAATAGAGTTTGTGGATAAATATTGTGTAAACTGTGTAGTTACTCAGCTAGCATTCACTGGGTGTGGCCAGCCAACTGTCTGTGACCATCGGTGTAGATACTGCAACAAGATTCAGCATTTCATCTCAAGCATGCCATTTAAAAAGATTAATGTCAGAAAAATAAGTGAAGAAATGTGAGTACTTCTTGGTGGCAACACTATTTAATTTACATAATGTAATACAAAAAGGACCAGACAAATATATACTGTGCTGAACATAAGATAATTGAAGACTTTCAGAAGGACACCTACATATTCTCTTCCTGTTTTCAACATCTGTGGTCACCACCACAACAACCATGACACATTCCCCTGAAAGCCACCAGATAATACCGTCTCTGGTTAAACTGAAACATTGGTCGACCGATTAGAAGATTAAAATAGAAGTGAAACTAAAAGTATAAAAGTGCTGGCAACAAAATGAACTCTGCACCTCTGGTTTCTGTTTTTTAGGAACAGATACTAAACACAAGGTGATGTCTGAATAAACTTAACTCTGAATAAATAACTATGATAAAATTGCTCATGAAAGTTAGTAGTAGTTCACTAAAACTACAATAAGTACTAAAAAGCACAAGAGATTAGGTGAAAGTTGAGTAAAAGATGAATGTGATATGTAGTGAGTGTAAAAAGGTTGCTCCTCTCCCTTTTCACTAAGCCTTGGTTCCCAACATTACTTGTGTTTTTGTGTTAAATCACTAATTTCAGTCTAATGTTTGTGTTAATTTCAGTCATGTTGCACAAATGTGATATGGGTTTCAGTTGAGTATTTTGTATTTCACATTGTTACATTTTGTGTGTGTTATCAGTGTAGCTCACCCTGTGGTAGCCTGAGATGGTACGTTCTAGTTAGGCGAGGCTGAGAAGGTAAAAGGCCAGTCACTGGTCTATTGAATGCAATAGGGGAGAGAGTAGGTGGCAGCTTGCTGTGAAGCTGCAGATTTTATTTGTTTGTTGCGATGGCGTAAGTTATCGTTGTTGAATTTCCCAGGGTTCATTTTTGCCTCTGTGTCGTTCATACTTTTGTTAATAAATGTCACTTTTTGTGCACATACTTCGGCCTGCCAACCTGTTTTTTTCCAACATCCCTTTAAAGGTTTCCTGTGCTCAAATACCAGCTTCTGCCCTTTATACGGGGTGGCGCCACTACAGTGAGACTTGTATGTACTTGTATGTTTGACAACACAAAATACAAAATAATAATAAAACTGAGTTGCTCAATTTGATCAGCGCTAGCTAACTGAAGCAGCATGTCCTCTAACATCAGAAAATACATTTTCCACTTTACAAGAGATGATCATTGCTTCACTTTGTTTATTGCAGTTAGGGTGAAACTGCACTCAAGAGGTGGTACAAGTTGTTGACATATGTCCAATCGGGTAACAAATCCTTTTCAACTCATTGCAGGGATTGTGCGATAGATCCCACTTGTGTCCTGTGCATGGACTGCTTCCAGGATAGTGTGCACAAAAGCCATCGTTACAAGGTCAGTGTCAATGTGGATGTTTACATTTTTATAATTAAATTCAAATCATTTCATGAGTGTTTAATTGTCAAAGACGCTAATCATGATTTTGCCTTAACAGATTAACAGATTTTATTTGAGTTCGAGTCAGTCAGAGCCAACTTGTTGCTAGCTGTCAATCACAATTTCATTAGATCATTTTTGTGCATCCACCTTAAATTTTGGGAAAAACACTTCAAAAAGATATGATTGGTTCAGATTTAGTGATTGAGTTTATTATTTTGTGTCACAGTGTCACATAATAATGCATCCCCCAGCTAAAGCAGTTGCATAACTTAATTGCGGATGTGTATATCCATTACTTATCAGTGACATACAGTATATGCATTTTTCTCAGATGCACGCGTCATCAGGCGGGGGGTTCTGTGATTGTGGGGACATAGAAGCCTGGAAGATTGGCCCCTGCTGCTCCAAACACGACCCAGGGGCAGCCACTGCCATGGTAACGGTGAGTTACATAATAGAGCGGAAAGAGGGACGTGGGAGGGGCGTACTTGTCCCATTCTGTGTCAGTGAACCCCAGAATGCTTATTTTCCCATCTTAGGCTTGATGCTGCTCTCTTAGCTGCAGCTTTGGCTCCGGAAATGAGAAAGAAAAAAACACTTTGTTGACCTGCATCAACTGAGAAAATTTATAACTACTTTAAGAGAGGGGGGGGGGGGACTGAGAGCAAATAAACTAGTGGGAAAAAGTTGTGGGTGAGACAGATTGAAAGCAGCCTTTCTACAATTGAATGGTGCAGGGATGTATTCAGTTTAATGCTTGGGTTACAGCTTTTCCCACCAAACTGCCACCTGGTACACATTTTGATCGGTTGTTGCTGTTCAGCACTTGTTTGTTAGGCCTATCTTTGCTGATCACAGCGTTTGGGCTTTCCTTTGATAAGATCATGTTCAGGGGCTTTGAGCAGACATGCAGCTTGACAGCTCTGTGCCTTTTTTCCGTAAACAGCAGGTGCCTCTATTAACACAGACATCGCTGGCCCCGGTCCGCCAGGCTGCTTTGTGTTCTCTACACCAGATCCAAACCTGTGCTTAACAAGCAGTGACACATCACATGACCACAACAGCATCTCCACACTGAACATGAAAAGCCCATCATGCTGTTCCAGACCTCTCGTTGTTTAGATTGGGGTAGATTCCAGTGCTTTTTCTCACACAGTAGTGTGACGTAGAGATTGATGTAAATATACAGACTCACTATATGTTTTGTTTAGTTTGTGTGTTAAATGTCAGACATTTGTACGAAATACTGAGCTGCTATGTGGAATGTTTGCTCTCAGGGGATTTGATATTAATGTTATCAGGCCAGATGTTTATTTTTCTCTTATTAAGCCAAATATGCAGACCAGTTCCTTGTCACATTATGGAGTCACTGCTAGTGACACAGGAAATAGGGATTTGTAAAGGTTATAACAGGAAACATTTCAGTGAAATTGCATATTGGTGTTGAAATATGTCTCTGTCTTTGCACTCATGTGCTTGTAGTGATGCAGCATTTTTATTAAATCACTTTAGGCTTATTATTGACATAACTAACAAATGACAATTTGCAATGTGTGAGAAATGTTTCTGTCAAGTGGAAGACAATGTTTCAAGGAAGTTATTTTTGGAGAAGTAGAGCTCTGGGGAGTGCTGGTGCTGTGCTCAAAAAATGTCCTGTGTGATTCTCTCCTCCCTTGCAGGATGAGTGTGTGTTGGAGCCTGAGTTATACGAGCGTGCTGAGAAGCTATTCCGGGTATTACTGTGCTACGTCACAGATTTCCTGGTGTGGGAGGAGAACTTTGAGCTATCAGCTGAACTCCAGCCGCGGTACGGCCTGTGTGATCACACACACATATAAAAAACCATATGCAAAGTGCCCAGCTTTACTTTTAACAGTGTATTTCTCCATCCATGCAGGACAAAAGACAATGCATACTACTGTGTGCTGTACAATGATGAGCACCACTCATACGACCATGTGATCTACACCCTGCAGCGCTCTGTTTACTGCGATCAGGCGGAGGCACAGACACACACATCACTCATTGACAAGGAGGTATTTTCTGAGTTTCATCTGCTTGTGACTTTCAGTTTACATTACTGCCATGTTAAAGGAAGCTACATAGAATTGCACTGTATAATTTCACTCAATAGCAGATAATCTCATTTTGTAAATATTGTTAACTGTTGCACAGGGTCGGCGGGCAGTAAAGAGAGGAACCTTTCGATCATGCCAGCAAGCAAAAGACCTCATCAAGGTAAATACCAGCCACTGATTTTGTGCCAATTTAGACATATAGATATTAATTCTTGAACCTGAGGCCATTACTGTTCAGTTTTTCCACATTTCACTGAGCTCTAATTCTTTCACTGCTGTGTTGCAGTCCAACTCCGAGCACATTTCCCTGCAGCCACTACGTGTAGAGATCCTTCATGCAACAGTGATGGCTCATCAGACGTTCGCTCTGCGCCTCGGCTCCTGGTTCCAAAAGATCATCAGTTACTCAGGTGCTGCCATCATCGTCACTGTACTTGCACTAAATAAGTCTCACAGCTTTACATACAGTTTGTGTAACTTTGACATGTGCATTTTCTATACCTGGAGAGACTGCAGTTACTGATGATTAGTGATTAGTTTGCTTGGGCTGTTTTTTCTAGTTACTGGTTTCTGATGGCTATAGTGCACATTTGTACATGTACAGTTGTATGTCTTGTGACTAGGAACCTTTTGTGTGTCTTGTGCAGTGGGCTTCAGACAGGCCTTCTCACAGGTGGCACTGGAGCCCAACGAAGACAACCCTTGCCTCATCAGCAGACTCATGCTTCACGATGCCAGGATGTACAAAGGCAAGTACATCTGACATTGATTTTCATACATAATAGCAACTTATTCTCACCTTGATTTCATACACTCACACAGAGATTTTTTTCTTATTTCTTCAAGGAGCTCGCAAGATAGTACATGAACTGATTTTCTGTACTATGCTTATGGAGACAGAATTCAAGAGGCTTTTTGCAATCGAGTTTACAAAGGTAAAATAAAACAATTAGAATGTTTATTTTATTTTTTTGGAAGTTCTTTTGCATAATTAAATGAGTACATGTCCCATCTTTGTCTTTTCAGCACTATAAGCAGCTGCAAAAGGACTTCATCCTTGATGACCATGACAAGAGTATATCCATCACTGCACTGTCTGTTCAGATCTTCACTGTACCCACACTGGTGAGTGTTGTTTGTTGTAGGAGCGTCAGAGTGGGCTGAATATGGCATATCTTTAATAATTGTGCCTCTTCAAGAAGACATTATGTATCTGTGCCTTAACATTTTTGCCACACTTTTGTTCTCACATTCTTGTCCTTTCTCCAGGCCAGACAGCTGATTGAAGAAGGAAATGTCATCAAAGTGATTGTTGATACAGTCACAGCATTGCTGCATGAACATCTGGATGATAACAATCGCTTCTTCTTCCTGGGCTACAACTCTGACAAGTTCTCTCGCATCCAGGTCATTTTCAGCGACCTCAGGTGATTAAATGGGCAATAGATTTTAACAAGTCCTTTGTTCCCAACTCTTTTGGGAACAAAGGACTCTTTTATCTAAGATCTAACTCCTGTCTTAGGTATATTCTGATCAGTAAACCCCCAATGTGGACTGAAGAGCTGCGGAGAGAGTTCCTAGCGGGGTTCAAAATCTTTCTCGGGCTTCTCAAATGCATGCAGGTAATTATGGCAATGCTGATTCATTCTTTAATAGCAGGACTACTACACCAGGTTATGGTAACTCAGTAAACCAGATAAATAATGAATCTTCTTTCACTTTTTTTTATCAGGGCATGGAGGAAGTGAAGCGCCAGTTTGGTCAACACATTGCAGTAGAGCCAGAATGGGAAGCTGGCTTTTCTCTCCAGATCCAGCTCCGCCACATTCTTGCTATGTTCCAGGACTGGTGCGCATCTGATGTGAGTTGTCATGCATCGCATCCATCAAACCATTATTCCACAACTAGTGGGAGTGCATCTGTTACCCCCACCCCCCTTGTCAATTCCCTTTGAATGGACAGAAAAGACAGTAAGAAAGAGAGGAGTATATTTCTGCTTCACTCAATTACTGCTTATGTTTGCCCCCTCAGGAAGAGGTCTTGCTGCTTGCATTTAAAGAGTGCCACAAAGTCCTGATGCAGTGCAATAACCAGCCCTTCCACCGGGAGCCTACTGACTACTACATGTGCAAGCACATCCTTAATGTTCGTCCGTACAAAGTGTCTCAGGAGGCTGTCAGCATACACCTGCCCATTTCCAGGCTACTGGCTGGTAGGAGAACTAATATTTGCAAATCTCAGTGATTTATATCCGTATATTTTCTGTTAACTTTGAACTTAATACTGTGTCCATTTTTTTTATCTCTAGGCTTGTATGTACTTCTCTGCAGAACAGGGACAATTGAACGTCTGCATGATCCTGTAAGTCATGTGAAAAATGGTGTTTATCACCATTTGTTCATCCCTAGTGATAAATGTTTAGTAAGCTTCCTGTGTCAGTGAGACAACAGTCAAATACTCAATGATTGCACTGTTGTTGTACTTAATGGGTGAAATGTCTTAATCGCCAGTGTTGTCATTCATCTTAATGTTAAGCCTGTTTGTTGCAGGAGAGCTATGACTTCACCCAGCTGGCAGAGCATCCTCTGCGCTGTGTGGTGCTGGCTGCACAGGTCTCAGCTGAAATGTGGCGGAGAAACGGGCTCTCATTGGTCAGCCAGGTATATTGCATTTTATTTTTGGAAATTCAAGGCATTCATTCTCTCTCCCTGTGTTATAATATGTTTGACTAATAATTAACAAATTTAAATTTTTTTTTCACATGATCAGGTCTATTACTATCAGGATGTGAAATGCAGGGACGAGATGTACGATAAAGATGTTCTCATGCTTCAGGTTGGTGCCAATTTTCCTCATGCTTTTAACTTTGAACCTTTTTATGCATGTAATGTGGTGATATCATATGAACCCTGCCCCCCTTCTGCAAATTGTTTACAGATAGCTGCTTCCAAAATGGATGCCAACCACTTCCTCATGCTGATCTTGTTGAGATTCGAGCTCTTTGATTATTTTAATGGAAGTTGTTCAAGCAAAGACCAAGTAAGGAACACCTAAAGTAATCATTCATGGAAAAAAGGTTTTGTGCCACTAAATGCTTTACTTTTAATGACATGCGACTTAATTTACAGGATGAGTTGATACAGTGGAATCGACTGACAGAAGAGATGCTGTACCTCCTGATCGTCATCGTTGGTACCGTGTTACATTCTACTAATCAAAATTGGGAGGTTACTTAGTTGATATGAACCACACAATAGTGTCTGATCAGTGTTGTGTTTCCAGGTGAGCGCTATGTCCCTGGGATCAGTCAGGTGACGAAAGAGGATGTGACAATGAGAGAGGTCGTCCACCTGCTGTGCATTGAGCCCATGGCTCACAGTAGCCTGGTCAAAGGCCTGCCAGAGAATGTAAGATACTGTCTTAATTATAGATTATTAATTATAGTCTTAGTTCTCATAATTGAAGAGTCATAAAATAAAACAAACACAAAATGTTTTCCTTGTAGGAGAGCCGTGAAACTGGCCTGGAGAGTGTAATTACCAAAGTTGCCACCTTCAAGTACGTAAAGAGTGTGAAACCACTTGTGAGTTTCATCTTGACAATAATTTTCGAGGAAGTTTAATCTGTCTATTCTGCTTCTGTTTGTAGAAAACCAGGAGTGTCAGGACATGGATTATATGAAGTGAAAAAGGAGCGTCTGGTAGAATTCAACCCTTTCTACTACCATTATTCAAGATCCCAGCATAGCAAGGTAACTCAATGCCTCAACACCAGTTTCACTTTAAATGGACGCAATTTATGTTGAATATCCCTCCCTTCATTCTTATTTTTGACCTGTTCTAGGCAGAAGAGTCTCAAAAGAAGAGGAGAGTTCAGGAGGGCAATGATAAAGGTGATTGCTCTCCTGCACCAAGAAGTGACCCTCTTCTTTACACTATTTACTAATTAATAAACTCTACTAACGGTGCTTTTGTCTGTGTTTGTGCTCAGCTCTGCGTCCTCCAGTGCCCCCAGCCTTCTGCCCAGCTTTCTCCAGCATCGTGCGTCTTCTCTGCTGCGACATTATTGTCCACATCCTCAGACGCGTCCTGCAGAGAGCTGCAGAGGACCGAGCGACTCATTGGACAGAAGCAATGATCCAGAGGGTAAACACTACATTTATCTTTATCTTTCCAGCATTACTATTTGTTACACAGACCACATTTAGTAACAAAATGCACGTTGTTATGACACAGGCCTTGCACCTGATCGGTCAGGCATTGCTTGAAGAGAAAACACAGCTTGAGGACAGCACTGTGGAGGATGTGACCTTTGATTTCAGTGTTAAGGCCCGAGGTAAGTGAAAACAGATTAGCAGTTGTTTTATCATTATTCACTAACTATCTTTTATAGCTATCAGAGGTATGACCTGGCTTGGTAAATTTTTATGACTTTAATGTCTCTTTTAGGAATTGGTTCAGAGCACAGCAAGTCAGTGTTCCTCTTGTTGTCCAAGATTAAGGCTCTTCCTTCCCTTGAAGCCCAAAAAGACATGGTCAAATGGGTTCTACAGGTAGGCTCATCAGTTAGCAGTTTCCAAACTAGATTTTTATTATTTGCGTTGCATAACTTTTTGTATTGTCTTTGTAGATGCCTCCAACATTTTGTATTAATGTTTTTGTGCTAGATGTTTGAGATTGTCAAGTGCCTCAGAGAGAAGTCCAGTCCAACAGCCTCTGTGAGCATGGAGACAACCAAACCAGAGGAGGTAAAAGAACAATGAATGATGAATTTATTAATACACTTGACGAGACTTGATGGGACCTACAGTAGCTCTATAATGAACCAGCCATGGGCAGTGATTTGTCTTCGTTTCCTCAGACATTATAAAAGAAATTAATCTATCTGTGTTACACACTGCAATTGGGCATTTAAATATAAGTTTGTATATCTGTATGTAAGACAATCTACTTTAGTGAAAAACAATAGCTAACTGGATCAAGTGAGATAAATACTGATTTCTGGCCTCCAAGAACCACAGACTCACTCAACACTCATCAAAATCATACTCATTTACATCTCCGTCATCACTTCACATAAAAATATCTGACCATTTCTAACCTCACCCTTAGTCTTAACAATTGTGCATCCTCTCTGTATAAAAAGTCTCTGACTTGTTTTTGCTTTGGTCCAGAGTGCTCAGGACAAAGAAAAAGCTGAGCGGAAAAGGAAGGCGGAGGCAGCCAAACTCCACCGGCAGAAAATCATGGCCCAGATGTCAGCGATGCAGAAAAACTTCATTGAGTCCAATAAGATGCTGTATGACAACATGCCAGAGAGCGGGGCACAGGGAGAGACTGTTACATCTACTGAGAGGTGAACTTTCTAAAAATGGATGTTTCCTGGTCTGAAACTGAATCAATTAAACAGAATCAATTTGATTAATTCCAATTTGGGTAATGTTTATTCATCTAGCTGTGCCATGGAGCACAGGGAGCTGTGTGTAGCCATCGGACCCCACCGAGGCTCCACCCCAGCCGAAAGGGAGGTGCTTACCTGCATTCTTTGCCAGGAGGAGCAGGAAGTGGCGGTCCAGGCTCCTGCCATGGTGCTGACTGCGTGTGTCCAGAGATCCACAGTGCTGACTCAGTGCAGAGGAAAGATACCAACCAACAGAGCAGATGGTCAGTTTCATTCACTGTAACTGCAATTTTATGGGAAAAATCAGACTCAAACTTATCTGACTCATATTTTCATTGTATTTTTATCTTAAAGGGACGGGGACGTCATATCCCCTCTTCATGCCTCCTGAACTGGCTGTGGGGGCCCACACTGGCAGCTGTGGACACGTCATGCATGCCACATGTTGGCAGAAGTGAGTCATCACAAAACAAATTTGGCCATTTTTGGAATTATTTTTCTCACATTGCTCCTCTGTTTTTGGTCTACTGGAAGGCACATATAGTTATCATCTTCTCTGTTTTTTAGATATTTTGAGGCAGTCCAGAATACAACCAGAAACCGGCTCCATGCCGAACTGATCATCGACCTGGAGAATGGGGAGTACTTGTGTCCCCTGTGCAAGTCACTGTGCAATACTGTTGTCCCTCTCATCCCTATGGAACAGCTAACATTCAACTAGTAAGTCCAGTCTACCTTCCTTAGGCCAATCTGCAATGATATGTTGGAGGTACAGATACATAGAGGCTATTTTAATGTTTCTGTCATTGTGTATAGTGAAAATGCAGAGATAATTGGCCAGCATTTGACCATGCCTCGCTGGATCCAGATCATCTCTGCCAGGATTAAAGGACTCAAGTCAATCACTCAGGATAATGGCAAGACAAGCGAACATTCCATACATGCATCTATTTCAACAACTCTGCAATTTAAAGCTGGTGATCATGTGAAATAACAGGGTCTTTTTTTTTTCCTGTCTATCTTGCAGATTGCAACACAGAAAGCAGTAGTGGTGATGGAGACACAGGGCTGTGTGGAGAGGGCCAGCCAGACTTTAGATCCATTCTGAGCTATGGTGTACAAGAACCGTGAGTGACACCGTCCACTCCGTCAGTATTACTCAAAGTTATGTTTCTTGTAGCACAGCAGTCCGAAGTCTCTTTTGCTGCTTGTTTTTAGGAGAAAGTTCTCAGACAGCGTAGCAGAGATGCTGGTTGTGTGCGCCACCACGGTCCACAGGGTTGGTCTGCAGACGGCACCCAATGAGATGTGCCCACGTGTGCCCCTTATGGCTTGGAACACATGTGCCTTCACTATTCAGGCCATTGGTAAGACTCCTCATTTTAGCTTCTCTATATCCTTTCTTTCATTTTTAAATTATCTAAATATATACGTGTGTGTCCTTGCAGAAAACATATTGCAGGAAGAGGGCAAGCCACTCTTTGGGTCCTTACAAAACAGACAGGTACTGACTAGCACACAGTTCTCACATATAATGCATGTCATGGTTTGAATTTTTTTAGATATCGTTTTTGTGAAATACTTCTCCATTTTAGCATGCAGGTCTGAAGGCGATTGTTCAGTTTTCAGCAGCCCAGAGATTTAAGAGCTCCCAGTCTGTCATCCAAAGGCATTTCACCGATATGTTGGGAGGTACCTGGTCCATCTAATCATAATTAAAATGCATTATAAAGCAAATGGAGTTCTCCTTTGTGTATGAAATGTACAATATAAGTTAATTTTGCCTTTGCCTTGGTTCTCTTCCCAGTCTTGCTGCCTGTCCTGAACAGAAAGACCTCCCCCTCTCTTCTGGAGGTTGACTTCTTCCATCTTCTGGTAGGTCTTCAATAATGGGAACAACTGTGTCGAGAATAGACTCCAACTTGTCTTGTCCTCATCTCAGAATAAGTTATTTGACTTTATTCTGTCACACAGTAACTTAATTAATGTATTTTTTATGTGTGAATCACTGTTAATAAATACAAAATAATGATTATAGATATGTGTTCATGCTTTCAAAATGCGCAAACTTGTTGCCAAGAGTTTTGTTTTTTAATATAATCTTGATTTCTCAAATTTGACTGAAAATTAATTAAAAAAACCCAAAAAACTAGCTCTTTTAGGCTTTTACTTGAATTTATTCATTTGTCAGAATTGGTGTAACCGTTTTGTTTTGTGTGTGTGTGTGTGTGTTTTGTCAGGTGGGTTTGGTGTTGTCTATACCCTCACTGTATCAGGAGGAAGCTGTAGACTTACAGCCGTCTGCTGTCAGCTCTGCCTACAACCATCTGCACATCCTACATCTGGTCACCATGGCTCATGTGCTGCAGATCCTCCTCTCCTCTGCAGGTACAAACAGTCAAAACTCAACTATACAAACTGGTCTATTAGTACTGCTGATATCTACAATTCACTGAACTCCTACGGAGTGCTTACAAGTAGCAGTATAAAGTGATAAAGATGATTATGGTGATTAAATAAAGGATGAATTTCTGTGCAGATTTCCCTGCTGTAGCGGGTGGAGAAGACACAGAGGAGGCCAGAGTGGCGGGAGAGCTGTACTCTACAGTGTCACAACACACTGGAAGGTACAAGTGCTACACATCATCCTGTCATTTATCTGCTGAAATGCTGGAGCATAATTCTTTTATAAGTTGTTTGTTGTTGGATATAAACCAATATTGATAAAAGTCACACTAGTAAGCTAAGAATTTTTCTTGGAAAAAAAAAAGTGAAAGTGTTAAAGTACGTCTAAGGGGCAACTTTGAGAGATCTCCATAATCACAGACTAACTGACTTGAATGTGGATCATGTAGTCCAATAAACATCTGTCTGTGTGGATTAGATCACAACTGTTGCAGTGTTAGTACAGCGCCATGGCTAAGGGTTTTCTTTTGGAGTTGAAGGCACAAACATCTTTTGTCAAGGAAAAATATACTGGATACATGTTCCCTCATGAGCCACCAATAATTGCATTGAGTATGGAGAAAGTTTGTTGTAGCAGGCGGAAGGGGCCAGTTATTTTTCATTTCCCTGTTTTATAATCAAATTTGACAGGAATCGACCACACCCGATGTAATGGAGACTCATGCCCACGCAAACATTGCTCCTTGCCATCAAGGCCATGCTGCATGCTCAGAAGTACATGTACGATAATGTAGCTTATTTTACAGATTGTTCTGTGGTTTCCCCATCAGGCTGATTCCAGACGTGTCCGGCAGCTCTGTGGCTGAAAGAGTGAGGAGAGGAATAGAACCTTTCCTGCGCTGTGCTGCTCTCTTTTTCAATTGCCTTACAGGAGTACATCCTCCTGAGGATCTTTTTAGTTCTTCTGGTAAGTGAAATGTAATTGCTATATCATCATATCATGCTGTATATACTAGTGAATTCAGGCTCGACATTTGGTCTATTGCAGTTACATCTCAAGGACAGGTGGAGGCACTATGCAGTTATTTGGCACTACCCTCCAACGTGTTCCAGCTCTTCCAGGAGCACAGAGACACTGTTACTCCACTCCTGCACACGTAAGTGATAAACATTGAAGCAAGGTCAATGTATTTAATCTGTGATGTCTTAGTATTCAGGCGAGTAGTTTTGTTTCATAAATGTTTATTTTCTCTCTAAGGTGGTGTGGGAGCCCAGCTATAACCAAAGCCCTGAAAGGCAAAATCCAGACAGTCAGGTAGACTTGGTGTTAATTCAGTCACCCTTTTTGTTTTTGTAATTGAACATCTCCTAATAATTAATCAATAAACTCATATTTCTACAGATATCCTAGGAGAAGGAATCGATTAATTGAGCTTCCTGAGGATTACAGTGCTCTCCTCAATCAAGCCAGCCATTTTCAGTAAGTGGAAAAAAAAACAGAGTCCTTTCATTCAGTGAAAAATTCTGCCTCTGATGTTCACCCTTCTTGTCTTCTCTACACTTTGTCCTCAGATGTCCCAAGTCTACAGATGACGAGAGGAAGCACCCGACCCTGTGCCTGTTCTGTGGGGCCATGCTCTGCTCTCAGAGCTCCTGCTGTCTCAGTAAGCTGGACGGGGAAGACGTGGGAGCTTGCACCGCCCACGCTGCTACCTGTGGCGCAGGAGTGGGCATGTTCCTCAGGTAGGTCACTGGGACCTAGAGATTAAGAGTATTATTTTTCAGTTGTAAAATGTGCTTTTGATATTCATTTTATTGATTTGATGTTGACAGGATAAGAGAGTGTGAAATCGTACTGATGGCCAGTAAAACCCGAGGAAGCACATATCCTGCTCCTTATCTGGATGATTATGGAGAGACTGATCCTCACCTTGTGTAAGAATTGTTGATTTAATTGACTTGGTGTCGATATATATGGCCACAAAGTACATATTTTCATCATTTCAAATGTATTTTTTGTTCTCTTGAACAAACACTTTAATGAAATAGATCCTCTGTCTTTTCATTTCCAGGCGGGGCAATCCATTGCACCTTTGTCCAGAGCGTTACAGGAAGCTGAACCAGCTGTGGCAGCAGCACTGCATCCTGGAGGAAATCGCCCGCAGCCTGGAGGTGGTCAACGTTATGTTTGCATTCGAGTGGCAGATGTTGTGATGATTGGTCCAGCTGCGGCGGCCGGGAAATAAAGAGCACAGCCATAGAGCACAGTCTGCTCCAGTGCTCCCTAGGCTTACACACACACACACACACATACACACATACATACACACCCAAACAACTAACCCTCCTACAATCAAAGGAGGCCTGAGTGGCCAACCCCTCCCTGATGAAACCCCTGCTGGAGTCCAGAGAGATGGGACGGTCAGATGAGGAAGAGGAGGATGAAGGATAATGGATGGTGATGGATAATGAGCAAAACCGAAGTCGCCTTGTTTTAATTTGATTGTCTGCTCTGAGAATGAGTTTCTCCTAGAGTAATGTTATTTGCAAAGAGGCTCATTCAAATAAAGACAAACATCAGATACACACTAACATGTTTCTGTTATCAGTTTATGGATTTGATTTCTGTCCTCAGTAATGCTGTGAATCTTATGAATTCTCTTTTTGTGTTAGAAATTCTTATTTGTCATAAGTTATAATTGTTGATTTCTGCTGTTGTGGAGGGTACATTCATTTGGAAGTTTTTTGGGATGGCCAGAGACCATTTTTTGCTTTTTCCCCATTAATTATATAGATGGTCCAAATTACAGGGCCATATCTTATTATCACCTTTCCTCATATATGTATGTATATATATATATACACACACATATATAATGGATAAAACATTTATAGAATATACATTATTTTCAAAGTTGTATTGAAACAAATCCAGTATTCTGAGAGCAGTATACTGTACCCTGCTTCCATGATTTCCTAATCTAGATGCAGTTAATGATAAGTAGCCATTTTGGCACATTTAAAGTATTTCTTTTGTTTTTGGTTGAAAATTTCAGCCTTTTTTTTTCCCTCACTGAGCACCAGAACCAATGAGTGAATTATATGAATTTATACCACAAATAATACTGTGAGATGCCCTTTTACAAAAAAAACTCTAAACATATTAGGTCAAACATATCCGGTGTTTACTGCATGTTTGTAGTGAGTAAAACCTTTTGAGGGGACCACTGTCCAACAGATTATTAATCACATTTCACCATTTGGTGTTTACTCACTAAACTCACTCTTAAATTGAATTTAAGAAAAAAAACTATGTCAATATTATATTTAAGAAAGAAATGTAAATTTTATTGACAAAATCTAAGGTAATATGTTATCTTTTTTCAGTTACTCCATTCATTATTGCTCAGCCTTTTCAGGAAATTATGTGTGAATATATCATTTCTTCCTTTTTGTGTTGTTTGACAGTACTACATGACTTCCAGGCTGTGGAAATAAAGACACTAGCCTATCTGCAGACAAACTGTTCTTGTCCCCTTAATTAATTTGAGTGTAATACTTTGCAATTTCTAATATCTTAAAGCATAGAGCACATAGAGCGTAAAGCATCAGTTTAAAAGGAAGTGATCAAATTGCCTCTTGTGTTGCCCACCTAAAGAATAAACGAACAATGGTCCATTTTTGTCATTAAAGGATAGGTTCACAATTGTTCATGTCTGTTTTAAACCAATATGCAGGTGCTCATGTATCTTGAAACCGGTTTTGCTTGCTGAGATCATTCCTTCTCTTCATACTGACCATTAAAAGATCCCTTCCTAAGGTTAAAATGAGTTAATCAGGACAAGTGAGCATCTTCCAAAGTTAGTTTTTTTAGTACAAATTCACTCTTTGTTACTATCCCTCCACTGTAGCTCAGCAAAAAACCCCTAAAAACAACAACAAAAAAAACCTGGAAATATAAAGAAGAGATTTTGTACTTAAAAACAGGCGAACTTTGGAAGATATCAGCTCTAATAGTGTAACTCACACTGCTGAGGCCTCTTATTAGCTGCAGCTGAACTTTGGAATATATTGTTGGAGAGAAAGAGGACTATGGATTTTGTTCTCCATCACTTACATCAGAAGCACATCATAAAAGGATCTCTAAATGGCCAATGTGAAAAGCAGAAATGATTACAGCAAGCAGCAATGATTTGATTGTACTGATGGGCATGCTAGCTTACCGGTTAATATTGTTTTGTCAGTCATGTGAGATCTCCAGATGAGGGACAGATAGGCAGAATTCTGTTCTTCCAGAAGCGTACAATAAATTGCATGTTTATAACACACATAACACATTAAAATGCAAAAGACAGAACTGCAGCTTAATTAACTTAAAACAAGCTTTAATTCAGAAACTTCCAAGTATCCAACTTATCCAAGTGACATTTTTTCCACCTGCTGAAGCCATAATATTCCATCTCAGTTGCCATGTGCTCTATAATTTCTGAAAATAAAGGCAGAGAGAGCAGACAGTTCCTTTGACTTGCCACAAGCCGACATTTTGAAGGCTTTGTCATTAAAACGAATTACATTAAAACAACCATAATAGCCTAGTTTGCAGTGTGCCGGTCTGTAAACCTCCCAAAATAATGACAAACAATAAAACCCAGCCATAACCAGCCCATAAGTTTTATTGTCACGCTTTTGGTAGCTCATTCCAGCAGAGATGACTGAGGTGTTTTCATTAGATCAGTAGACCATGGTGGCATTGCTGAGGCACATTAGATTTATTTTATTATTGTGATGGCTTCTAGAAGATCTATCTGTTACTCATGGATTTCTGTCTATGCGAGTGCTTTTAACTAATGTGAAAGCATGAGCATAGAGTATTTATCACATTGTTTTCTACTCTCAGCAAAACCTATATTTGCTCAGGTATTTGAAGCTGTATTTTTTGGTAAATTTCACATTTGCTGTTGATTTAAATCAAGCAAAGAATGCACAGAAATGACCAAAAAAATGTTACAAAAATGTTGCAAAAAAACTAATGTTCTTGCAGGCTTTATAAGGCCTATTTAACTTGAAGCCAAATTCCTATGTGCCTTGATGCGTGAAATGTGATTTATATTTTCTACAAACTCTCGATAGAATAATTTTAATTTGTTTTGACTGCATTTCCTATCATGCGTTGAGGCTAAATCAGTCCAAAAGCAAAGTATGGGTGCTTCAACTTCAGACCCACATCACTAATTTGTCTTCATCAAGCAATAATATATTTTAAGCTACATTTCAAGTTCATTTTGACTCCAGTGTTTAAACTGACAGGTGTATGACACTGTTTTGGACACCTGTTGCAGCACGATACACTGTAACAGGCAACAAGATAACAATCATACATTACATTACAGTACAGATGTGCGCAGATGTCCAGAAAATGTATATTTATGGTGATTTATGATTTATGTTATGTAACTTGTGGTTGTTAAAAGGCATTATCTGCGCTTCAGAAAAGATGTACCCCGTCATTCACAGAATTGCAACAAAATATTTCATTTTCCTCACACACAAACTAACTCCTCTGAAGCTTTTTCTCAGTTTTAGCTCTTGACCAAACTCATACAGATAAAAATCCATGAATGTAATGTCCAACAACTTTCATAAAGTAGCCTGGGTTAACACTGAAAACCCTTTCTGGCCTTTTAGTGTTGTTGTTCACAGAGGCCTGAGAAGGGTCAGCTGGCTACAGGTATTTGCTTGGGTGGCACGTTGTCTGGCCCATAGTGCGCTTTGGAAGTGGAAGGAACGTTAATGTTGGGGTCTCCATTGTTGGCCGTGTCTATCTGGTTGTTCTTGCCGAGGCTCTTGATGATGTTCAGGTTGGTGCGGGCAGTTTCCATGAAGCTGTTCTCCAGCAGCCAGCCATCAGACTCAGAGTTGGGGTCGCCCTGTCTCAGCACGTTTTCCAAGGAGGTCTGGAGGTAACGAACCCCCGTCAACACCGACAGCTAAAACAAGACACACAGACTCATATCAGTGACAGGATCACACAAAGACATGAATGCAAACCATATTACAAAAGGTCAAATAAGTTGAGTAATATTATTCCTCCATATGTTGTGGTGTATTTTTGTATCTGTATTTTATAATGTTTGTGACAAACAGTATGTGCATCTTTTTTGACAGATATATTTGGGAAAATAACACAAAGTTAAGGAGTACAGGTAAGACTACAGGAGCGTCTGCTCCAAGTGCTGCATGGATGACCCAGAGATAATATGACAGCAGAGATTTACTCAAGGATTAGTACTGCAAGCATGTGAAGTGAACGTGTAATAGCCATGTTAATGCAAAGACAGGTGACACTGATCATGTCCTCCAGTATTGTCAGTAAAAAAATCACAGTAGCCTATATTTCTTTAACTGTTGGAGTAATTTGACCAAAGAAAATATAAACTCTCAACTTCAACTTCAATATTGGGGACCTTCTGTTAACAACTTGTATTTCCTGACCTCAAACAGCCAGGTGATGAGGACTGTGAGGCCAATGGACTGCACGATGTGGGTATAATACTCCAGTAGCGCCTGGCGACACCCTTTCATCCACAGGTTCAGCTCTTCCGTCTGGTGTTCATAGTTGAAGTGAGCGGAGTTGTTGGTTATCTGCCGCTGGATGCAGGGCCGCGGGGAGTTGATGTTACAGCAGCTGAAGGGGACACCGTCCATCAGGTACTTCCCCTCCACGTTACTCCTCAATCGGCTAGAGAAGGAGAGAAAAAGAAGGAGTTTCAGGGCCGTCTTGTGTGTATTAGATAAGACATCAGTGTTTTTGTCCTGCGCTTTGTACTTACTCCATCACATCTTTTTGGGACATATCTAGGTAGCGGCTGCTGATCCACTGTATTTGAAACCAGTCTTTATAACCGTTGTTGCCACAGCACTGGAACTCTATCTGCAACATGTCCACAGTACGCTTCAGGAAGCATCGTCCCGGTGTGTCCGTGTCCTTATAGAACCTCATGGCCTCTGTAAGCCCCAGGTTCAGTGACTCATCTAGCTCCCCGCGCATGGTGTAACACATCAGAGCTCCCACCAGCACGCAGAAGGTGAAAAAGAAGGTGAATATAATGTAGGGCAGCATGATCAACTTCCAACGCAAGAACTTGGTGGTGTCCACGCAGTCGTAGCAGATCTTGCCCCCCAGGAAGTTGATGGCACAGGCGATGAGGCCCACAGCTATCAGCATGTTGGGCACGTACTGGATGTCCCTCTCGGCCATCAGCTCTTCTCGCTTGTTGATCTCCACCTTGAGGAAGAGCCCCAGGCTGAACAGGATGGCCCCTGTCACCACTGAGATCCAGTTGAGGATCCATAGTACCTGGGCCAGCTTGTCCCTCTTGGTCTTGGTGAACTTCACTCTCAAGACCGCCATCCTATATCTCTTCTCTGTGTTTTTCCTTTAAGTCCAGTGGGGGATTAAGGGTGGGATACAGGTAAAGCAGGGGAGAGGAACAGGCTATGCAGGGGGTGTGGGGGACCAAGAGGAGGGGGATTGGTTGTGCAGTTCTCTGAATGTCCTCTTATAAGCAGCTTAGCCAGGTAGTTGTGATTGATATTTTGTGGACACTGCATTATGGTTACACTGTTGGTGCTGGCAACTCTGTGAGACTACAACCCTGAGAATATATAAAAAAGAACACATCCTCACATTACTTGCTGAACAGTGTCTTGCAATGGAAAACACTATCAGGACAAAATGCAATGAAGTGTCATCAGCTGTTCTACAAGAGCAGGAAAAAATCTACATCTGAGACAAATTGAGAAAAGATCAGCAAGATCAGATCTATAATTTGGTGTAGAAAAAACACAATAACTTCCTTTAAAATGCAGTGTCTAGAATATCTGCTCAGACAGAGTAAAGGAAAAAGCTGACCCAGTGAAAGAACAAGTCCACTGAACCTACCTTAACCTGGTCAGCATTTACCTGGCAAGTTTGATCTCACTCTCCTGCCATTTTCCCTTTGTTTTCTTGCTGACATGCTCAGATTTAGTCCTTAAGAAAGGCGAGTAGTCGTAGTGACACAGATAGTATGAAGGCAGCCGCAGCAGCATCAGTGTAAGACTCGTAGCCAAGTCCTGACCCTTCTTCTAATCCCCTTTAACCATTAATCAGCCCTGGGCCCCACGAGGGATTTGGACCTACCTTCTGCCACCTACGCAAATCTGACCTGTCCCAGTGCTGTGAAAGTAATGGCTGATGGCCATTGTGTCTATGTGTGTGTTTGTGTGCGTGTGTCTTTTTCACTGAGTCAAAAGTAAAAGCAATCAAAGAGCCTACACATCATGGTATACTTTCTGAAAAGTGATGTTATATTATCTACGACATTATTATTATAGTACACAGTTTGATTAAGACTTTTTTTTTGATACATAAATACATAAAATGAACTTATATTCAAGCAAACATGCTGCCTTTTAGTGCTTTTTATGATTACAATCTAAAGTCTAAGTCATGAAGGGCAAACTAATGGTAAATACTCACTGAAACAAATATAGAAGAAAAACACTACTACTGGTGGAAACCTTCCAGACTTTGGTGGTTTTGGCTATGTCCCAGTCAATGTTGTTACAGCATGTGTTTTTGTCTTTTGCCAACTGATGACAAAACCCGTTCTGACCAAAAGTGCCACATATATGAAAGATTCAAGCTCAGCAACAGTTTTCTGCCTTCCATGATTTAAATAGTTCCTTCTCAACCTCTGCACCTTCTGGTATTATCTCACCCCTGCTGATCACACCTATTCTGTTTCCTCTCGCAAACACACACAAACACACACGCATAGAAATACTTGCCGCGCTGCAAATCAGCCAATGAAATGTTAACTGAGAGTGAGATTAGTGGATTAACATGTACCAAAGTAGCTTGTGTAAGAAGAGAACGTTACTGTAGCCGCTGGGTCCAGCCAGTAAATCCACGGGAGAGACAGAACATGCAGCATGGACCAAGAGTGAAGTTTAACTGAGCTACTTGACAACTAGACCACTGTCTCAAGTAAGTATTGAGAAGACAACAAATCTTTTGATTCCTTTGTATGGAGGCGCCTCAAAATAATTACTACCACCATCATGCGTTAGTCTGTTCTTGCATGATCTATTGATCTAATTAAGGAAACATGACTGAGAATGGTTTTCCAGGCTTAAGTGCACAAGTTATTTAACTACTCATTGAAATACCCTAAGATCATTACATTAGCTATGGTTGAAACACCTTTAGTATACACTGTGTGAAGGTGTCATGTTAGTATACATGTATAGTATACGTACAGTATAAATGTGGAAATAGGAAATAGTCTTGTATTGTAATATATATATATATTTTCAGTAATGGTACCTGGTTCACACATATGAGCTTGTCTTGGTGTTGACCCCATGACCCGAGGATAGAGGCTCAAGCATCATGCTGGAAAGCCAGTGGTCCGAGGCGTTGGCCAGCAACAACATCAGAGCCATCATCCGCTGGCTACGGAAGCTTACAGCTGAAGGTAGATCAGGAACATTTGTATTCTGTAAAAACTTAAATACTCAAAGGTACGTTGTTTGATTCGACATTTAATCTCCAATAAGGTGACATCAGCGGAGAGGAAATCCTTCCGACTTTCAGCTGCTGGGTACAGAGGACGTCAGAGTTTGCCAAAAAAGAGTTATTAACCCTATGTAAGTGCATCTCACTTAATCAGTGACATCAATTGAAATGGGAATTATACTGTAATTTCAAGTGCACAAGTGGGATATTAGTATCTCTTGTGTATTGTTTATTCACGCAGGCTTCAGTCGCTGTCAGGGACTGTGGATGTTTCTGGATAAAAGTTCTTTCACCAGGGTGCACATGCTGCTCCAGAGACTGGGGAACCTGCTCACCCTGGCCCAGTGGGCGAGGAGACATTTCAGTTCAGCCCACCTCTGGCATGGTAACACACTTGAGAACACACACAGCATACATCTAGAACAACATGATGGTTTGCAGTTGTAATCCTAACTAGAACTTGTATATCTCTGTCATTTAGGTGTGGGGGTCCCGTGTGTGGTGTGCAGGGATACATATGGCTCCTCAGAAGTCAGACGTGGCTGTTGGAATCGAGCGCACAGGGCTCTGAGGCAACACATCTGGCTGGGACGGCTGGTTCAGTGGTGGGGCATCATGGGGCTCTTGCCCAAATACCCTGGTACAGATATCATCTCACACCATTATATTGGCATGATGAACTGTTATCATGCCTCTAAATGTTTGTCTGTTCTCTGCTTTTGCTGCCAGAGGCTCACGAGGTGAAACGCATCTCTCAGATGTGGAAGGAAATGGATCACAGCCATCGAAAAGCTTGTCTTGAGACACTTGGGTAAGTCATTCTTCCAATTTCTCTAAGTCTCTCTTTATTTCCTCTCTGAATGTCCTTTTTTAATTTTATTTTTTACATTTGACCAGATGGGAGGAGGTAGGAGTGGAAAGATGGAGCTCTTTCATCCAGGGTATGGTGACTCAGCTGAACAAACAGCATGGCTGTTTTTGGACTTCTGAGGACTGCACAGATCAGTTCTACCCTCCTCCTAATCTGCAGGCCCTGCTGAAGCTTGTGCTGGTGCCTCATATCGACCACATGTCAGTCCAGGCAATTGTATCCATTTAAGTACAGCTTGTACAAAGCTTTCTGTGTACAGCAAACTGTTTGTCCTTTTGTCTCCTATTCTGATTTATCCTAGATATACAGTATATTTGATACAGATTAAATAATCCTTAATCTACATATGTCACAGCTCATGTATTTCATTCTGGACATGGCGAATTTCCTGCAGTGCAAAGATGACCTCCTACAAGCTTTCTGCCATGCCTTCACAATTCCTTCCAGCTTTTCCCAACAAATTAGGGCCCTGTGGATGCTTGATCATGGACACGTCAAGGTATAAGACAGCCAAGAGGCAAAACAGCTATTAGGCATCAGACAGGTGACCAATTATAAAACTTACATTGATGAAGAACATGTGCACACTGACTGTGAAATAGTGAGCTTCAAGGACCAGTTAACCATCCTGTTGATCACATTAGTGTCCCTGTTGAAGCAGCTATAATAGTCTGCAGGTGACACTAATGGGCCACTCGAGTAGTGAATATGATTAATGTAATAATTTTTTTTTCTTGACAGCTCATTCTCTCTCTTGCTTGGTATACTGCTTTCATGGATAATAAGAAATTAGCAGATGCCCTGTCTTTTTGTGCATGTACTTTACATTTCTTCTCATATTTATGTATGTTAGGAGACAACATCTTAAATGCCATTCAAAATAACCGTATGAAGTTATCGTATGTTATGTTACACCCTACCTAGGCCTCCATGGAGCTGCTGCTGAGCCCCAGGGCTGCTGTCCCCTGGCTCTCCTGGCAGCATCGTTGCATCATCCACTGCCTGCTGGCGAGGAAGCAGCCTCAGTTAGCGTTAAGGTACCTCAACTGGACCACGCCTGCAATGGAGAGTGCCGAGGATGCCAAGCTCTGTGCAGATGTGCTACTTCAAAACAGGTAGATTCTGGCACGCTTAATGGCTTCCTACTCATACTATGTGTTTGATTACCTAATATTATTAAGTTAAATTTGATTAACTGGCTTTTTTGCATGTTTCTGACAGTTGTGTCTCTGATGCCTGGGCTCTGCTGAAGAGAAGCCACACAGAAAGTGATGACATGGTCGTGCACTTCCTCCAGGCGTGTGAAGGATTTGGTCTGTTTGCAGAGGCTTTAAAGTACATTCCTGAAGGATATAATGTGGGTGAATCTCTTGTAACACACACACACAGCAAAACATACTGTATATACCAGAGATGCACAGCTTAGAAAATACTTTTTTTGTTAAACATTTTTATCAGGGTGAAGGAGACAATGGTAGGATTGAGACTGCAGGCTCACAGTTGCTACTTATAGAGAAAGGTAAGGCAGAGAATATTAAATGACATAAGGACAGAACAAAGTGCATTATATTTCACAATGAGAATTTATTTCAACAGACTGTTCAGCAGGGAGGCCACCCTGTCCGCTATCCGCCAAACTGTATCAGGCTCAGAAAGTGAACTCAGTGTCCTCAGAGGAACTTGTCAAACTAGTCAGAAAGGCTGTGATGGAAGTGAGAGAACTACATCCCAAGATAAGGTACTGAATTTGTAGAAGATTGCATGGGGATAAAAGAGTTGAAGAATGTTAAAATGCATTAAAATGTGTTGCCCTAGAGATCCCAGCAAATAATTTCTCTATGTCTCTCTTTATTCCAGTGAGGTAGTGTGGCCAGAGCGCACAGAGAGAAAATTAAAAAGCAGAGAGATGTTTCTGTCAACCCAGGCTCTGCGTCGTCTCACGCCCAGCCCATCCCCGGTAGACATGGCTGGTGGAACAGAGTACACAGCACAAGCAGATGAACCAGAAGAGGAACAACCTGTCATTGATAATGTATACAGATTCAGTGTCCCTGCTAATGGATGATTTATACAATATGTGATTTTATTAAAAAAACAATCCCTAACCTTTACATGTGTTCTTGTCTCAGCAGCAATCTGAGACACCAGAGTACATTTCTTCCTCCGAGTCCCCACTTGTAGACGATCTGAGCTCTGAGTCCGTCTCCTCCTTCACCTCGGCCTCCTCATTGCCTCTGTTGAGACAGGACCGTCCTTACGTGTATCAGAGTACCTTGACTCTGCAGAGGATCTCGTCTCTCCTCACTGATGGAGAGAACCAAAGCAGGGAGGAGGAAGAGGAAGAAGAAGGAGAAGAAGAAGAGAGCAGAGCCCCATCATCATCGGATGTCTTGATAGATTGCCCTGAGCCAATAGTGACACTAGATGGCACCACAGACCTTAATTCCCTCAGCAACTTGAACAAAGACAGTCTGGTTGAGCTGATGCTCTCAGGAGAGGGTAAGTGTTGAGTTGCATTTTCATTACACACCATTCACACTACCTCCAGTACCTTCCGTCTTTGAGCCCCAGGTGGAGAGTCACAGTTTCCTCTCACCTGAATACGGTACACAGGTACATTCAGCTTGAGTGACACAGATATCTCAGGATAAATTTTGGTCTACTGAATGTTTACACCGCTGTATGAACTTATATCTGCAGAGAAAATGGCCTGTTGTAAAGGTGTGTCTGAAGAAAATGTTCATGGTCTCCCAAATGTCAGCACTCTATGGAGCTCTGGAGTGTCACTCAACCAAGACGACCAATCAGATTGCATCCCTCCTCAGATTTTAAGCTTTAGTGGGGCAGCCACATCTGACTGTTTCCTGGAAAAGGAACATCATCAGGTAGACAATATCTCTCTTTACCTGAACAGTACATACTGTAGGTTGATTGTTATAGTACCTGTTTTCCAAACAGAGCTCTTAATGTCTAATAATTTTCACTGTATGTGTCCAGGAAGCATGTGAGCATCGTCAGCTAGAGGAAGCAGGGGGATGCTTCACTCAAGGATTCCACGATGTAGTGGACCAATTTGAGAGCCTAACTTCCTGTGCCCTGTTTGAAACCACTCAGGATCTACTGTCTGACCTTCACCAGAGCCTTCAGATAGAAGAGAGTACAGACTGTAGCTCAGGGGCCTCAGCAGGGATGAGTGAGCCAGGAAGCTCCCTCCTCACCCCTGTGTGCAGCTCCATGCAGCTTCCGATCCCTGCCTCCAGGGCATCTTGCAACACACAGACCAGCTCCGCTCCTTGTGACACTAACCATGAAAGCTCCCTCAAAGCACAATCAAAGATGGATGAAGCCTGTGTCCAGAGCGCCTCAGATCATTACAAAATGGGCAGCTGGTGGAAACAGGGCCTGGAAACCCATAGAGCTTCCTGTAGTCTCTTAGCTGTCACAGAGCCTGGAGCAGCTATCAAATCAGGTGATTTTTGGGGGGATATTTTTAGTATATGCAAATAAACAAACTAGTACTACATATATACAGCCGTACAGTGTACAGCACTCCTCACAGATACTCAAATGTGTGCAACCATTTGCCTAGCTGACATTTAGAGCCCCTACAAACATTGAACATGGTCATTAGCAATATTCTAATTGAAAAAAAGCCATTTATGTCATTGCCAGCAAATGGGCTGAGGATGAATAATTTGTGTTTGTTTTGGCCAGACATAATTGTATGTCAGAGGTGCTGCTGTCCCCTGCAGGGTGTAGGATGCAGGTACGTGTACCCAAGGTGGGGGGTCTTGGCTGCTAGGAGAAGGACACTGAGGAGGAAGTGAACTGTCAGAGATTGGTTCCCTTAACCTTGCTGCAGTCACTCATCTGTAAAACAACGCCCTCTCCCTCCTTCCACGCTTTCTGTGGGGGGTTTACTGTCTACCACTTCAAGCAGACTTCCCTCCATCTGCCGGGCTGTACTGATCACCACTGGGCCTCAGGGATCTACGGCCTATTGCCCCACACTGATGCCCCAACCTTGTCACTGGGACAAGGGTTAAAGACATAATAGTGGAGCAATGTTGCATAAAATTAAAAGAATAGTCTCAGATCAGTGGACACCCATTTATATGATTGTTTTTTTCCCCAGTGCTGAGTGCTAACATTGTAACTTATGACATTTCAACGGAGAGTGGTGCTGACAATGTTTTTTTTTATTCTTGTGTTTCTGCTCATTCACAGATAAGAAGCCTTCTCTTGTTCTAAATCAGCCATATTCCTACAGTCTGGTCACTACTAAGCAAAAAGCAGACAGCAGAGATGGCAAACAGGTAAGTCCCTCTCATCATACAGCACATACGGTACATTGAAGCTGTGGTGTAACAGTAAAGGCCAGACTGCTCAGTAGGGGTCACTATTGTTCCAGTTAAGAAGCTTGTCACCGTCTCCTCTTCGGATGATCTCATTTTTGATCCCTGAGGATTTTGCTTCATCACAACCCAGCAGGTGCCCACTTTACTACCCTTCTACACCCCCCATCCCCCCCCACCCCCCTCTCCTGTCCTCTAGCATAAACATCAATGCTTCGAACATCTCCGCCTACAATGATGTCATTTTCTAAATATGAAGGCAGTATTTCAAGGGACATGAACCAGTTGTAAATCTGTAAAAATACAAAGTAAAATGTGCAAGAAATACTACAGAATGCACACAGTTATTATTCATTTGTCAATTTTATAATGCCAGATTTGACCACTTCCTTGTAAAGTAATGCTTGTGCATTAGCCTGAACGTTACACTGCTAAGCATTGTCATATCATTGCACGGATATGATCAGGTAATTGTTTTACAGAGGTTTCATTGGATAATTGTTTAATTGGGATGCAGTCACCTAATTATTTTGTTCAAAATTGGGGACCATATGGAGCTTGGCAGGTGAAATGTAATTAGGCCGTGTTAATTTATGATGATTATACCTTGGGCCTGAGTAGTCTATACTGTACCAACAGTGTGTGTCTATCACGGCTGATCTATTTTGGTTGTATAGTGCATGTTTCTGGTGATGGCATTACATTATGTGTTTCCAGGGGGATTACAATGAAAGAAGTGTTGTTAGTGTTATCTAATTGTTCATCCAGGCCAGAAAAAGAAGCTGTGAAGGATTCTCTTAATTGGCAGATTGAGAGATAGTAATGAGTAATGTGTGAAAATGAGTTTAAGACAAAATATCTGATCAGACGGTCATCTTTTTAATGCCAAGGCAGCTAAAGATAAGAAAATCAGGATATTAAACAGTTATTAGTATGAATTTTCTTCTTGTTCTATACGACCTCATGCATGACTGTTTATGATGATTATTGTGGCTCAGTTTTGTCACAGTGGTGACAATAAAGTCACTGATCAAATCGTGGAAGCTCACTAAGAGATCGTGCCCATTTTAAAAAGATATCAAAATGAAATATTATCAGCTTTTTCTGTCTTTATGATACAGAATATCAACATTTATACAGAGAGCGGTGGGGGAGCGTAGCACTGGGTGGTGTTGCATGTTGAAACATTCAAGTTTCAAGGGGAGATGAATGGCCTCTATTATGAGCATTTAATCAGTGGCTGGTCCAGTGCTTCCAGTCTCCTACACCCCCTGGGGAAAATTAATGGGTACAGGATATTTCATCAGACCCTCCACATCAGTGCCCAGGATATGAGGCTGTAATTGTGTCTGTTTTTGCTGTTGTTTTGTGTTCCAGGCAGACAAAGTGCAGCTCGCAGGTTGGAAGGTTTCACAGGGTGCCATAAGGAGTGGAAGAAGGAAAGGCAAACGAGTGAAGTGAGCATGACACAAAGGACATGGAGAACTGAAATGATTGAGAAAAATAATTTTCTATCAGTGATGTCAAGTCTTTTGACATGATCTGGACATGCATTTGGTATTTGAATTTGGGAAGGATCAACTCATCTCAAAATGAACTTACAGGTCATAATACAACCTTGATGATCACCACAAAGACTTTTCACCTTGATGTGAGGCATCCCCTCCTCATCAATCAACTAGTCGGATTCTTCTGACAGCTGCTGCTGATTTTATAAGTAACCGTTCCCACCCAGTGCTGTTGTCCTGCCACACCCTTTCTCTCCCTCTGTAAAACACCACATTTCTCAAAAACGCTCACTCAATAATAAATCTCTCAGGAATTATTGATGAAACATAAATTATTGAATATTTTGCTAATTAAAACTCCAGTAAAACAGACCGTTTTGGTTCACGTTGTGTGTTTTTATAATGTTCTGGCCGACACTGCAAGGATGCATGGTGGGCAGTTTGAAGCACAAACATTCACAATGCAACGATGGTGTCCTTGAAAATGATTCTGCACTTTAGATTCTTCACTGGTTTCCTGCTCTTGAAAAAGGATGTTTGCTTTGCTGCCATTGCATCTCATGAAAAATGGATGACCTCCCAGTGCTTTCTGCTGCCCATCGCTCCCCATATTTGCACAGAGCCCAGGGACTACATTTGGGTTAGCATCTTCCACCTCCCTCCCTTCCTCCCTCCGTCCCTCCCTCCCTATGTGGTTTGTTCTGGGGGTGAATAACTTAACACATATTTCAGCTTGACACACTTCTGCTCTGGGTCTCCCCTGGGTGCCCAGTTCACGAGCCCACACATGCTGTATTATTTAAAAGTGGGGTTTGGAGTTCTGTGTGTGTGGATGCGCATGTAATCTTCTGTTTGTGTATTGGGAATACCTTATGGAGTTGTTAGGCCTTTCCTTGTGACCTTGCAGGTGTGGCAGCACCTCTGATACCAGATGATGTCTGTGGTCTAACAAGCGTCAACATAAGCATGTCAGCACAGTAAAGGTTTGAGCTTTATTTTTTAGATTTTCTTTTTTTTTTTTTGCAGGTCTGTGCTTTGATCTTTGTATTAGAAAAAGGAGAAAATACTGTCTCACAAGCAGTATAGTCCTCCTATACTGCTTGTATAGGATGTTTTTATGATATCGTATATCATAAAAACAGCAAAGTGATTTATAATAGGAAATAATAATCTGGGCAATTTATCAAGAATAAAGATCTGCCAACAAAAATGCCCACGAAGCATAAGTAGAAATACCTAATGATGTTAAAAACCAAAGCAGCTCAGAGTGTCGAAATGAAATCAACTTTCTGGTCAAGACCACACACACACACACACACACACACACACACACACACAGAAACACACACACAGAAACACACACAATAACTCAAGCTAATCTGAGAACTGATAACATCATGGAAATCAGAGTGCTGCGGTGCAAAATGGCACATAAATCATGTGCAGGGAAGGGGATGCAAAATACTGCAGTTTGTATGATGGATACAAATAGCTGTCTGATGTCTGGAAAGCTCTCGTATAAATACTTGTCTTTGTGTTGCATGGGGTTTTTTCCTAGGAAACTGCAGGACTATTAATATCTTCAAATGAAAAATTAGTCACTAGTGATGCTGTCTCTGTTTCAACTTTGTCCTCATCATCTCAAAATTAATGTTTTTACATTTTGTATCTCTCCATCCTCCCATTCTGCAGCAGGCTATGTGGAGGCTAATCAAGGAAATAATCATACTTCCAACATAAAACAGGGGAGGTTTAGACTATGCAGTGAGGTGACAGGCAGCAAGCACCTCGCCCACTGGAGGGCACTGTGAGTAGTGCAGAGGTTGGGTGGCTGAGGAAGGGGAGAGACACCTGGGCCGGCCCACCAGATGGGTTTAACATGTCAGATGGCTTTGACAGCTATCTGCCCTTCCTTAAGGACTGTCACCGTGTATAAATAAACCATTACTTTAATTTGTGAGCAATATGTGAACAAAATATGTGTGTGTGTGTACACGGGCATGGTTGCATTGAACCAACTGATGTACAAGTGTTGCATAAACATTCATTTTTTGCTGTTTGTTTGTAGGTATTTGTATTGACCTCTTAATCCTCAGTCAGTGCAAACTCATTATACTCAAATCTAGAGAACTTTATTTTAAATTCTAGAGGAGATTACAAATCTTCCAAAAAACAGCAAACATGTCAGGCTTAATTTTGGGGAAACATGCATAAAATGATGCACAAGACATTTATAATATTTGTATTTGATGGAATAGTGCAGCCATAATAGCATGGAGCTGGAATAAGCTGATACAGAAATACACAGGTACCTGATACTGAAGTTGATTTTCCCAACATTTTATGTGCTGTACTGTAACCTACCTAAGAGGATCACGGGGAAAACTGTGTGTTAAAGGGTTAAATGTCATAATTATTTGTTAAATACTTGACCAAATGGGAACACCAGTGAAGAGGAATCTCCACAGCCTGGTTGGAGATAAGATGGAGAGCCCTGAAGGCCTCAGTCTGCTCATTAATTTGCAGCAGAGCGCGTCGTCGGATGCTGCGCCTCCGCTCATCGCTGCCTCCACTGCGCAGCCGCACTTTCTCCAGGACGCAGAGCCCGAAGAGGGAGACAGAAAAATGGCCCTCGATAATTTAATTTTCGCCCAATGCATCCTTTACTTTTTAGCCTTCGTGTTCGGTTTCATCGCCGTGGTGCCTCTGTCGGAGAACACGGAGGATTTTGGAGGGAAATGCCTGCTGTTCACGCGGGGTATGTGGCAAAATGAGAACATCACTGTGTCGAAGCAGCGCTTCATCGTGGAGGAGTGGGGACCCGAGTCCTCCTGCAGCTTCATCACTTTTGTCGGGATAGCGTCCCTCATCCTGTCCGCAGTGCAGGCTTGGAGACTGCTGTTCTTCCTGTGCAAAGGACACGACGAGTGAGTGACCGTTCACTTGTGCTCGTTCAACACAATTCAATACCAGCACTATAGAGAGCTCGATAGGACCCGCTATATAAAGCTTTAACGGCTCAGTGAAAATGTGTCTTTTCTGTCCTTCTCCCACGCCCTTGTCTGCACGCCGCTCTGACAGAATCATAGAATTACAGAATCACCATTAAATGCGTGTATTAGACTATAAACTGTGGTATAATGGTTGGATTTTGAATGAACCTATAAAAACGACTAGTCACTGTCGTCCTTCTTTAGAAACATGGAGGAAATACAGTGTTGTGTTGCCTTTGAACAATTAACATACCAAAGGCTGTCAGGACAGCTGTTTTTTTTTTTATCTTGTTTTTACATATTTTGTGATATTTATCCATCATGTAACAGTGTATTTTTTCATGTGTCAATGAAAGGCATCATTCATCACCAAATGAATGCTGCAGCTTGTAACAGGCCTAACTGTATTTCAGTGACGGGCCTACAAGTTACAGAAAAAGATGACAAGCATGTCTTTAAACCTTGATAATGTGCCAGTGATTGAGACGTTACAGGTTTCAATGTTTCTGTTCTCTCCTGCCTGCAGCTCCATCTTCAACGCCTTCCTCAACCTGCTGATCAGCTCCCTCGTGGTGTTCACAGTCTTCCTGTCCAGCACCATCGTCAGTGTGGGTTTCAACCTGTGGTGTGACTCCATTACTGAGGGCGGGACTATGCCCAGCAGGTGAGAGAGCAGCACACTTTTCAGAGAATTTCATTATAAAGAAGAGTCATCCTCCTAAATGTTTGTTTATGTGCATTGTTTTTTAGCTGTGAGGACCTGCAGGACACTGACCTAGAACTCGGGGTGGACAACTCTGCTTTCTACGACCAGTTTGCTATAGCTCAGGTAAGACTGTTTTTTTTTTTGTGGTCATATTATCCACAAAATCCTGAATCTCATTCATAAATACAATGATTTTCCTCCTGCAGTTCGGCCTGTGGGCTGCCTGGCTCACCTGGCTTGGGATCGCAGTGATGGCCTTCCTGAAGGTCTACCACAACTACAGACAAGAGGACCTGCTGGACAGCCTGATCCACGAGAAGGACCTGCTGCTCGGCCGCTCCTCAAGCCGCAGCTCTGACCTCAAGACCGGCCTCATCTAGAAAACCAGAGGACGCACAAACACACACACACATGCTCACAAAAATCGTACAGTCCTCTCGCCTGCCATGAGAAACACCAATGTTTGCCTATGTAGACAATCAAAATCAATTGGCTTTTGCTCCCATTGACCATGGATTGAAGCAAACTGAAGGGTTTCGCTTTGTTCTCGAAAGGTAATTGATTTCCCCTCAAAAAAATCCACCAATGGTTGTTAATCCTTGAAGAGTCCTGCTTTATTGAGTTCATCCATCCACTGTGTGTGCATTTCTCTTCAAGACACACAACAATAGGCTAGTTAAGCTCTGATAGTATTAAAACCATTTAATGGAACCCCAGTTTTTCTTAAATCATGAATTTCTATTCAGTAAAACAGTATTAATGGCTTGGACAGATTGTCTGATGGATCATGTTGTCTTTGTGAAACTTCTGCATGGACCTAATGCATGACAAATTAATACGGTGGTTTTTAGATGTAAAGGGATGTTATTTTGTTTTATACACCAATAAATGTGTTCATTTCTTCCTGGTAGGGTCCGCACTGCGTCACAGTGAAGCGAGAACTCTTTGCATGCTGCAGCAAAGTAAAATGATGTGTGCTTTTGCAGTGTATTCACACTTTTATCAACAGTTATAAAAAGGTGTTTTGTAAAGACAAAAAAAAAAAGAAGTTCAGAACATTCATGTATTGGGCAGCCTGTCCAAAAAATGCTTTTAGCGACTTGTGTGAGATAAATAACAAATCCTATCTTGTGCCATATAGTAACTCAGGCTTCTCCTTCACACTCTATAGGCTACAAACCTATATACTGTATTACTGTGAATAGACGCACAAATATGCCTGCATGCATCTCTCTCCCTGTTACGTACACATCACGCACTCAGTTATTGTCAGAGATTACAGGAAGGAAGCAAGTCACCTGCTTGACTTTGATAGGCAATGACAGTTTTATTTAAAACAATTGAAATCATAAAACGGTAGGAACTAAGAAAACCCTCCATAAAGGCACTTCTTTCAAAGTGACCATAAATGTTATTTGGACAGCTGTGAAATGCAGCTACTGAGCTAAATGTGCATATACAGGACATGAGTTCACTGGGTATTGTTTTATTGCTAATGACAATTTAGTTTGACAGTACAGAGTCAAGAGTATTTCTTCTTATACAGGTGTTATTAGCCTCATATTGCTTTGACATTCAAATGTGAAACCTCAAAAATCCTACGCTTTCCTTTGAGTTCCCTGAAACCTGTTATATAAAGAACAATGTTTTACTGGAATCTATGTGATGTGTGTTATTGCTCATAACGAGAGGTCTGTGGGATGTGCATCACTGCGCCCTTTGATTCCTAATCCATTTGTGTGATGGTTTTGGCTTATTGAATTTTATTCGCTTCATTTGATAAAGGGACTCACAACATGGACATACAGTATCCCGCTCTGTTATATTTCTGCGTTTGGCCTCAAAATAATAGTAAAGAACTCGATATAAGGCGTACGTCTTCCAGCCCACACACAATCCATACATTTGTCCAAAGCTTGATTAGCATTTGACATCACGATTAAAACCTGAATATTGTTCTGAAATAGAAATGTAACAAAAAGTTTAAAAAATTTTAAAAGAATCTAAAGTTGGATATTTGCGTAGATGCAGATACACAGTATAGAAGAATAAATAACATTTAGAAGAGAGGAGGATATTTTGGTGAGATTCAAGCGGTTATAAAGAGGAACACTGTCAAAAGCATAAAGCATTCATTCAGTTTGAGTATATTCTCTTCGAGGATAGATAAAGAGAGAGAATTCATAATATTGTGCTGCAGATCTCCTCAGTGGGACTAAGAATCAGCTGAAGACAGTCAGCCATACAGAAGACCAGACAATATAAAGTCTGTAAAGAAAGAGGTGTTGTTTTTTTTTTTCATCTGTTAGTCGTTCGCCCTGGTACTGGGAAGTGATGCAGCCCTGTGTTGTCTTTCTCACTGATCATTATGGAACAGCTTACACATTTGTTCTTCCATCCTCCTCCTCCTCCTCTCCTCGCATGAGTCGGTCAAAAGCCGTTTCCAAACATATCTACATTCATTTATGTGCAATTACAAGGCTGAATATTGTGATAGTCCTTAAGTATATTGAACCACATATACACATTCAGTTCTGTGTAATATCTGATATACAGAAATCATGTAACAAAATAAATATATGCATTCCATGGAAACATTCACTCACATACAATATAGACTGTGACTGTGAACTGAAAATGTTATGGTGATTAAGTGAGCATTATACGTGAACATTAACATTGCGAATGTGCAAAAAAATGTCAGTACAACTTAAATAAGGAGTGGCTTTCCCACCACTTCAGTACATATTGTATATACACACATGGACATGGAAGCTACATATTTCTGGGATTACACATTTTTTCCCTTTTTCACTGTGACAGTGTACAGAGACCACAGACAGTGTAACTTACGGAGCCTTGCCAAATGGCTGAGGTGTTTATAGGCCTGGGCACCTTCAAAGATAGGAAAAAGAGGGGTCTGAAAAAAAAAAAAGGAGGAGGCTCCACGTCTCCACCTGTGGTCGGTCTCAGTCACTGCATGGTCAGCCATATCCAACAGCCCCACAGAAGCTGTTTCATATGCAGCAGGTAGACAGCCAAAGCGGCCTCCAGCTCCTCGCACACCCTCTGCGGGCGCTGGCGGTCCGTGCAGTACATGGCCACGCCCAGGAATGACATCATCAGGAAGAGGCAAGTGAACAGGGCGAGGTGGGGACGGGACGGTGTCGTCTCATAGGCTACACAAACAAACACACACCCAAACACACAAAACAAGACCAGTGTGTTACAATGAGCTTTTGAATTGTCACATGCTTAGATTTCTCACTTTGCTCTATAACAAGACCTGGTGAGAAGCAGGTTTTTGATGGAGGATTTAATGTGATTGTGCCTTGTCACACAAACTGTGCTTTGTGTGTCTCAAACATTGTTAAAAAGGGTGTTATAGTGAGATGCTACACTCCATATTGCATTGCAACAAAGTTAATCAAAAGTAGAATTTAACCTATGTTTTAACAACCAACTTAAAACCTTCTCCACACATAATTAGATCCAATGCTCTCTCTTAATGAAAAAGTGCAGTGCTGTTTCCTCATGCATATTGTGATTCTGTATACTTCCAGATAGACTTACCACCTAAACAGTCACAGTAAGGAATGTCTGTGAAGCCGACAGAAAAGCCGTCAGTCAACATGAGCAGCTTCAACGGGCTGCTGTGCCCCTATAGACTCTACTATCTCTCTGGGACAGACGCCATGGTGCCTCATTTGCATGCATAATTAATTATGAAGAGTAAATCACTTGCTTGTGTTTGGACGTCTCTCTTACATTATTTTTAAATAGTGCAGAATCCCCAAAGGACATTACGTTTATGATGCAATCTCCTGACGTTTTAATGCATTTTGTTCATTCTGTTTACTGCTGTTACATGTGGGTGGAGGGGCCCGTGTGCAGTTGGGATAGCAGGGATTTCGAGGAAAATTTTACAAACAACTGAAATTAAAATTCATGTGGTTACTGTATGATTGCATTCATGTATTCATGTTTCTGTAAATGTAGAGCTGAGATGGACAGGATGCAGAAAAAACATGGGTGGTATGCAGCCCGTCATTGTAGTTTGGTAAAGGTGTTAAAGCACCAGAGGGCAGCATGGTCTCTCAGGTTTGCACAAACACAAACAAATCCTCTTTTTTCTCTGCACCGACTGTGACTGAGCAGGATGTACTCTGTGCAAACTTTTTACTTGTTTGCATTTTCTCACCATGTACTGTGGTCTCTGGCTCCCTGAATCGAACCCTCCGCTCGCCTTTCCGTCTGTGGGTGGGTTCTGTGTCTGACCCGTAACTGGGGCTTGGCCTCTTTAGAATAGAGGTGGGAACTTTGCCATTGGTTATCTGAAAAAGATACAATTCAGGATGAGTAGGACTCATTACAAGACATTTCAAAGAACCAGCAGCAAACAGCTGGAGGCTACAGATCTTCTACAAACAAACTCATAACTTGAGTAACACTGCTGAAGATGGCTGCAGGTGTTGTTCTCTTTACCATAGGTTTTGGTGTGTCCTCCTGTTGGTGGTGGGTGTCCTTTCTGTGGCGGACCTCTGAGTGTTTCTCCCGGTGGGAATGAGGAAGACAGTTGACAGTGTCTCTGATGGATTCTGCAGCAGCAAACCGTTTGGACAGCGCAGACACACACTGACCCAGGGAGTCTAACAAAAAAACCATGACCATACATGTGTATCAATCCAGTGCTGCTTCAAACTGGAGACTGCACAGTCTGCTCTGAAGACAAAGTTAAACATACAAAGTTAAACTTGCAAATGTGTTTGAGAAAACACCCATGTTAACTCTGTCATCTCCAGGTAGAGCTAAGTAGGATCAAGTTAAAAACACTGATGCAAAGATGGTCAAAAACCCTCTGATTCCATATTTGCACTATTAAGTCAAGACTTCAATAATAATCCTTCTGGTGATACTCACCAAATGTAGTTTTAATTGATGTCATATTTTCTAAAAAAAAACATGTGCCACCACCAAAACTCAGTCTCAGCTCCTTCATTTGTATTGTCTAAAAGTTGTGGATTCCCCAAACTAAATACTGTGGGTCTTTTGCCAACATTGTCTCTCAACAATGGCTGATGAATTAGTCACTTGCTGACTGCTCAGTGATGTAATCAATTGATAAGTCAATCTATTCTGGGGAATTTTCAACTAGAGTACCTTGAATAACTGAGTAACCAAAAGCAAACAGTTTTATCTGTTAAAAACAATATAAAGATTTAAATTAACAACCTTTTCGCATTTTTGTAAAACTGACGCAATGTTAAGACCAATGCTTGATGTTAAATCTGTCAGACATTATTTTCTCACTGAGGCCAGTGGAAAAAAACACAAATCCTTGGTTAATTGGGTCTGTTTTCACTTTTATTAGACAGGAAGAAGCTGCATGGGCTAAGGCCAAGAGAACTGGGTAGCTTTTTGGACTACACACACACACACACACACACACACACACACACACACAAACACACACACACGCACACACGCACACACAGGTCATTAAGAAATATAGTACTTGAGCACTTTCCCATTCACTTGAATGGGAAAGTGAGTACAAACTTGTACTGTAAATGCACTTGATTTATTAAAAACAAAACAAAACAAATGTTAATACAACATTAGTGAAAATTTAATAAAGCTGCCAAATTTTGAAATATTAAATTTCCATTTCTATCACACTAACCATTACTATATTTTTTGTGTCTTTTAAAATTGCACTAAGCTTAAATCGAGGTTTGCATATTTAGGGACAGCTGAAGATATCTCTTCACTGCTTAGTAGTTAAGCTTATCATCTTTTCAAAAAATGACCACATACTTCTACAGATCATACTGATCAAACTACAGTTAATATATTCCAGTTAAACTTGCAAATAAACACAAATAGCTTGTTGGCTTTGTGACTGACCCAGTATGCAGTGAAGGTTATCTAGAGCACAAGAGATATAAACACTTGAACATGCCTCTGTTGAAGCATGTTACTGTGGGTCAAAGAGAATTCCTCTGTGTACAACACAAAATGAAAGGTCACAGAAAGCGCAGAGGGACTGTTGTGTGTTGTGAAACTGTAGCTGCTCTCTGATTCCCCACTTTTGCTCTATTTCACCGAATGACCATCCAAGCTGAATAACAAGGAATGTTCTAAAGCTTTGCCTTTATCTATACTCCTTGTCTTCATGTACTGGAGCCGGTCCTGTTCAGCACCACTGCCTCTGAAAGCTGACTCAACTACAATGCTTCGTATTGCTTTTAACACCGCAGCACAGCAGTCCTCACAAAAATGCAGAGTTCAGATTCGGGCAGAGAGTTGCTTCCTCTTAATGCAAGCCAAGCATACAGTATGTACAACAAAACAGTGGCCTCAAACTGTCACAAAGGCACTTTTCTTTTTTTGCTCTGTAAAACCACTCTTGTGTCCAACATGACTACGACTGTTTATTAATTTAACATTTTCATGGGCTGACATAATTTTAAAGGCTAACTAAAGTGCTTTAAACCACAGTCACACTGCGCTGTGTGCTCTCTGACTCAGAGGAGATAACTTGTTCTTCAGATTAACATCACTGCTCTGGTATCGTCAAGCCTCACGAGACAAACAGGTCTCCACCCTCATGATTCAGACAGAGTTGCAGCAGTGTTATATATACTGCTGAGAGAGGTGTCCTCCATGTTGTCATCCAAGTAACATCACTTGATAGTCAGGATGACACAAAGTGGCACAGTGGCACAGGTGAGTGTTTACCTGAATATTCAGTCTTGCCAATCTCAGCATAGACAGTAGCCATAAGCTCCAGGCTTCTGGCTGTAATTGGGTGGTCGTTACCAAAGGCTCTCTGGTGGATCTTTGTAGCCTGAAAGATGCAGTGAGATGGGAAGTTAAAGCTAACACAGAAGTGACATTAAAACGTCTTATTTGTTCAAAAATCTTGAGAGAATAACAAAGAAAATGAAATCCACATACCTTACCGCTGTATTCTAGAGCAAGATGAGGTCTGAAAGGTAAAGGAAAAGAAAACAGCATTAAACAAATGTGATACACCTCAACTTTTTCTGTGACACTGAGATAAGAAATACTTTATACCTGCTGAAAGAAAGATGACTCTGATTTATCAGGTGAAGTCTATATCTGCACATTCCTTCTCCATTTAAGCATATAAATAAATATTTTCAGAGATAACAACAATGCCTGACCTTAATGAAGTGTAGTGACCCGTGCTGGATTGTCAGGTGAGCATATCTGTTTCAGTGTTTGGAGCACAGCAGCGTGACAAATCTAAACATGCGTGTGCTGTGATTAGACACAGGCAGCAGGGCTGTTGGTACTCAGGCGCCTTATAGAGGAAGTGGAAACCTTCTGCTCCTGCCAGGACTGGCCACTCCTGTCTATTCTCTAGCGTGAATTAGAGAGGGCATGGCGCTTACAGGTTGGTTTACCCGCCCGAGCCCTTACACCACTCCTCTGCTTAGTGTTAAGCTAGTTGAACATAATGTGGTACACTGAGGATCTGCCAGCTGTTCTGCTCATATCTACCCTGGAAAGCCAGCCAAGGACATTCATCACCATCACACCCCTCACATGTGCCTATAGATGTAGAGCAAGCTCTGTTTAGTGTGACACATGTCAGCTTGTTGTTCCAAACCCACACTTCCCTTCAATTAGTAATGGCCAGGTGTCGGTTTGCACTGCTTTAGAAGGTCCGTCTTAGGGGACATCTGATCAGCAGAGACAGAAAAAGCCATTCACTGTCCCAAAGGACTTCCTACGACATCGCTGAAAGAGTCAGGAAGTATCACAACTTCCTGTCCACAAGATAGAAAAACTGGCACTGAGGCTTATGGTGGAGGCAATAAGAGCTTTGGGACCTTAAGACTATTTCCGTACTTACACACAAGCCAATTTGTGTGTGTTTTTTTTTTTAATGTTCATCATTTTGTACAACTTTTATAGTCTTCAAAGGGCAAGTTTCTAAAAGAGGAAAGATCAAAGAGCAGAATCAAATTCCTGCTTGTCCTTATTTATTCAGAAACCCAAGCCTCTTGATACTGTCATGCACAATCAGTACCATCTTGTTTAAGCTTAACTACTGTATGCTCCTTGCATTAATGAAGCACTGTGACCAGCCCTCCACCGGGCCAACCTTCCACCCTCCGTCACCCTCTCTGGCAATCAGGTTAAATGGCCTAATCCAAACAATGACAACACAGGCAAAGAAAATAGGTGCATGCTATGGCCTAACAAAGTACCCCTGCAACAGGAGACACCAGATCTAGTTAAGGTGTTCCTCCTGTAACACTCACGTAGAGTGCGGTGTCTCTTTTCTCCACATCTACAGGGAAATTCAACTCTGGCCGAAAAGACTCAGAGCTGGAGTTTATCTAGTCCGAAAAATTTCCATTCCAGAATGGTGAATGTGTGTATGTGAAAGGGCAAAGCATATGCGTATATTTCTTTGCCATCTTTCATAAAGTATTCAAAATATTTTAAACAAGACCTGTGACTAAAACATGTTGATAAAAGCAAAGATAAAATTGAGTGAATACTTTAAGTGGAGATTTAAAAGTCAGACAAATGTACCCTACTGTTCACTTTCATTAAATTATTTATCTCAAGATTGTTTTCAGAGTGATTTATCAACATTTTGCTTGTGTAATAAAACTGACACAAAACAGACACAAGTGCCAATATACTGTTTGCTTTGTTACAACTGAATTTGCATAATTTTCACTTCAGCTCTGATCACTGCTGTGAAATGATGACATTGTAAGCATATAGTCCAATATCTGTATACAAAACTGGTGATAAAACAGTAGTAAAGGTGAATTTATTTAACTATAAATTCACTCATAAAGTGCCCACTGAGCCATTAAACTCACAGAACATGTAATGCCCCATTAATTACAACACAATGGAAGCTACAGCAGGACACAGTTTTACCTTTTGCTCATGATGCAAAGCTGGGCCAGCCGTTCGAGGTGCTGTGCCTGGGAGGCCTGCTCCGAGAGCTCCTCTGGGGTCGTCCATCCTGCGGAGCCCAAAGTAGCCTCCTCCTGAGGCCCTGTTACACAAACACAGGGCATGGAATCAAAGTCAGCCTGCCAACCACTCTGCTTTCTCTCTGCTTGCCAATCTACCCCTTTTTCCTCACTATCCCTTGCTCTCTTTACCTCTCTACTACCACTGCAACGGGTTTGAAAAATAAAGCCCAAAAAGTATCTTGCTACAAGCCCGTTTGGCACTGCTGCAGACTTTAAGCCTGAACAGCAGAGTGGAGCCAACTGAGGACTGGAGACAAGTGAGCAGAGATAAGGACAGGGGAGTGCGGATAAGGCAGTCAAACAACATACTCACCACGCCCACTGACACGCATGCACACGGTGACAAACCACAAACATACAGTGTGTACTGTACACATTGAACACACTTACAACAGTGGAAGTGGAAATGAGTTTGGCTTGTAATCCATGCCACAAGCAAGTGCAAATAAATCATTGTAACAGGTAAATACTTTAGTTTGCTTTACAAAAAACAAATAATGACCATTATTTCAGCTGTCCGTCGGGAGATAGAGAGAAGGGCAAACTTGAAAAAGACACCGGAGAGAGAAAGAAAGCTTGTAAGCTGCAGCCAGAGTGCCAGCTCTGCCCCTGGAGAAGTCCAAGTGAATGCTGAATCAGAGGCGTCAGTATTCAATATAGTCCCTTCAGGAAATTGCCATCTTATGATCACAATAATTAATACCAATTCAACCAATCCTCCCAATATTTGCAGGGGCTTGCAATTTTGAAAAATTCTCATAATTTCTCTGCATTAAAAACGCTACTAGGAAGATTTTGACATCAATATATCATTATAACTTTAATTTCTGTACCGTGCAATGAGAGTGAAAGACAATTGTGACAAATCCATTGATATCCTCTATTTCGTATTGATATTGTGTGCAACCAGGTTGGATTCACAGGAGTTGGCTGAAGGCATTACGGCACAAAGTAAGCCTTTCGAAACAAAACTTGCTTTATCAACAAAAATAACTCCTCATTTACGGTTAGCAAGGCTCCTCAACCTTTCCTCTCCTCATCAAAACAAACCCCATGGGTAAATGCTAGGTTGGATCAGCCAAAGGGATGAACTCTCCCGTGTGTGGTTAAGGTTAGGGCTAGGCTAAGGTCAAGGTTAGGGTTAGTGGTAAGGTTCGGGATATGTGCACAGTGAAGAAACACAACTCGTACAAATCTCACAAGAATTTTGCAAATTGGCCCCCTGGCTGATCCAATCTAGCCAAGAGGGTCTGACTGCAGCACCTCAGACCCTCCTCAGTCCCCTCTCATGCAGGTGTTATCACCCTGACAAGAAGTGGACTTAGCTGCAGGAGACCACTGTACACTTCTCATTTCCAACCATGACTGTAACATCTTGTCGTGGTGTTTACTGTTGCCATGACAATGAAAGTTGCAACTTTAAGGAGTACTAACCATGTTTCAAGTGATCATTTTAACCAAACCATGGTCTTTCCTGAACCTTAACCTAATGGTTTTTGTGGCTAGACCTAACCAGACATTAACCACAGCATTGTCACACCATAAAATATAATTATTAGTTGTAGTCGTTTGGGGCTTTGCTGCTTTGAGAAAGCAGTGGCAACCGGCAGTGCAGTAGTGCCCTTGCCTTATGAAAGTTGAAACAAACTTTTAAACTTTTTAGACCATGTAGATCTAATATGAGTTCAAATTCAGCAACTGGATTGCTTATTTCTTGCCTCAAATTTGTTCAGAAACAGATTTTGGTGGACTGCTAAGGTGAAATAAGTGAAAATGTACGTACTTTGTACAATGCAACCCTACAAGTCATGCTCAACCCCCATTGGCTCACAGAACTGGGGGCCTCAGGAGGGAGGTCTGAAGCCGGACCCCTCTCAATCTAGCACCAACTAACCCCATGCTAGTTGGCTGGAAAAACAGCAAAACAGGAAGTGACAGAGTTTGTGGGAAATGTGGTCTTATCATGGGCATTAAAAAAAAAAACCAACACATTTTTTTCCTTGCAATTTTTGCTAATTCCCACAAATTTTCCACAAAAAAAAATCACATAAAACTTCACAAATTGCATCACAATTTTTGAGAAAAGCCGCTTCAAAATCAAGCATCTTTGATCACAACAAACACAAAAAACCCTGCGAAATCCTGAAGGGAATATAGTGACACACAGCTCCTAATGAGATAGTGCAAAGCGTGGCCATTTGTCTTCTACTATGTCTGTCCCCAATCTCCTCCACTGTGCCCACGCTTTGCTGGGCTGCTGCCTCAGCAGCAGACAGAGAGGAAGAGGCAGACGTCTGGAGCAGCAGATGATGAATGACCGGCCTTGCTGAGAAAGCTGGCTTAAAGCTCCACCAGGTATATTGTAAACAAAGATGGAGCTGGGTCAAATGTGTTGTCATGTCATATTACCTTAACGAAATGAAAAAAAATAAATAAACAAAAAGATCTTCAGACTGTAGAAACATATAGTCTAAAAATCTATATCTTATTTGGAGGTTAGTTTGTAGATGTAGGTCACTTTGGAGAACTGCCTACTACAAACACAGCCCACTATCACTGGTTCAACTGGCTATTTAGTACTTCTGTCTCAAAACTAAATAAATTAGACAAAAAACTTTACAGTGAGATGTCAAGCAATACAAGCAATATATGCCCAGAAGTATTCATAATGTAAAATGTACTTGCCTGTGCTCCCCTGAAGAGCCGTGAGCTCGATCAGTGCCACTTCATAGAACATTTTTTCAGCCTGAATGAACTGGAGGGCCTTCCCATCTGTTTATATGGGTGAAGGATCAGTCTCAGTTGTCAACAGGATTAGTCAGTTGTTGAAGTTAAAAACAGCCTCACTCCCTATCTCAACATTGTTTTTTTCCCCTGTTTTCTCCCTACCCCTCTTGAAAATGACCCCAACAGCCGAACAGAAAGTGTCCAAAGCAGATTGTTGATACTGAGGTCTGGATTTTGCAATATAGATTTCAAACACTGGTGCCTGAGTCATTGTTTTTGTGCTGTGTTCCGAAGCTGAATTTTACAGTATCTGATAACACGTCATTGCATCATCATATTCCTATTTTAACGTTTGGTTTTTATCTTTTGTTTTCATCTTTTGTACAGACTTCTGTTGATTGATCTGCATGCCAGTTTTGTTTCCATAGAGGTACTCTCTATTAAAAGCCTCCCTAAAAATAGAGCTTGTTCACTTTGTTAAAAGTATTCTGCGTGCTGAGAGTCTGTCCCCCTGTAAAATGACACCATTGATGCTTGTCAGGTAAATTTAAAGACCAATGGGATGGAGAATGCTTAAAATAAACACAGTCCTGCCTGTCTAAATGTCCTACTTAACGACAGGTCTCATGTGTAAAACTATAAATTCCAGCCTAAGTTTTTGTCACAGTGGCCACACTACAGGCATATTATACTTCAATATATTTCACATAAAACTATCTACAACTTTCAGGTTGAGGTTGGAAAGACGGACAGTAGGTTTCCACTTTTATAGAACAGTTAAGCTTGTTACTGAAAATCACAACAGCTGGTTTCCTTCATTTTGTCACCAGGTTAATGTTAGCACTGCACACTGTTGGAAGAATGTATTCGGTGAGTCACAGATTTGCTGGGAGACCTAAGACACATGATTTCTACATATGATCATCACCTAAAGGAAGGGGCAGTTTTCTGTCAGATGCATGAAAGATAAAACATCCTCTAAAATGTTTAGAACTGATGAGTACCGGAAGATACCAGAAAAGATCATGGATGGTAAGGGATGGCTGTTAATGGCCCGTTATGGTTCCTGTCTTAAGGGCTGTCAAATCTGACTATTTCAATATACTTTGCATCAAATGGAAGAGATAACAACAAACAAGCATGAAAAACTCAGCATTTTTAATAATATAGTGAAAATCCCTATTTAAATGTATCACATAATGCCATGAATTTCTTTTGAGTGACTATTAAAGTAAATATTACAGGATGGTTAGACATGCATTATACTGTACTTTTCTCAGCTCCTGGCTGTCACGGGGGAATAAGGTGAGTATGAGGTAGACCATCTGGAAGGGAGGATTAGGGGAGCAGCCATCATCAAAGGTCAGAGCACTACTTCTGCCGGCTATTTTTAGCCAGGCTGGACCACAATAACGACACAACAGGAACCTCACACAATCCTCTCCGGGGAATGTGCTCCACTATCCCCACACACACAAACATGCAGACACACACACACACAATCACACACACACTCCAAAACTCGACAAGAACTTGCAATAACACTGGCACCTTCAAAGGCACGTCTGACTACACGTGCTGCACAACTCTGCGTGGGAGTGCACTAAAATAACCTCGTGAAGTACACAACACACACTGTAGGAACCTGGAATTTCTTCTAGCATTATACATGTTGTTATATGTAAGATTAAATGTGACAAAGCTATATTGATTAGCTTGTGCTTGTTTACTTTGATATCCACCTTTATTTGAGATTAAAGTCAATTTGTCTGGGTCAGCATACTTTCCAAGAAACATGTATCAGTAAACACTCAGCAGCCAAAAGAGCTTTTGGCTCTGAACAAAGGTCACTTGTGGATACTGCCAGCTTTGATAACAATACATCAAGCCTTAAACGGCAGCACCACTATCAAATGCACCTAATATATTGTATTTGTCTGGAGTAAAGCCAGTACAGCAGCATGGAATCAGGATACTTTGGATATGTATATTCAGCTTTTTTCCCTGATTATGGATTTTGTTAGACCCATGAGACAACATGTGAGGACACACTGCAAATGTTTCCTGTGTTTTCCTGTGAAACTCCATGTTGCGCTCCCAGTATGAAAATGGTCCCATAATGCTGATGAGAAATACTGAAAAAAATTGAAGCAACTTTTAGAAGCATTTAACCAGAAACTTTCAAACTTTGCACACAATGAAACTGTAATTAACGTCCTCCACCCCCCACCCCCTCCCTATCATAGACCCATTTCTGACTTTTTTAGGGTGGGGCAGAGGATGTTTAGAGGAAGATAGCAGGTCAACAGTATATGCCACATAGAAATGGTATACATCATCTGAAAGCTGAGAACCTGAAGATTAATTTGAGATGCAGCTCAGCACTGTGTGTCAAGTTTTTACCGTCATAAATCTGTAATAAACATTGTGTTTTGGTTAGGCGCCTATTCAAAATTTAAAGGTTTAGAGTGTATAAGGGCTTAGAGCATTATGATGGAACTATATGATGGCCATTCCCATGCTCAAGTTGTTGCAGTAATTTTTGGGTTGATACTATTTGTTACACAGATTTAGTGCAAACTTTAACCATTTTTGACCACTCGAGAATTGATAAAAATGTGATTTGGTATCAAAAACTTTTGACATTTGGAGATTTCTGTAAGAATTGCATTTTTCAGTTAGTGGATGGTGAACAGTTCTGTTCGGGAAAATGCTCAGATCCCCTCATTGTCAATATACATAGGAAAGCCATACATCCTCTGAATGCCTGAGATCTCTAGTTTGTGGTTTTAAAGTTTCATGAGGCTGTGATTATCCTAGAGGTCAAAATTTTATACAGTGAGGTTAAATTTCAAAAAATGGTCTCACTTCAATGAAATGGCTACTGTGGGGACTAACATCATCACACATGAATACAATTGGGCTCATTGAATCCACACGAGTCTCAGCTTTTCAGTCATACCCAATTTATGCAATTCCAGTTCAGAGCTGGGATGACTAGTTGAATAATTGATTGGTTGATCGACAGAAAATAAATCGCCAACTATTTGACCACCAGTTCAGCTTCTCACTTGAATATTTTCTGGTTTGTTCAGTCTTCTATGATAGTAAACTAAATATCTTATGGACTGTTTTGTAGACCAAACGATTAATCGAGAAAATAATAGACAGATTAATCATCAATGAAAATAATCATTAGTAACAGTCCTATATATTATGAATACTTACAATACTTTTAAAGTCATCATTTCAAATAGCTTCTGTCTGCTACTGACTTACAAAAAATAAATGATGTGGTTACATTTTTACAGTTGTAATATTACACTAAAAGTAAAACAATGTAACATGGTAACTCTATCATACATAAAATACGACTGTTGACATAACACAACACCATTACTATTGATGACAGTATGTAATAATGCTGTATGTCAAAAGATTTAACCCTGCCGTGCCAGATGACCCTCTTGAGTAGATACCTTTTCACGCTGAGATGGGCCTGCTGATGGTTATTGATGAAGTGAAGCTCAGCAAATCGACCTATTTTGGAAAATGGACAGTGAGGGGTAAAGCCTTGCTGAGGCAGATAACCTGAGCTGGCAAGTTAAGTGTAGGAGTGTCTCAGTAACAGGGAGAGGAGCCATGGAGGTAATATATCCTGAAACGCAACACCTCTCTATTATCTCTATGTCCTATACGGCTATAGTTTATAGAAGCAGTGAAGTGGCGATGCACAGTCTAGTCAGTGCAGATACAGGTTAATTAGTGCTCTCCCACTCTGTTGTGCTGAGATAAGAGCCTACAAATCCTCTTAAGAGACAGACACACAGCCTGAGCTACACACAAAACGTATGGCATTCTAGGACAAATGTGTTATTATGAACTTGCCCAAAAGACATCCACTCATCCCCCATTAGTTTACACTGCTCTCTATAAAGGATCTGCATCCTCTATTGTGCAGGAATTTGCCATGACTGCCTCCACTGGTATGTTCGCCTCATAGAAATAGAATACTATAGTACTATAGTTAGGCTGCTTGCTAACACTTATAGGACAGTGAAAGTAAAAGTGCCAGATGTGACCGACTCTACTGATTTTACCAGTAAAGGATACAATTCTTTTCAGTGATGAAGAGTTCTGCAATCTGTTAAAGCACAGAAAAAAACAACCAAAGGACATGGTTAAGGGTTTCATTTCCAACATCATTCCCAGTTGTGTGTGTATGCATGATGTCATGAGTTGTCAAAACAAGTAATTCTGCTCTCCTTGCAGCACCGCTGGTCTGGTCAACATCATGCCACACGTTCCAAAGTTCTGGAGTAAAGACTATGTTTTGACACCAGGGACATTCCTTCAGGCACTACTAAACCAAATTAAAATTGTAGCTCTGCCTTTGTAGGAAGGCCTTGGGCATCATGTAATCTGTTGAGATGGGCATCACATTGCCAGAACATTAAAATAGCAAAACATAACACACACAATGGAAGAGACATTAACTAAGTACTATTTTAAACTGTGTGAGGTGTCTAATAATACTGTTACTGTATATTACTGCTGCAGCCAACACCTCATTTAGCAGCATGCACACTATCAGTCCTACTGAGATGGAAATTATCCTGCATTGTCAACACAGGCACCCATGATGGACAGTGCTGTTAGATTTGACATTGCTGTTAGTGATATCAAGGTTGAACGTATCCTCTGTGCTGTGGTATGTAATTATTTATGATGCTCTAAAGGATAAGTGATACAAATGTGTCTATAGAGCTATGTAAATACATGATACAGCAGAGTTTGTAGATGCATGTGGTGAATATATACATACATGTGTGTGTAAGACAAAGAAAAGGGGGGAAGAAACATACTGGTTGTGTGTGTGCTCAGTCTTCAGGCAGCTTTCTCACCTGGTGTAGGCAGTTGGGCAGAGAGGTGAAGCTCTGCACATGGGTCAGTCCCAACAGGCAGCTGAGGAAGCAGTGGAGGGCGGCCTGGTACTCCCCCTGCTGCTGGAGCTGCTGTCCCAGCTCAAACAGGCCCTCCCTCCCCCCGTTCAGCATCCCCAGTCCCAGCCAAAGCCAGCACTGCCTCCCATCAGAGCTCCACCGGCCGAGGACAGACGCTCCTCTCTTCGCCACTCCACTGAAGCACCACAGGTAGAAAGAGACAGCCACACACAGTGAAATATATATATATTTTTAAAAAAATGCAGCTGCTCACATAAACACAGACAGAAAGGTGCCAGAGGAGGAGTGAGCAGCACAGCTTCCTTTCAGTCTCGTCTGTGCACAGTAAGTCAAGGACAGGTGGTAAGGAGCAGGCTGAGGGAGCTCCGGCGACTCACATAGAAAAGATCCATTCCCCTCCCTCCTCCCAGGCTGCACCAGGAAAGGAGGACAGAGGAAGTCAGAGAGTATTTGCTGCTTGAGTGGCAGAGCTTTGGACCAATCGCTGCTCTGCACACGTACAGTAGCTCCACCAGCATATGTTTAGCACATTGGGTCTTTCTCCAATCCCTGAAAAGGGAAATTGCAATGTGGTATGTTTTGATGATGAAAAGCAAACATAATAAGCACCTGTTCTGTGATGTATATCTAAACGTGGTATACAAAAAGATTTATATCTTTCACTTGATTGTCTCTGCTATTGCACATTATGTTTTACAGTGTGTGAGAGAATCATTTCGAGTCTTAATGCCCCACTTATGATTTATAGATGAGAGTGCATGGGAATTATGCACCAACAAGCAAACCAGAATAAATGCTGTGCGAGCATGTTTTACATTACCACAGAGAAACCAAGCATTTGTAAATTCTCTAAAGCAAACCAGACGCTCAATGCAAACATGTGGTCATTAGGAGCAGTCACTGTACTGTATGTGTGCGAGAGAGAAAGCACTCTCTTTCACTATCCAAACAAGGACAACAAATATTTATTCACGAGGAGTGCCTCCTGTGGATGTTTGCACACTTCCCTTCACACTTGGCTAATCAACATTAATATGAGGCCAATCTGTGCCTGTGGAGAGTGGGAAAGGGAGGAGAAGAGAGGATACAGCCACAACACTTAATCTATTGATGATCCAGGGGATTGTGAATAGGTTCTGACTTTTAGAGGAGCACTCCTTCCTACTCCTGCTCCATTTGGACACAAGCATGGTAGCTGGAGGAAATGAATGGGTAACACAAAGCAAATGGGCAGAGTCAGTCTCCATTAGTGTCCAATGCACCTAGGTAAGGGAGATGGGATTTTAATGGTTGTCAATGCCAGAGGACAGAGGATCAGAGAGCATTAAACTTGCACTGGCAGGTCAAACTCAGGGAACTGTGAACAGTGCTCATTTTGGACTAACTGCATCTAGAGCAGCCGTGGCACTTGATTATGCTGATGCAGGCCACTCTAGTTGCAGGACCGGGGAGCACAGACAGGTGATTCTGCTCACTTTACTGTGCTGTCAGTAGAGGTGAGTTAGAATGCAACGAGAAAGTAAGCAAAGCTTCTGATGTTATTGAGTTGGAGGGTCACGGGCCGACTCCTCAGTGTTCAGTCGTAATTGAAAGAGAGTGGGTGCCATCTCCTCATTACAGACCAGTCAAGCTGAACAAACACACATCAGGCACTGAGGAGGCAGCACTGGATGTTCTTCTCTTCGTGTTAACAACGTATGACAACAACCATGCAACAGGAAACCCATCCAAGCAGGACTGTAACCCTTTCAAGCTGAAAAAGTGTTATATTTACTATATAATGAGGCATAATGCAATATTGGATATGATGACATTAGAGCAATATGTGCTTTTTTGTAGGAATCACAGTGCTTGCTATGTTTGGTTATGTTGGAGAGGAAATAACATGAAAAAGATTGTCTCCCTCCACTCAAAAATGTGTTTTGCTTATTGTTCCCTCATTTTGATGTTTGAGCTTCACTGTGCAGAATGATGTATGTGCAATTTGACACTAGAAAGCTTCATCTGATGAATGATGCAAAGTTTCTCTGTGCTCAATTTGAATTCCAGTTTACCACATGGATGTATGGGCATGATCTGTGACATCACAATTAGTTAGGAAGCCAGTAGTGGTCCTGTATGCAACTTACAGTGTGATGTGGAAAGTTAAAGCCTGCAGTGCACAAACACTGAGAACAGTCTTTTCAGTGAGGGAGGAGATCTCTTGTGTCCCGCAGTTAAACATCTGAAATGAAATATATTTACATATTCATCGACTTTGCATTTTTTGATGAGGGAGAACGAGCAGATAAAACAAGGTCAAACTTGAACTGGAAAAACCATATCAGACACAAATTATTATTCAAACAAATATTTTTTTATGTGTCTTAAAACATGTCTGGAGGGGATGTTAAACAAATGTATTTATCCAGTTGTGTACAACATACATCATTAAAAAAGTAGTAATTAAGGAGAGTATGAGGATGATGTGCAAATACTGTACATTCAAAGTAAAATGAATCCCCCATGGGGTTATTTTTTAGGGAGTCCATGGATTAACCCTATATATTTTCATAGTCCATGGGTTTTACCTTTATTGTGAATATTTTGTAGATTTTTAACAGAAAGAGCTTCATAATTCAGTGATTTACTGGCTTTAGAAAAAACTACATTAGTGTAATGTATATAGGCATGAATACAGAAATACATAAACAAATATATGTCAGAAGGAAGTTCATAGCTGTTCACTTTCTTTTACCCATACCGCATTATGTCTCCACTGTAATTGTCATTTAATTACTTTGTCCGAAAAGATTCCTTGCCGTAATACATTTAATGTTGATTTATAGCCATAACTATTATGCTTCCTTTTGACGTTGCTGGAAATGATCCAAAAACCTTTTAGATTGGCTGCAGCTTTGCATATTGGAGACTGGACAACTGTTCAGCAGTGAAGATTTGCATTTCACCAACTGCCATCTGGTTTTCTAAGATTTTAATGTAAAATTGTTGCATGCAAGATTGACATTTATTGTCTCTAACCCTTACCAGCGCCAGAAAGCTGTAAATCATTTGCTCACATATTACTCCAAACACCTCTTTGTACATATGCTGGCAATCATTTTGACATAGATATTGGTTGATGTTCACTATTCTATGGTGCAAGAATGGAAATCTACCTGTAATTGGAATATTGATTGCCTGTCTTATGGACTTGGTAGACAAATACATCAGTATGATCAGTGAACACTGTCCACAGCACTTGTTCTTACAGAAGCCAATACACCAGACTAATGTGAATGAATGGTACGCAGACCCTGCAACAGAATGCAGAGTAGAATGAAATGATGTCTTTCACATCAGCAGGTTGTTTCAGTGAAGCTAAACCTCAGTATATTCAGTTAGTGTTAATGCTTTGTGTAATCCATATTAACACTGTTCTACCGTGAGCACATCTGGTGCTGGTGTAAATATCACATTAAATCCCCAGTTAAGTTTGTAACTACATATAAAGTAACTACAAAATTTATCAGCGTGTTAAAATCAAATGTGGCCTTCTGTTTTGTTCTGAAAAGGCAGACGCCACAGCTCCAGTTCTGCAGTGGATATATGCACATTCCTCTTTTCACCACTTACCACAAAGTCATTAATCTTAGATGATTTAATAAACCATTTGTTACAATAATACATTTTGCATTGTCCAGCAGGATTGCAGGGGAACATTGCTTCTCTTGTGTCCTCGTGTCATTTCACGACACTGCGCATGGCCCTACATCAGCATATACTATTTATATTTCCTGCATTGTGCACATACAGTAAATCCACTCCATGCAATTTTGCTGTAGCCTAGAGGCTTCTGGTATGCTCTCTGCTACTCTCTGTGAGTGACAGCGGCTACATCCCCAGCTACAGTATGCCAACTCCAATGATGTGAGAAGAAGATCAAGAATTCTGTTGGAAATAAAGCACGAATGAGATCCTGCAGGACTGAGTATACTCATGTAGAAGTCTGCAAAAACAGCAGATGCACTATTGTAGACATGAAACCTTGCATCCTTGTTAACATATACATGTGTCTGCACTCTTGATGTTGGAGCCTGTACTCTTGGCCCACTGTTTAAACCTCTACTTTCTTGCCCAGGCAGCTGCATCCCTCTAAGATTCAGGCTCTGGCAGTTTAATAGGCTTGGACCTGACACCCCCAGCTACTGAAAGGCAGTTTATGACCTCCATATAATCAGCAGTAAATGCTGCCACCATCTGTCTCTTTTTACTCAATTATCTGACCCAGTGACTTTTACTGACAAACACTGTCCAGGTAAACACAGTAACACAAATCCCCCAGCTAAGATTATGACACATCTATGCATCATCCCGCACTCCTTATGATTTCTTTTTGGTCAGTTCTCATTGCAGCAGTGCATCGAAAGTAATCACTGTCCTTCAGTTATGAGAATATAAGAATCACCAAACACTGTGTACCATTACAGCTGTGTGGGTGTTATTACTTTGATTCTCTTTACTGTTCCACTGTGAAAGTGTCGCATACAGTATACACCACACACTCAGCATGACTAACACTGCAGAGCTGGAGCTTTATTTAAAAGTTCTTACTGAAAACAACAACTTAATTGGATTTATAATGATTCATCACCGTCACACTGTGTTAAAATCAATTCATTAAGAATCGTTGATTAAAGGGAATGCTTTATCCAGCACCTCCGCTGGGCTCATTATCTTTTGCTCCACTCTTGTACCCCCTAGTGGACAATCCATAGATGTTAAATTGACTGACATACTGTGGGCACTTAATTCAGCAAACCTTTGCAAAGCAGGGTGGGGATTTTTTTTATCTCTGTGTTTTTTTAAAAAAAAAAGTTGATCTGCACTACATACATTTTTTCCAAGTCATTCAAGTCAGTCATCACTGGTGAAATAGTTTTTTTAGTTATAGATATAGTTCATTCAAACAAACTACTGTAAATAAAAAAGTAAAAAACTGAAATAAACAAAAAATGAACATTTCAGTCATTTCAGTCTAGACTATGTGGATCAATGCTGATATAAAGGAGAAATACTGTACCTTTATTTATGAATGGTCTTTGTCAAGGTACCACAAAAACCTGCTAGAATATGGGTCCATAAATCTGAGTGAAACAACTAAAAATGTAATCACCTGCAAGAAGTGATTGATTCTCTTAAAACCTTACAGATCCACACACCTCATGGCTCTGAATGCTCATTCTGAGTGCACAGAGCCATCTGTTGGCAAAGAGAGAGTAGGAGCTTTGTGTGTCTGTGTGGGAGGTTGATTGAGAGACAACATCAAGCATCAGAGGAAAGAATTTACTTCTTACTGTTAAATTAATCTGACAATTACATACGGTAAGTCACAGGTGACAGCCAATCACATCTGACTGCCAGCTTTTTCAGACTGTCCCTGACTCCCACTCATTTTCTGATACTCCCCCATCTTTCACATTTATCTCTTTCTATTCCTTTCTCATCTGTTCCTGCTTTTGTCTCAGCCATTGTAAAGATAAGAGATAAGATAAGATAAAACTTTATCGTCCATTCACACGAAAACTTTTCTTGCATCCAAGCAATCGTTATTTTAGGAGGCTCAAGCATGTGAGATGCCAGCTGAGCAGCATCATGAGGCTTGATGTCAGGGTGTGAGATGGCAACAGTGACACTCACAGCTGCTTACTCATTTCTAACTGGGATATCATGATGCTTGCAGTCACAGGATCTCTGCCAGGCTTCATAGGCATAACACTTTTTATGATGCCCACTGCATGGTCATACATTACTGCACACAGCACCATTACCAGCAAGCACCTGGACATCTTTTGTTTGTTATTCTCCCACGAGATTTGCATCATGAGTCATGAGTCATACCAGGCACTATTTAACTTGACTAACAAAAGCAAAACCCATTATTTCTGCTTTCCAACTACATTCCAAAACAAAAAAACCCAATGAAGACTAAATGAGTGGCACATTAATGCAAGAATATAGGCAAAAATGTTCTCAAGCTATTTACAACAGATCACCTATGGAGGCAGTTGTGGTAGCTACATAAATTGTTAGATTTTAGGATGTCAGCATCGATTCACATGAGGTTGCTATGCCAACCGGTATCAGTCTAGTCAAGGGTCTCTCTGGTTGTGGAGCAGGTCATTGGGTTAATGTCTGAGAGGAATTCAAATTAGACCACATGTCACCTGTCAGTACGGCTCAAGTGTTAACAGGACACCTGCAGCCTCTCTGGCCTTGTTGCTGCTCATCATTTCATTTTTGTTCTCCCATGTTCCCTCTCTTCCTGCGTAATCATAAAGGTGTGGGCCACTCCATCAAAGCTGTTGCATTTGTCTGTTTTCTCCCCTCCAGGGTGACTGCGTGGACAGATAATGATGAGATCTGGGAGGCTTTCATAACTACTACTAAAGCCCAGCGATTTCGCAGATATATGCTGAAGACAACTAGATAGCTTCAGTCAGCAGAGCACTCAAAGACAGACAGGTGTATAAACCGGAGACTGAGAACAAATGAAAGAGAAATGGGAGGGGAAAAAAGGGAGACTACAGACACATCAACTGTTTTCAGTTTTCACCACTAGGAGTCTAAATTGAACCACAAAGTGCCACATCAGAGTCACAGAGCCACTGTGGGATACTACATTACAAAGTGTCATTATTGTGTCATTATTATAAAGCTGCCCATATTCATAACATCACACTTAAGACAATTTCCAATCTAAGTACAAATAGTGAATATATTTTGATGGAGACTGCCAAATCATAAAAATCTGATTTATAATATGTTTCTTTGTATATTACAGAAAGTCAACTGCAATGGGAAATAAGCCTCAAAGCAACTGCACCCAAACGTGGGAATATTTCTAATGGAAATCCCTGTACATGTAGAATAACAACAATCTAATTAAATGTATCTTCAAGCTATCAAATCAAATTCTTGGATTTAAGATACTTGTTAAAAGGTTTTGACAATATAATCCTCTTTGCTTTGCATGTAGCACAATCATAAACCTTTAAAACACACATATTAGCCTACTGTAGCTAATTTCTTTCATTTTTTTTAGCCATGCTAGCATCATGGCTCTATAGGGGTTGTATTGTCTTTGGTCCAGACTGAATATCCAGAATATCTCAACAACTGTTAAATGGATTTCCATGAAATTTTGTATAGAAATTCCCCACATGATGTATTGTGATGATTGTAGTGTGCTCAAAATTTAAAACTCATGACATTCCCATCGGCTTCAGCTATACTTTGTGTTTAGTGCTAATTAGCAGATCTTCACACTAAAATGATGAACATTATACCTACTTAAAATCAACATGTTAACTTCATGAGGATGTTGACATTAACATTTAGCTCAAATGTGCCCTGTTACAACCTCACAGAGCTGCTAGCATGGGACTTTTAGTCCAGTTAAAGTGTGTAGACTCATTTGCGTCCTCTTTTGTCTTTGTTGTAAGAGATTTCCTGAGACTATTGCATGTTCCTAATCTGATAAACTGAAACTTTTTGCAGAACCCATTTCATCTTTACTTTTATTCCATGCTTGGTAAAATGGTTATTTGTTGGATATTATACTGTTGATCAAAGTAGCAGAGTCTACTCAACCAACACTATCAGGCAAAGCAGAGCTCTGATAACAACTTCTGCCTTTTAATGTAACGCTGAGAAAACCTTAATTTAATCTGTTCCTCCTGCATGACTTCATATCAAAGGAAACAGGGAAAAACATCTCACAGGCTTAAAGGAACACCAATGATAAAGGTTAAGCGTTTCTCTTCCCATATTCAGTGGCCCACGGACATGACCATGACTGTGTTGTGCTGATGCCTCAGGAGGAGCTGTGACGACCAGTGTTACAGTCAATCAACCACTGATACAGGCTTCAGAGATACACACCTCACTTTATGATAACTCAATAGGGAGGGGTGGTTATTATGGAAGGGCAGAGAAGGCCTGTGGCCAGCAGGGACTGGCCATACAGTAAATGTTTATGTGTCATTATTCATCCTCCGAGAGAAGCTCTCCACTTCTACTCTCAAGTTCTTTTTTATTATGGTCCATTCACAACCAGGATGAGAGGCATTTAAATTTAATTGTTTGGAAAATTTGGTCGTTTTGGTTTTGGTGGCGAACCAGTGCTACTGTACGCACTTAATCTTGGGAATTTTTAGCCGTTTTACATGTGAGTGGTTTAGAGAGAGTCAGGGAAATTGGCTCATCGCTCAATAGAGCTGTGAGTTTTCTGCTGATGACATTTCCATTAACAACAGAACATAATATGTTTATAGATCCCTGTTTGCTTGCCCCCTTAATTTCTCCCTCTGCAACACAGTTTCTAACAGCTGCATGGGCGTGAGGAGGGAGGACTTTATAGATTGTCCATACAGTGGATCTATAAGCAGTAAATTGTGCTGACAAAGCATGGTAAGGTGACTGATGTGGAAAACTACATCTCATGGTGACTTACAGAACATGCAGCACTTAATTAAGACAGTATAGTAAGTATGCTGTACAATAGGATACTAGTTATTTTAAAAAGTACACTCTAGGAAATAAATTATTCATGCTAGTGTACTCTTGACCTCTTGACCATTTGGTGTACTGATGAATACATTTTCAGATAATGACAGTGGCACCATGAGGTCACTGTAAAAAAAATTGATTTTCTAATTCTCTAGAAGAAGAAATCACTGATGAAAGCTATTGCAGCAGTTTCCAGATTTCCTGTTTCTGTGTTATAGCCCACTTGCCAACTGTTCTGGTGTTAACAGACAGCTCCTGCCACATGATGTCCATTAATTGACGGAAAATCAGATTAAATTCTGTATGACCAGGTCTGCTTATTGAGTGTAATTGGGTTTGTGAGGCCCTGATGATATGTTCCTTCCATGGGAAGGAGACTGCTGAATTTCTGATGCGAGAAAAAACTTGTAGCTTTTGAGTCGGGATTATAAGAAACTGGCAAGATGTGTGCAGAACCAGAATAAGCCTCAATGACATGACAGTTCACCTGAGGAGCAAAAGGGTGTAAGCTTTGATTTCAGAAGTGGAGTCTGAGGTTCTTCAACTGGACTATTTATTTAAATACATTTACTGAATATTAAGCCTGCAAATAACACAATCTGATGAAATTGGTCTTTGTGCCTTCCCATAAGAACAATTTCCTTTCATTTATGCACTAACCCTGAAATTTATATTTAGTTAAAAAAAAGAATAAATAGATAAATAAATAAAGCCTGCAAGGATATTTTGAATGAAATATACTTAAGTTTTAGTCACCAAAAATCAATTCTTGTCTCAGGAACTTTACTGTTATTATTGATGTTCAATTAGCATCTTCATTTTAGAATCATAATATTACACATTGTAACCTTTAAATCTTAATATAACTATTTTTTTCCCACAAAAAACATGAAGAAGTGCTTGCTATTTTTCTGTATTTTTAGAAGTGAGTGGGGACATGCACCATCCATCTCCAGTTAAATTACACCCTGAGACCAACAGACACGGTCCCTTAGGTCGTTGAATGGATGCAGGTGGTGTTGTTATGTCTCTTTGAATTGTTACAATAGTAAAGCTGTTGGAGCACTACACCTGGACAACCACATCTGCCCCGTGATGATTACACAATAATAATTACATTGGTCACCAGAAGCCAAGAGCTACTGCTCCATGAACTGTTTATTTACGGAGTCGTCATCAACCTCTGGACAATTTCATCATGGGAAATAAACAACCAGGGTCACGTCCTTCACTAGTGAAATATGTCAACTCATCTGTGAGTCACCACGTTAATAAAACATTCTGGCACAGAGACATAAAACTCAAATAGTGGGCGCACACTCACACTCACACAGACACTCACACAAGGTTTAGACTACATCTAGCCCCAGTCTAATCGTCTCAAATCAGTATGAAATAATAAAATGAGAAGATTGTGCTGACATTTCAGTGCACCTAATTAACAAGATACAGCTGGGATGGCAGCTTTGACATAATTTGGATTTTCATGTGAGTGAGAAGGAGGTAGAAATCTCAGAGTGTGCATAATGAGCTTGAGCTCGACAACAAAGAATCGTGTCTATTTAAATGAAAAAAAATTGAAACATAATCCAAAAGTAAAGAAGAGTAGACAATAAATTGTCTGAAATCTTGAAAGTATTAAAGGTTTGATCCAGGTAATTATATGATACAAAGCAAAAAGTGAAAAAAAAGCGATTTATAAGTACTTTTATGGGGTAAGCACTACACACTGTAAATGTTGTTGCATTGTTATACTTGTTTGAGAAATTTTCTCTCCCACTGTAGCTCCCACACCACCTGCCCCAGTATTGTGGGTTTTGATGCATGAATCAGAAGATGGATTAAAATACAATTTGAGCTTAATTGCTTGTCTGTGAAATGAATCACGCCGTTCATTCAAAAGAATGACGTGCATGATTGGCATGCCGATTTATAGTATATCCTCTCGTTTTGTGCTAATATTTCAGCTGCATCTGAATCCCAGCCTCGCTCTCCCCTCCGCACAAAACACACCTTTTTAAAAATGGTGTTTTAACTGTTCTCATCTGGCTGTGATGCCCATAAAGCATGTCCACTGAGGACGCTGTGTGGTGGCCCGGGAGCTCTCATGGGAAATCTAGTAGTTTGTTTGGCGGGAAACAGGAGGCGTAAACAAATGGAAGGCAGTGGAGGATTTACAGCTTCCTGATGCATACATCTCTGTGGTGGGACAAACCCACCTACTCAGCCATGGCTCATTCTGACAGGCTGCAAAGAGGCAGTCAGAGAAACTAACCTGCTGCTCCTGTGAGTGTTAGGACGTACTGCTGCTCTTCTGTTGTACAATACTGAGGTAAAATGTACTGAAACTGCAGAATTACCTTCCATGCAGTAAATTACACCGAGGAAGTGTGTGGGGCTAGCTGAAAAACTGCTGGAAGTGAACATGTGTCTGCTGTACAGGTTAAAATAAAGAGCCAAGGCTGCCCTTTAGCTGGTTTAACATATATATTTTTGGGGACATTCTTTAAAAGGTAAGCCAGTTTCTTTGTTCAGTTGGCCATTGTGAATAGCAGTAATTTTGGGTTTTTATGTAGCAGGAACCTTGCCATATCAGCCGTTTCCCATCATTTATGTCACTCTAAGTCCCATAAAAATCACCAACCAAACCAACATGCCAGTATTTTCAAGAGTAAGAGTTAAATTAATTTAAGTTATTAAAACAATAAAAAAGTAAAAAGATGAAACAATAAAGAGCCACTTTGTGTGTAATAATATGCAAACAAAGAGGACATTTAAAGGAGACTGATATCTTGAGTTGTAAGAAGGACAATTTTCAGTTTGAAATTAGCATCAAGAAAAATGTAACCTATAATCTTATTGAAGATTTTATTAATTACAATACAAACTGACAGAATATAATTTCACAGTTTAATTCAATTATTTCTTATCTATTAGCTTTTTTTCTGTTGTTTTAGGATGAACAAGTGTATAGTTTACGTACAGTAGCAAATTTACAGCAAAACTGGTGGACGATCAAAGTCAAAGCTGGTTTATTTCTGATTGCTGCAGCTCATGTTAGAAAGGTCATAATCTGCTACACTGTGGGACATAATCCTCTGGACATTAGTTACAGTATATCTCACATATAAAACAAAATATCAAAAACTACATACTGTATAATATGCATTACATTAGTATGCAACCACTGATGCATTTATTTTTTTTTATTGCAGGTTCCCTTCACTATAAAGCTAGGCTATTGTATTACATCTGAGATAGTGAGGTGGTGTTTTACCGTGAGCTAATAAAAACCAACATTCATCTGCAAACGCTTGACAGTTTCCCCTCCAGGAGAAATACACTGGGCATATTGTAAAAATCCAGGATAATTATCTTGCAATATTGGTTTTATTACTGGAGGATGTATCCCAACCACATGCTGTTTTCTGTTATAATTTCAGTGCTTCACTGCCATATCAGGAGGGGAGGATTATACCCATGAAGCAAACAGACAAAACCTACAAAAGACCAATCTAGACTTACCCTCTATACAGTACAGAAAATCATGACCTTAAAGTTAACAGCTTAAACATTTTAACGTTTTAACAACTTCCTGGTGATTTGAAATGATGTATTATATTTCTAACAGTGTTTTGCATACTTCCTTTTCCTGCTACTTCCCATCTACTGAGAGACTGTAAATCCACAATAGCACTGAAGCAAAAAAGTCATTGTTGTAGGTTAAAGCTATATATCTAGGAACAAAAAATATCTGCCAGTCTGAAGCAGGATTATGCTTTTATTTCTTTCACTTTAAATTTCCTCTTTCAAATTAGAAAACATGTATTTTCTCTTTGTAGAACTGTATCACATACATACTATTCTTTACATGTTCCAAAATTAAATTAAAGTTATACAGTATGAAACTGATTGAAATCTTCAAACCCAAGGCACATGTATTTTTTGGCAGCACAAATAAAATTAATCTACATCTCAGTACTCAGACTGACATGTTTGTCAGCTTTGGAAGCAAATGAGAATTAACAGGATATAGTCTATACTCTATGGATGGCAATTTCTGGTGGTCCAGACTGAAATATCTCATTAATATCTATTGGATGGATTGCCATGAAATTTTCTACAGACATTTATGTTCCCCTCTGACCCTCTGACTTTTTCTCTAGTGCCACCATGAGGCTGCCATTTGGGGTTTTGAGTAAAATGTCTGAACAACTATTGAATGTACTGCAAGCTGCCATGAAATATGGTACAAAAATTTATGTCCCCCTCAGGATGGATTATAATAACTTTGGTGATCCTCTGACTTTTCATCAAGCACCATCATGAGGTCAAACTTTCAGTTTGTCCAATACTTTATGGTTTATGACCAAATATCTGCATTTATTCTGAGCATTTTGCTGAAGTACAGCCTCACAGAGCCGCTAGCATGACTGTAAACTCTTAGTTCAGTTTGAAAATCTCCACTTGAATTAAATAAAATTCTTCGGTTTTGAACACATGTTTTTCCTGACCGGCCCTCTGGTGGGGTTGAAGAGGCTAATTCAAAATTAATTGAAATGCAGAACACAGTCTCTTGTGGAGAATCCCCTTCAAACACCTTACAATGATCCATTAAAGGATCTAACTGTACTCTAGCATTTTACATGAGATTTCTTGGGATGGAAATACCTTGTGCACAATTTTAAGTGTCTCTCACTTGATTTATTCTTTGTCTTGTTTTGCTGGTGCATCATGGGGGGAATCAACTCTGAGGCAGCGTGAAGTTCACCAAAGCCAAACATTCATCTCACAAGTCAGTTTCTCCTCACTGCCAATATATATGGGGGTTTAGCATGCCTCTCGCCTGATTACCTTCTTGTCAGGGAAGAATGGACCCAAAAGGAGGGAAACCTCAGCATGACCTGCACCTAACCCTCTGTGAGGAACAATATACTGTAAGACTCAATCCCTGATCCCCAGCTTCCCTACTGAAACCATTCAACTGTAATGTATGTGAAGATATCTGTACACAATTGCACAGCTTACTGCTCTGAAGATTGAAGGTGACTGTGTATAATCCTGAAAGAAACTGGTATGAGGTTCTGTTACTCACCTCCCCCCGTTCTGTTTTCATCCATTTTTAACTAGAAGGCCTGTTAATAGCAGAATAAGACATTTGTCAGAGATCACAGAGGTTCTGTGCATTTATATGTGTGAGGCTTGCTTTCTGATTTGACAACCATTTAGGTATTCCATTTTTGCCTTCTGACTTACAATGATGTCATATTTTGAATTCAATCCTGAAGGGATTGGTCGGGGTAAACTCCACAGTGTGTAGGCAGCACAGGATGGGGCTCCGCCTGGTTAAAAGCAGTCTGGAAGCTAGTGCAGTTCAGTGGGGCATTAGGCCTGTCATAATTGCATCCACTGTCTGAGGTCGCAGAAGGCCAGTGAGTATTGGGCTGAATGTGTATCACTGATGGAACCTTGTGGAATGAGAGGAGCCCATTATTGCAAGTCCCAGACACAGGTGAAAAATGAAATGGCTTTTCAAAAACTGGGCTACTGTAACATTTTGGTGCCATATAGTGGTGGAGTAAGTGTGTCAGTTGCAGCGGGGGGAGTTGGTGAGGAAGTGGGCAGCTCAACAGGCTCAGGGAAGATGGAGTGATATGAGAGCGAGGTGTAATTTCCTGGGTGTCCCCCAGAGAATCCCAGCTCCTGGATGGGAATTGTCACAAATTGCTGATGCACTGCCACACACATACACACACACACACACACACACACACACACACACATACACACACACACACACACACACACACACAGACAGACACACACACACAAAGCAAGAGAACCTGATTTCTGCTTTGCGGTTCTTCTTTTTTACTGAGGGAGTAATTGGCTCCAGCAGCAGCTACAGATGCTGGTGGGGAGAAATGGGGCAAATAAAACAAATCTAATTGCAAATAAGTTACCTGGTGAGTTCAGTTGGATATTCTCCTTCAGGGCCTCTGAGGAAGGAAAAAAATAAGACAAGGGGGGGGAGGGGGGCATGATACAACCAATGCTGCACCTGCCACACCTGTTAGGTTAATTAGATTTTTTGACATTCAGAGAACACCATGTTGAATCTGATCATCTACAGTACACTGCTACTTTTCATATTTCCAAATGATTTTACAGGCCTGAAGAGGGCAGACGAGTCTTCTTTTAAACATGTGGGGTGACAATCAAATACACAAAGTGTTTTACCCAAATACAGCCAGAGACATTTATTAATTTGTACAATTTTTATACAATAGTAATACAGTCTGTTAATGTCATACAAGGCATTTCAAATTAAATTACATCAGCTCATTTTGAAAACCTAATTTCATTTTTCCATTACAACAGACAGAATTTATCATAAATTATTTAGAATATTGAGCACCTGCCGCTCCACAAGAAAGCCACATAAACAGCCTTGTAGTCAAATGTATGGCGCTGGGCAAACACACTCCTATCAGATACATTAGTTCCACCAACATAACAGTGACAATAGCATGATAACTGCCCAGCAGGCAACAGCAATCAGGCGAAATAGAAGTGTATTTCTCTGTGACGTGAGCCATAAAAAGCACCCATCCAAAGAAGTGTGTGTGTGTGTGTTCAGACAAAAGCCAAACACAGTGGCACATGGCAGGAGAGCAGAGAAAACACCTGTCTTCTTATCTTTATGATGCTGCAGCGCTGGTGCTTCCCATGGCTAAGCCTTTTACTGCAGCAGGAGTTCCCTTCATTCACATCCTTTTCATTTTCTGTCCAGGAGAGTTAATGTCAGCTACTGTGTAGTTACCATTCATGGGCACATGGGAATGCAAAGCTTCACTTTTTGAATATGCAGGAAAACAAATCCTCTTCATATAATTATGTTAATAGAATATCCAGCATAATAAAATTTGATCTATAGTATAAGTTCCATGCTATGAAATAGAAAAAGTCACCTTTTCGTTGTGATGGTTGGAGCCTTTTTATGCACTGATGGGAGCAATGAACCGCAAGGATCGGAAACTCATAAAGTGCAGATTTAGCTGATGTCAAAGAGTCTAATAAGGCAATGGGACATTCACGGAAATCATATTGGCTCTTTCATTAAGGACATGCTGGAAACAGCAAAAACAGAAAATGGCCATCAAGAAAAGGATTGTCCCTTAAATTGAAGGAAACAAGCGACTTAACTTACGACATGGCCCTTATTATAGAAAATGAGGTTATTGTGGAAAACAATATGGTGTAATTTCTGGTGAGGTAATAAGACAGAAATAAACACTTTTTCCTCTCTAATCACATTTATGTGATGTTAAACCCAGTGGTGTGGAGTAGATGGATGTCATTACTCTGTGGTAGATGTGTGGTCACCAGATCCATCGCTCTCACTGTAATAGTCCATAAAATTCTAGTGCAATCATCTCTCTTAGTACAGTAATGTTGCAATGTCTTTGAGAAACAATGAGATGACTCACACAAGATGATATGTCTTTGGATTCGACTTGTCTCCGACAAAGTAATGGCACTGGATGCCGCTCTGTTCCTCCCTTTCATAGTGGAAATGAAAATGAATCAGGGCAAAAGATAAAAGCTTGACAAGCACCGCAGTCAATCCTTCAGTTTAACAGCCAGAGAATTCACTACTGAACAAATGAAAGTGGGCTGCTGGGAAGAAGGGAATAGCATTATTGTGAAAGAGGACGGCATTGCGGGAACTGAGCAGTTTAATGTGTGCATGTGCTTTTGTTGCACTTTCTCACTTACAGAGAGAAAAAAAGAAAGAAGGCATGCATGTGTTTAGAGGATATGGGCTTTGAAAACTGAGGAGATGTCAGCTTCAGACCATCCTCAGAGAAGGCAGATTTGACTGGGTAAACCGCCCTGACTCTCTGAAGTCGGTTACCCGTCTCTCTGAGGGGGGACTGTTGTATTATTCACTGCAGCTCGGTGAGTGTGTGCAGCTCTGCTCGACAGTGATGCAGTGACTTATAATCGGTAAGTAAGTCTAGCATCAGCATTTCGCAGCAGACGTGCTGCTGTCTCTTGGGCCGCTGACCTAATCGCTGGAGCTAGCAATGAGCGGACTAATCCATCAATGTGACACCACTAACCCCCCCTCCCCCCTCACCACCATGCCCTCCACCTTCACAACACACCTCTACATACCCACCTGGTCATGCCACTGCTACACTTTCCCAGAGTAATCAGCCAGGCATAGTGGATGTGAAAAATTAGGCATAGGGACACCGAGGATGTGACACCTAAACCCAGAGTCAAACAATTTCTGTTTAGGCTGTGTATTATTTGAGTGGTGGTCTTGGGAGTTCTCACAGTGAAAGGCTTCCAAAAGTTACAGTGTCCTATTCCCCCTAATCAGATCCCCTCATCTCCCATGTGAGGTCCTGTGGGCTCCACTAATCTTATTACAAACCCCCATGTGGAGGAGCCCCTTGGACGCCACACCTGTTCACACGACAGAGCTCCGCACACTGATCTAATCAGGTGATATGCCCATCATTGATTTCCAGCTATAAAATTTTGAATAGGATAGAAGTGGATTGAGGCGAGGAGGCAGGAGAAATGAGAAGAAACAGAAGATGGGATGGAGAGACCATTGACGAGGAAATGATGTGCGTGACGATGCAGGATCCATGACTGCTGTCATCTCCATATCCCCAGGGCCCAGACGGCACAAATTACTATGGAGAGGTGACTTAAAACAATGGAAAGTATTAATCTTAACAAATCTTCTAGTACTGAGCCTCAAAACCTCTGCATACAAAGTCTCAAAAGTCTGCATAACGGATTGTAATAATACCATTGTATCCAATGCAAATCAACTATTTTTCTCGTATCATATATTCCTGAAATAAGTGTAGTGAATTTCCTTTTTCAGTTTTTCACTTCAAGTTTAGTACCTTGCATTTTTCTTTTGTGAGAGAAATTGCATTTAAGTTTAAATTACAATATTGTGGAAGAAGTTTATACAACAATAACAATACTCTTGGTTTATCCGCAGAGACACAAATTGTGGATAATGGCATATAGAGGAACGATAAGCACCAGTGACATTGTTTGCTGTATCTTCAAGTCCAGCTCATTAATGCCCACTCACTGTTGCTGCTCTTGTATTGTTGATTGGAGGGGTAGACACATAGCAGGTCTGTGGGACAAAAGGAGGATTAATGGGGAGTCAGCCTGGCTGCTGATATGAGGTCCAAACAGACAGAGGACTGGATCTCTCCCCCAAGGGACAGCTTAATGACAGACATTAAAAATAATTAGGAAAGACAAAACAGTCCTGCTTGAAATTAATCCTCCTTAAATCCAAGACATGTCCCTCTGTGAGCAGCATTCAGGCTGTTCAATTATGATTACTGCATCATGTTTATTACAGAAATGTTACTTCCAACATCGTTAAAAAGTTTCATGTTGCTGTGTTTACTCCTTTATAATACAGTGCGATCAGCCAAAATATTTGACTTGATTTAGCTCTAACTGAATCAAATCATATTCTTTTCAGAAATTACACTTGCATTTTTCATTGTCTTTCCCCCCTTCTTCCTTTAAATATACCACAAAATAATGGTAATGGATATGGAGCTATAGTGAGGCTTTACAAATGTATAAAAAGATGAAAAACTGTAATTAGAACAGCAGAAATACCATGCACATTAGCCATCTTAAGCCATGTTAGTGAGGATATATCCTGTATTAATTATTCAACTTTAATCGCTGAGTTGAGGAGGCTTTGCTTTGCTTAAGGCTGTAAGTACAATAAGTACCATGCTTAGTTTTGCATACTTATTAAATTCCATGTGTGTTTAATCTGGAGGGTATTTAAAAAAGAGATCTTTGACCAATACGAGTCTATGGACTATCTTATTTCATTTCATAATGTGCATCTCTTTAACGAGATTTAATGGCCCACATGTCTCTCCAATGTAATAAACAGCAACATTCATTGAAATGACATGACAATTAGGCAATGAATCATAGGAACGATGTTTGAAATGACTTAACTTGTCACTTGTTGCTTTCTTATCTAATTAACTTTTGGAATTAATACAAGAGTAAAGGCACTAATAGACTTTTTGAATCCAATATGAATACTGAATACTAAATGAGTTGGGAAAATCAATAGCTTGTTGCTGAAATGAGACCTGCCTATTGTAATTTCACAGTAGAGGACTCCATAAAAAAGAAAAAGTAGATAGTAACGAGAGAAGATGGGTTTAGGGAAGTGATTTGTGTGGTTCTCACAACCATATAATTTATAGGCCGATGGGGAGTGTTAGTTAGAGTTACATGTCCAGTGGACGGCAGCTTCATATTTCCATAAAGCCTCCTTTCAGATCCCACACTGGGTATGAATGTCAGAGACATCCGTCTGCACTGCTCTGGGGAGGACTGGGATGCTGCCAGAAGCACAGTGGATCCCTGTTTCAGTCCTGTACCACAGACAGAGAGAGGATTGGTGAGGTGGAAACTGGAGAGGGCTTCTTCTCCCCCCTCCTGGTCCCAAAAGAAGGGATGTATTGGCACCGCCAAGCTGCAGACCCCCTCAGATAATTAAAAGTGAGGTATAAATCAGTGTGTAAGCAGTAATCACACAAGCTCCTGCCAACTCCCTGCAACGATCATAAATCTAGAGGAAAACAAAGCTTCAGCACTAACAACAAAGGCTCTGCAATCCCCACTGATCTGGGGTTGGATATGCATTTCACGGAAACCACATTGCCCTTCTATTGCTGAAATAATACATCTGTAATACCGAGGACATGGTTTTATGTTTAAATCGATTTAAGTGGATCAAGGAGCAGCAAAGGCTCCACCAGGGATGACTTCATACATGAGTTTTTCATTAAAGTAAATGCTTTTGTACATCACTACAGATGTAGAGCAATTTCAGTTTTAATGTCGCTCATGCACTCTTGATCTCCTTGGCCTGTTAAATATATTTAGCATGGAAGAAAACCTTTACAAGGGGTAGAAATAAAAAAAAGGGAGATGATGCCTCTTGTGTCTGACATTTTGACAGGAACAAGTAAAAGCTGAATGGAGCTGATGTTAGTCTTGTACTGGTGTGGGGAAGGGGACGTAGCAGCCGAACAACACATCACGCACCGTATTGATTGGTAGAAAAAAAAATGTGAAAAGTGTGAGACATGAAAAGAAGTTATTGATCCTTACCGAAATCATGCTGATTAAAGTCTGGGCGGCGAGGGAGGTCAATAATGGTTCACCAATGAATGCATCCTGATAAGGTCAGGGTGAGGTACGACGATACACTTTATGTGCAAAAAAGAATCTAATTTGCTCGTATACCAGTCAGTGAAACATGTATTATAGTTCCTTTCCCATGCACAAAAACAGAACGTTTTATACGTTACTGCCCCCAAGACATGATTTCAGAACATGAAAGATGATATCAACATCACATGAGAGCCTACAGTCTCTTTGTTCTTTAATTTTACCTTGTTGCTGAAAGAAAGTCCGGGACAAGGACCTCCAGGGTCAGGATCAAAGCTGGTCTCATGCGCTGAGCAGTCAACTGTAAAACACTATGCCTGAGGACTTACCCAGGCTTATATAGTGAAGAAATGACTTCCTCCACCATATGCCACGCAGTAAAATCAAAGATGAAAAGCTTAACACCATAAAATGTTATGAAATGAGATTCAGGAGTTAAGATCTGGTGAGAGTTTCAAACTGGACAACAGGGACCATTAATAAGCAAGTGTTTCAACCTGCTACAGAAATATAACAATACATTCCCCTAAAAGTCTGCTTTAAAAAACAGTATGTTTTCTTTTCAAGCATACTTAATCACATCCATTACTTTATAAACCACATAGCCTGACCTCTAGCATCAAGCAAAGCTGGGTTTTATTACAGCTTAATGGAGGAAAATACATGAAAAACTTCACATCTAAGACTGCTGGGCAATAGAGCAGAGACGGATTATAGCGTGACTAAACTATCCGAACAAACATGTTGTGTACTTATCCTTCTGCTAATCTGCAGGGATCAAAGCTTGTTACTGAGATTACCTGCTAATCAGCACAAAAAGCACAAGTGGATCCAACGGACAATGATATTACTCTGTGGGTGTGTGTGGTGTGTGTGTTCAAGCTCCCTCTGTGATCAATAAGGTTGTAAGCGTGCGTTTAAATCATGATGCCCTCTGTTCTTGGGTAAACATCCACGTGAATGGGAAAGACAGCTATAGTATAGTCAGTGTTTTCTCAGCCAGGCCCCTGATTTTAAACAATAATGACTTTTTAATGTGGACCTGTGATTACATTGTCATGGTGAAATATGGGTCTTCTTGACCGCATTGGAAATGAGGGCCTAAACGTGAATTACTACACCAGCATAGATTACAGCAGTGTGCCAGGTGAGGCAATCTTCATAAATTCAAATCTAATCTTAACAGAGCCAGCAGTGTCAGCCAGTGGAGGAGGACTGAGGGAGACGGGGCCAGTAGAGACAATGCCCAGCACTCAAGGCTACTTAGCAGAACCCTCAAGTCAAAAGAAAGGAGAGCTAAACCCTTAAAGGAATTGTTTGACGTTAAGGGAAATACACTTAATCGCTTTCTTGCCATGAAATAGATAAAAAGATTGATACCATTCTCATGTCTCTATGGTAAGTATGAAGCTAACATTATAGCCAGCAGTTGGCAGCTTACTTTAGCATAGATTAGCTTAATTTAATAACATGCCAATGGGATGGGATAGCACTTGTTTCCAGTTCAAATACATCAATTCAAATGAAATGCAAATAAAGAATTTAAGATTGTTTTAGGAATCAAGTATGAGTTTCCACTGAAGTGATTTGCTCTTTGCATATAATCTAGATTCACTTGTTTCCAGAAAATTCCTTAAACAATTAAAACCACAATAAACAAGTGAAACTGGAAATAAGTTCTTTGATGGTGAATGTAAGACAGAGACAAACAGAGGAGGAGACTTTAATAAGCAATAGGATGGAGGGCCCTTAGCTGAGGTCATTACATACATATCATTTGTCCAGAATTACTATTTCTTGTTTCTTCATCCAGGACACTTGTCAATCGTATTATATTTTCTCCATGACACGGTGACACAATGGTGTCAGTAAGGTGACAAATCACAGGATTGTGGTGTGGAGCAAAGCAAAGCAGGGCATCTGTCAGCACCTTGTCAGGGGCTGCTGCCCTGGTTTATCTATCCTCTGCCTGCGACCACAAGTGATCACAGTTTGATGGCTCAAGCCACGCTCCTCACAGGGACATTTCTTATTCAAGTCACAATGCTGTCATTGGCGTTTTAGAGCCTGTGGGGTGCCACGGTGATGATAGCACAGTTCCTATTAGCAGCGAGCATTCTGACATGCTGACAGAATTCTTATCATTATGTTGACAGCTTCAATATCTCACACTTCCAAATACAAATCACATGTGAAGAACCACCTATAATAGGAATATACTGTTCTCTCCTGCTCTCATCCCAACAGCCTCACCTCTCAATGCCCTCTTCACATTTGGCACTGTAAGGAAAGGACAAGTGGGGTCACCAAGGCCATGTTTTCTGTATTTTCTGTTTTTAAAGGCTAAGAGCAATATTTTCAGACAGAACTGGCTATATTTTAAAGGAACAGTTTGACATTTTAGGAAATGCAGTTAGTTGCTTCCTTGGTGAGAGTTAGATGAGAAGATCGATGCAGCTTTCTTATGTGGTTGTTAAATTCGCCATCAGACGGTGAGCTTTCATAGCGTAGCATGACCGGAAAAGGCTAGCCTGGCTCTGAAGGTAACAAACCCCGCCTACCAACACCTCTAAAGCTCACTACAGTCTCTGCTGGTTGCCTGGCAACCTTATGGTGATGACAAGACACAGGAAGTCACTGCTCCTGGACAAGAAGTTGTTTGACACATAACTCCCATAAAGAAAAACAACGTTTTTTTTTTACTCTTTGGTTTTTGTATGAATTCAACAAACAAGATACAACATGTCAATTAGTGAGCAGTGGTGCTGTAAGGCAGATTTTGTTCCCTTCTGGCACAACTAGGCTAGCCGTTTCTCCCTACTTTTAGTCTTTATGCTAAGCTCAGCTGACTGGTTGCTGGCTTTAGCCTCATGTTTAACAGATTTGAGAGTAATAAAGATCTTCTCATCTAACTCTAGGCAAGAAAATGAATAAACATATTTCCCAAAATGTAAAATAATTTTGTATGACAGCATAATTTTGATAATGATATCAAAAATTGTACCAGTTAATCTCAGGTTGTCAAACATAACCCTCAGTATTTTCCTGGCTACAGCCTTAAAATGACTAACCTTTTGGATAAGTTTCCACTTCCCTGATGCTGCTAATCAAATATGAAATCTAAATGTGCATGCTTTTCCCTTAAGAAGGCATATCTATTATGAATAACCCTTTGCTCCACTGATACATCATACATTAACCTTTGCCGGCTGACAAGTCATTAACTGGCCTTGTTAACTGAGATACACCAGAAATCAGAAGTGCATTTACCAACCTTTACATCCCAATATAACCTCAGCTCCTCAAGTGTCTATTTCAGTGGTTCCACCAGAGGCTGGACACATACAAAATGAAAATAGTTGAGGGATTTTTGGAGCTCTCAGTGGCCCCTGGTCTAAGAGAGGCATATATATCTGCATCCCTTCACTGCATGACAGCGACACGGTAAAAGGTCAAAGCCCCTGAGCGTGCCACCGAGCTGGCAGAGATATTAGAGGCCTGCTGAAATCCTGCACCACCGGCTTTCATGGCTCAACGCTCCCTTCCCATGTTCTCCTCAAGCAAACAAATACATTTGCATTTCATTCCCACCCTGCAGATGGGCTCTAGACAGAATTCCCAGAACAAAAGAGATTATACAAGGGTGAAATACACACATTATCGTGTGTTTGTGTGTGTGTGCTTGTGTGTGTGCATGTGCATGAGTACAGTTAAGACAAAAGAAGATAGTGGAAAATTATTAAAATAGGTCTGGTATTGGGTGAATCTGGGACTTTTACACAACTACTGTACAGAATTACAGCTAAGTGCTCCCTGTCTCCATTTTAAGGTATATTGCAGGAAAGTATTTTGAGAATAGAGAATAGGGAATAAAGAGCAGTTGAGTGAAAATGCATCTCGTCTGAATCCCTCAAGCCCTCGCATGCAGCCATTATCCTTCTTGTGTATGATTCTCTGATGCCTCATATGCCCCGGTAAAGTGCTGCTCTCATTAAAAAACAATGTGATATCTCCAATTTCTAATTAAATAGGACATTATCTCAAAGACAAGCTGGAGTGGAATGAGGCCCTTAAACGAGTTATGAAAAAGACTAGCTGCTCATAGCCTAATCATGCTTATGTTGATCTCAGTGGTGTCTTCTCACTCAGCTGATACTCAGGGATAAAGCGGGGTTATTACACAGCTAATCTATCCAACAAAATGGTAATGCTTTTTCAAATCTATTGGTAATTTGAGAAGTGCTACTTTGCAGAGGATAAAACCCATGTGGTTTTGACCATTTGATATAAAACGAGCATGGTCTTAATAGGCCTTTGTCTTCAGCACTTCAAATGGTTTTCATCTTTGCACAGCATCATTGTCTCGTCCTGCAGTATTTTTGAAGGTAAACTCATACTTCATTGTGTAAATGGGGCTTCAGCTGCAGGAAAAAGTAGCCTGTCACCTTTACTCAGGTTTAGATAAGGGCAAATAGTGTGGAAGAAGGATACAAAAAATACCTGTGGCGAAACAGATTAGAGGTGAACAAAAACAAGTGTGATTCAGCACAAAGCAATACACAGTGTGTGAATCAGATCTTGTAGCTAAAATCTACTTGAACACTGGAAATACTGAGCAAACACAGTCTTTACTGTGGGGGCTCTTTCACATTATTTGCTGTTCTTATCTATTATGGATTTAATCTTGGTAAAAGTGTGTATGTGTGTGTGTGTGTACACCCACACAGAGATCTCAATGATGTCATTTATTTCCAGCAGCACAACCTCCTGTATCCTGGGAGCCAGTTGCATCTCCCAGTTCCTTTTTTTTTTCCAGGACAGCGCTCTAACACCACATAGGAGAAGTATCCTGTTGCCACTGTGCTACAGCCTTGCTGACAACCAGAGCGGCTCATTGGCCTGAATATTCCTGTGAAACGCTAAGTGTTTCGCTGTCAGCTCACATCACATGCATCAAACATGATGGCTGCTTCCTGTGTGTGTGTGTGTGTGCACACTAGAGGCGAGTGGTAATGGGTTAAATCAGCTGAAATACCACTTTGGGCAGACAGAGGCTCCATTAGGAAGCACAGGTATAACAGTGAGATGTCTACGTTTACATCTGAGTGCTTGCAGTTCACAGACAGCAGTAAAAAACCTACTATTTCCATAACAGTTTCAAAAGGCATCTTTCACCATGAGAAGAAAGGCAATATATTTTCAGCAAGTTAATGCATTTTCTTTTTGTTGAAAAAAATATATAGTGCAACATGCTATAAAAAAGCTGCCATGATATGGTTATGTGGTGATGTGAAGGAAGCCAGTATAGCTTCTAGAAACATTAAATTGTGCCATCTAGCATGCATCAGTGAATTGATCCTCTATAAAAAAAGGATAACTACCCTAAAAGGCACCTTTTCTGTTGCAGTGCCATGGGGCCATGCTGGCACTGTGCTTCCTGGCCAATGTGCCATTCATGGAGAGATGACAAGGACACAGCCCAGATGACTTCTTCTAGTGCCCAGGCTGCCTGGACCTGATAAAGACCCATAATTACACAGTTCCATTTATCTCTCAGGGTCAATCCCGTTTCTACCTGATGATAGTAGGAACTCCCATGCACCAAACCCGAGTTCAATTTCAGATAACATTGTCTCCACCATTTCATTCAGCAGCTCCACTCTCTGTAGATGTGTATTGCAATGAACCTAAAAATAATGTCCTGGATGACGGAGAGGTTTTACAGTGTCAGGCTGGTTAACCTAAAGGAAGATCAGGAGAGCTCAGCAATGTCATCACCCCTCAGTTCATTTCTTACTGGTGTGAAACCCAATTACTGTTTTTGCTGTATGATACATGTGCACCCCACCAAGTTTAAATAAATAAATACACATATTCTTTCACTGCAAACAACAGTTTTCCTAAGCAAAATTCAAATTCACATTCTCCATAATGCAGTGACAGTGACAGTGGGAGTAAAGTAGTTGTTGTGAGGCTGAAGTTGAGAATAAAGCTTTCATGCTGACTGTGTAAACTGTGTACGAGATGGATGGGATGTAATATCTTCATTTTATGACTTTTGAAAAAAAAAGTTATTGACATAGACCTTACAGTAAGAGCTTCAAAAGTGCACTCTGCCTTTGGAAAAACTACAGGGAATATTAGAGGAAAACACAGCATCAGCAAACAAAATGTTCCTTCTATTACCTTGAAATTAAGATAATGTATTAGTTTACAATTTAATACTCTTAAATATGCAATTTAAAAACAGGTTAGCACAAAGTTATGAATTTGGCTATTTGTAAATTTAGCTTTAGCTATTGCTAGCTGTGGCTATCAAACCAGCAAGCTTTTGCTTTGGCTGTTTGTTTGATTTGTAGCTCTTTCCTTGGAAATTATATCTTTCTATGGCACAAAAAAATTATGTTAAAACAAATGTCATCAGATGTCAAGTCATATTCTGGTCTCAACAAAATTTTGACGAATATATAGTTACTGTTACAGTATATTAAGGCAGCGTTAAATTGACTATTTTTATTACAGCCTACAGAGTAAGATGATGCTTTGAGCAAATGAAATCTAACTTCTCCCTCATTTTGTGAGCAGTGGTCCTAATGAGAAGCAATCATAAGCCAAGAGTGAATTATTGGTAAGACCTTAATTGGTACTGATTGAGTCCAGAAGTGAGGGAAATGGGGTTGACAGGCCCTTTACACGCCATCAAGAGGTGTCACAATCATAGCGAATATATTTCCAGTCATCTTCTGAAGCATGAACAGTTAGATTGCCTCTCAGTTCCCAAATGTCTACTGATGTTTCACAGTTTCTTCCCAGAGCTGGAAACTTTATGGAGGTCTGTGGGGAGGTTGTAGAGGGGAGTTAGGATATATCCCGGGCCATATGAGCCTCCATGGCTCTCTAAATGTCATGGATTGAGATGGAAATAAACAACGAAGACTAGAGAGATGCAGCACAGTAAATCAACCAGAGATGTTCACATATACACATACACATTTACATATAAGTTATATAAGGGCTGTTGCTTGTTAATATTAAAATAAGTGAAGAATAAAAACCTGGGAAGCAACTGTTCAGTCATCTTCAGCGATGGACATCTTTAAGATAATATACATGATGTACAGCAGGTAGGCAATATATTGACATGCTTTTCATGAGCAGTAACCTACAAGTTTCAGAATCATGACCTGCATTGTAATTGTCTCCTAAACTGCAATTTATATTCATGGACCTTTAAAAAGCCTGTTACACCATAGGAGGCAGGTATTCAAGTCTTATGAACTCAGAGGGTTCAAGATCCCGTCACAGATTTTTATTTGAAAGAGGGGTTATTGTAAAAATAAAGTGACTTAACAGACATTTTTTAAAATGAAAAATGAAAAACCAAGGGAACATATAAACAAATAATCCTGAGACTAAAAGTAGCTCCTAACCGACTGAGTTAAAAATTCTTAAAAATAAGGGACGTGTCAGTTCTAAGCCCTGTCAGTGTAAGAATAATTCATGAAGCATTTTAGCGCTAAAAGTAGGAGTGGTATATATATATATTTAAATATGATTTTACTTTATTACTACTTTTATAATCCATAGCAACAGGGTTAATCTTTGCTATGGATGACAGGATGCTTCTCTTAGCTTTGGAGTTCTCTCAGTAGCTCTCAGCAGCTTTATGAAAAGCTCCTATGAGGAAACTCTTTGGCAGGAACTCCTAAGACACTTTGTGAATATTGCTCCTGATCTTCCTAAAAAAAAGGAGTGAACTTCTGATGGTGCAGCAGTTACAGTGCCAGTCACAAGCAGATGTTTTTGCTGATGAAGCACATGTAGCACCACGTTTCTGTCTCCTAATGAAATGAAACAGGGATCCCTTCCACATAAACAGGAAGCTCATCCTACACCATCAATTATGCAACAAAGTTGGCCTCCTGCTACTAACTCAAAACACCGGAATTTGCTCCAGGTGAGCGATGGCTGGTGTGTGAATGTGCTTGTGTAACACTCAGTGAATATTATTATTCACATCATCTATTCCAACATGCAGCTATTCAGTACTAAGATCATAACCTTCATTTGTTATTTTTTTTACATTGTGATAACCATGAACATACTACGCATTTCCAAAGATGTTTTCTTTTTCTGCAGAAATGTAAATTTGCATTTCACCTGGAGTTCTAAATATATATAAATAAGCAAAACAAGCCTGAATCAGATAAATTCAACATGTCTACATGCAACCGCAAACAAACATTCAAAACAAGTGCAGAGACACACAGGAGCAGTTGGCAGCTTTTCACCTCAAGGGAACAAACTTAGAGACAATGAAAAGTTCTTCTGGAAAAACTCAAAAGAGCCGACCTTCATTTTCATTCAGCAGCTGCCACCATGTACTATAAAAAAAAAACCTAGAATGTACCGTTCCAACAAAAATAGCTGTGAATCTACACACAGTGCTCGCAAATATGAAACGTTACCGTAGTATCTGAGCTTTTTATTTCCCAGTACACAGAATGAAAGAATAGACGCACTACAAATCCTCACAACACTGTCTCCTATTTTAGACCAAATCTCAGACACATTGTTGTCTCAGCAGTTGCAGTAATGGGTGCTGTTACAACATAGGTCATGGATGAATCAGATTTGATTGACAGTATGAGATCTCACTGTACGTCTGAAATGAAATGGAGGTGGATTACATTGCTGTCTGTGATAGATTAACAGAGAGTGGAGGCAGACTGCTGCACTTGTGTTCAGGTCTGGGACGGTCAGGTGTGAAATTAAACGGGAAACAGACATGTCCAAGGATTGTGCAATACAAAAATGGATAGGCCCTGCGGCATGTATAATTGATGAAAACATTTCAAGTGTGTAGTGCATCGTCTTCAAATGAATATGATGAATCAGTGAATTAAGTGAAATATGTGATCCAATGCCCTACATTTAAAAATATACACATATTGGTTGCTTGAAACACAAAGACAAAACATTAGATTGTTGCTCTTGCAAAACATGTTTCCATATTCAACTCAATTAGATCAACTCTCTGATCCCTGCATGTGAGAGAATGAGAGAAATGGGATTTATGTGCTTATAGCCACTGGTAGCCAGCACAATAGCTGAATGAGATAAGGAGGGAAAAATCATAGAGAGGAAAATAAATGTAATCTGAAACAAAATGTAAGATACAAGTCAGCTGTCAGTAGGAAAACACATTCCCCACAAGCAGCAATCACAATCCATATATCATTGTGTGTGTGTGTGTGTGTGTGTGTGTGTGTGTGTGTGTGTGTGTGTGTAGAAAGTGGGGGGAAATGCAGAGCATACTGAATTATTGAGTTGAATTTTCACGGGCTGAAGGTCAGTGAGCGAGAGAAAAAAACATGTCGGATTAAAAATAGATGTTTTCTTATTGTCTGCCACGCCAAGCGCTGAAATATCAAAATTTGCAGAGATGATTATTCCCAGAGTCAACATTATCAAAATCCTCTCCCATGACAGAATAAACATAGACAAATATGAGCAACAGGATTACAAAGCTTCAGACAAAATGGAAGTCTATCAGAATAACACACATGCCAAGACTGGCTGATACTACCCAGTAAAAATCTGTGATTATTAAGTAATAATTATGATTACAGTCTCCATTAGCACGTCATAATTGTTCTTTAAGGAGGTTCTGAGATTTATACGTCCCCCGTGCAGTGAAACTTTACTCCAATAACAAAGATTTCTCAACCAGGAGAAATCCATTGTGGACTAATTGGATTATCAGTAGAAAATTACAGAAGGATCTCACGGTTTTGCCAGTAGTCCCCTTAATGAGCTCTGTCCTCATAAATGTAGCCTTCTCTTACAGCCTAATTGATATTTCATTAGAACCTTTCTATTTATGATTTTAATGGCTTGTCCTATCACGGTACAAGGCAGGGCTTGTTAGCAGGACTAGCCGGAGGTTCCTAGTGGATATATTGTCAGCTTCAATGTGGTTGGGACGAGATCTAATAAAAAAAGCTGGAATTTATGCTTTTACCCTTTGGATACTGGTTTACAAGAGCACGGAGTCATTAAACAGATCTAGATGTCCCCTTCCCTCAAGTGCACGCACACAGACATCCAGGTACTTGATGTGTTAAATGCCGCACATTTTATTTCAGGATATATTCTCAGCCAGAACACAGAACTTGTCACTTTACACTTTCGTCTATAGTGTAATACTCACAACTTTCTTACTCCATCTCAAGTGGGGTTGGTTCCAACTCACTGGGCTCGCCTCATCACTGCTACACTTGATGTAATGTATCTCCACCCTTGTTAAGGCTTTTCGGCTGGACAAGCAATGGCTCTCCCTCCCAGACATGACATTACCCCCCATCCCCCCCGCCCAACTTCCTCTTTACAGCTTGATGAATGCTAATGGTGAGTGCAGAGCTTGTACGCTGGAGTGGAGTCAGATATGGTGGCTGTGCTGGTGCTGGTGGTTGGGTTGGGGGGGGGGGGGGTGGGGGGCGTTAGAGTGCAATGAAGGGTAACTGTTAAACTAGTTAATAGATTTAGCCTGCCAAACAGAACCTCTGTCTCCTCCCCCTTGCACCTGTCCTGAGCCCCTGGACCACTTGACAATTTGTCACACTCCTCTTTCCATTCTATATGGTCTCATTTGCTCGGACGACAACAAAATAGAGCATAATGGCTCCGCAGCCGTTTGGAGAGGCTGTGGGTGGCTGCAGACCTCATTAAGTGTCCATCCATGACCGAAACCTGCAGTATAGTGAGCACACAAATGTGTAAGAAAATATCCTTGATTTACTCTGTGGCTATTTGATTTAGGACCTTGACACATGTTGCCTCAGTTCTGACATACCCAGCAGCAGTACCGAGGATGCAGTCCATCACCCAGTAACAAGCTCCGCACCGGAGAAGCATCATTACAAGCTGAGGCCAGTCTTCTAATGACTTGCGTGGAGGCGAACCCTTGTTTTTGTTTGAACATGAAGACTTATGAGTGTGGTTGCTTATAGGGAGTGTCCACAGCTACAGTACAGTGGGGAGTAGAGAGCAAGGCATGGCACAGTGGATTTGCTCTGATCAAAGGGACAGGACTTTGATGAATGTTGTTCATTAGGCACACACGAGTGGTTTTAAGAGAGAGGACTTAGAGAAATCAAGGGAGGGATGCAAAGAAAGAAAGATAGAGAGGGAGGGAGAAAGAAAAAGAAGATGTGGTATTGAAGGGTGAGATGAGTAATATTATGCAACAATACGGAAACATATCATCTTTATAGTCGAAGTCCATTTCCAATGGATATTTGAGTTGAGTTCCCATTCAATTTCCAGACTGGCCACTGGGTGGAGACAGCTGTCTTGTGAGTAAAGCCTCCTTCTGTTCAGTGCTTCATTCACAGCATGAATCCAAACGTTACCCTAACCTGTAGCATTTTCAGCATGAATCTAAAATGAATGGGATAGTGTGCATGGAATTATGTGTTAATCTGAGGACATGAATAATGAGCAGCCATTAAACACACAGCCACTCTGTGGGCATAACCAACTGCCCTACAAGTCCACCTGACTGATTGCTTTATGGATGGAGGCTGACACGCACAGAATGGGGAATGACAGATGAACTCATCCACCACTCGTTAATATCTACAACTGGATTATGAGGTTAAACTCTGCTTCCTGTGTCTGTGCCAAAGTAAGGCTCGGTCACAGATGTTTGTGTATGGCATACGTGTGTCATTATTGTATAGGAAACTTAAGCTGGAATGGCTTAATGGGGTTCAGAGGCAGATTTTCAATGACTGCCAGCTGGAAAGAATGCCAAACAACAATCTGTCTCTTGTGTTTGCAGCAGTAGTGTACAAATTGTATTTGGTATGCTGTCCGCCTACAGCTTTGCAGAAAAATATGGAGAGAGAACCAGATGTCACAAGAAGTTTTCTGAGACACCTGAGATTCAATTCTGGAGATATGAATACCATTTTCGAATGTGTAGTGCGGAAATTAAATGGACAGACAGCAGCAAATGGGGAATCTGTGCCTTGGACTGTTATTTTAAAATGCTGTGCTCACAGAAGACTCTTCCATATATACTCAATTCAATGCCACTGCAATTCAATTTCACTTTATTTCTCCAGGATAATTCATTCAGTATCTATGGTGCTTTCTAGGGATACATATGGGTATATATAAGAAAAACAACACGAGAAGGCAAAGACACAGGATCCAAAACAATTAAAAATCAATAGCAATAACAGTCTGCATAATATTCCCAGATGCATGTTTTAATGACCAGATTTGAGAATGCATGTGCAAACATGCAGATTAATTTCTTCCTTTCTAGACTTATCCGGATGTTTTTAGATATCATTATAATAGTTGAGGCTGCTCTTGAAAAAAACATTTTTAGTTGGTTTTCATGTTGTTAATCTCAACTGCTACTTCCTCAAGGTTATAGGTTTTTAGTGTATTATTGCTTTATAGATGAAGTTAGATTTCACTTTTCAATAACACACTAGCTGTTACTTTCAACCACTGTTGTGTGAGCACAAATTTCATCATCTTAAATAAGAAATAAAAAATTAAAGCACATAAAGTTCTTTCTAAGGTTGTATTTTTGGGATCTTCAAGGATGAATCCCTGGCTGTTAGGTGTGAAATGTCTGACATCATGCTCCTGTGATACGCACTGGCCAGGTGATATTTTACCTCGTTATACAACATTTTCATTATCTTTATCTGCCAACATTATACAACATTTTCATTAGCTTTATCTGCCTCAGTTGATTCTATTCGGAGGAATGTTAAGCAAACAGAATGACAGGCAATTAGCGTCCCATGACTTCATCTAAATTATGTATCAATTATGTGATAATGAGAAGTTAGACTCGTTCATATGTGACGATGGTAGAGGAATTAATGTGGAGCAAGTAAAGGAAGCAGAAATCCTAAAAGCAGTGTGTGTTGCACACAGGATTGCAGTGTAAAGGCAATGTAAAAATGTTTAAATAGCAGCCTTTGTGACAGGCTTTTCTCTAAATGGGTGTTCTTGGCTCACACTCTTGGACAAAAAATATATGCTGTATGTGTGCTTTTTGTGGAATTACATTGTCATATTATGGTGTCTTTAAATATTTGGTGTACAGGACTAAGAGATACATAAAAAAGTCAACTATCCAGTTCTCTTAGGCAATATGATTTGCACCACAAAGGTCCTTTGCTTTTGCTTTTAAGATGGATCTTTCATATGACAAAAAGGGAGGGCCTGAGCCACCTTCGAAGGATAACCCTGCACCTCTTCATTATTCTTTATACGTGCAATTAATGGAGGGTCTTTCCTCTCCTTTCTTCTTAAAGGGCATCTCACGAGTGATAAACTCCGGATGCAAAACGATTTTGAAATCTGCTGAAGTGGTTTGAGGGATGAAGGAGCATGGGGAGGGTGGGTCATAAACTGTGCAGAGAACAAAATTTGGATGTGAGATGAAGACAGCTAGTGTGAGTGAGAAATAGAGACATCAAAGGAAGGTAAAAAGAAAGAGGGGAAGCTCTCTGATGGTGGTGATTGTCTCTTGAGATGGTACCACTTTCAACCACAAGCTCTGCATTTGATTTGTTTGCAACTGTAACTGCATATACTGCTAAATTATAAATTTTTTTTTACCAAACCTTGTATAACTATATTCACAAAAAAGATTTGCTGCATTCAGTTCATTAAAAGTGTACACAGCAATGTTTACAGTACACTGGAGATTCACCGTACCAAACAATGCAAGCAGGTGGTGTCATTTTACTGGAGTTCTTTTCTCTATTTATTCACTGTATGAAAAATTTGTGAACTCTACAGTTTGAGAAGCCCTGAAGTCAGTGTAAATATCTATCTACTAAATCTATATATGTATTTTTTCACTCTTGTAGCAATCCCATAATGGTATAATAACCCTAAAGCCCTTGCTCACAGAGCCAAGTCAGATGATCCACAACAACCCTGAATCCGTCTGGGATGCGTTTAGCCTAATTTAGCACAAAGAGTGGATGCCGGGAAAAACAGCTAGACAAGCCCAATCAAAGATGCCTTACAATCATTTTAAAGCTGTCACATTTGCATGCATGTTGTGAAACATGTGTAGAAATAAAAAAAAAAAACATTACATTGTAATTATTTTCTGAACAACTGCTGGGTGTACAGCATTGCAGAGTTCCTGGCTTCATAGTGAAGTTGCCAGTTTTGCATAAATCAGAACAAATCCAAAGTAACCCTCGGATGGATTGGTAACTAGTTTTGTTGGCTCATCAGCAACAAGCAACAACATAGACACTTTTGGAGTTGAAGAAACATGATTATTATTGTCTTTACTAGTCACATGTATAATCAAAGTGGAAGATGAACTGTCAAACAAACAATAAGGATTTCAAAATGTTAAGCATCCCTGGATAAAGAATTGAACATTGGATATTTTACTGCTGCATTAGGACACTTAATGTGACAATATTAGAGGGGGAAACAGAAACATCTGAGATCAACATTTACATCAAAAATATATACAGTGGCTGTTGAGTGAGCAAATATTTGAAGCAATATAATGATGTAATGATGCAGCTGCTGACTGTGCCATTCTTGAACCTATTCATTTACCCATCTGTAAAAGATAAATTAACTTATTCAACAATTGTAAATGTTAACATACATCAGGGAAAATATTTATACAATACCAAAATGAGGGAAAAATATATATAATGTATGTATATACAATATAAAACAGGTCATAGTAGAATAGCTTCAGTGTGCTATACAGCTCATGACATATTGTAGTTTTTACAAGAACTTGTCACTTTGTTGGATGAAATATGAAACCACTCATCCTCATCATCAAGAAATTCTGACATTTTAGCATTTTGTCAATGGTGATAGAAAATACTGTCAGAAATTGAGTTAGATTGGGTTTGAGAGCTGGAAACTGAAAACACTTTTGGTATTCAGCACAGTTTAGTTTTTTATGCTGTATAAACCATGCAGCATACAGCACTGCATATGTTGTCAAGCATCATTATAAACAAATCCAACTGTTTGTCATGTTACTGATCTTAGAAAGGGGTTAATGTCTCGTTCCTTCTTAGGAACTCAAAAACAAATGTCAGAGCTTGCATCACAAACAAATCTTAAATACCTAAACTCAACTTCACAGACTTATTAATTATACATTAATTATTAAATAAATATCAATAACACTGTCCGTCTTGGAAAAGAGAATTGTTAATAGGTAGACTTTTTATCCTTTGAGAAAAACACATGTTTTATGCATGGTTGTTCCAATGGTTGCATCTTATATTTCAAAAATGTCATGGTTGCCTCTTTCTTCAAGATGGCTTCAGAGGCATCCATCTTTCTTTGGCAAAAGCTGTTAATCTCTGTATAAAAGTGTTTGGCAGTGCACACAAAATGAGCACACAGCACTATAATTAAGAGCACTGGGTGGTGGCCTGTTAGATCCAAATATGTCCGATGTATTTGTTGGCAATGGGCCTTCTAATTCACAGTGATGATCCAAACCTGAAGCCAAGACTCATCCACAGAGGCAAAACACAGGACAGCTGTTGACACATAGTATTATAGCACAAATGACACAATAAAGTCACCCTGCTTTCAAAAACAATGTCAAAGTAGGATAATACAGTAGCTACATTTACATGCATGTTCTGAACCTTGTTAAGATCTAGACGCTGCATTAGTAGCACTTATGACAGTTATTACTACTGAATCCTCGTGAGAAGCAGTAGCTGCAGCAGCTTCACCAGTCGACATTTTGACTGGTGGACCATTCTACCACTTCACAAGTGTGTTCTAAGTGGTTCAAAGTCATTGTGTGTTGAAATACTTTTGGTGTGCCCCAGTGGTAGTATCAAAAGAGACACTGTGACAGTGCAACACACAGACTGCAAAAGTTTTCACTGTCAATCTCAATTCTTTGCAAACAAAAATGAATGAAAGATGCTACAATCACCTGGTCTTTAGGTGATTGCAAAAAAATTTCTTTAGTACAACTCATAGTGGCCTGAAATGGTCGCATTTTCAGTTAATGAATTGAAGCAAAGATCTAACATAAATATCTCATAAAGAGGTATTATATCATTTCAATCCTGTCAAAAGACTGTAGAGTATATTATAGTCATTTAGTGCTATGGGTCAATGTAAATCTTCATTATCAATCGTTTGAATCAAAAAAAGAGTATGGCTAATAGCTGACCTAACCTGGACATAGTGATAATGTTGATGGTTTATTGATTACTGCATTGAACATAAATTCTTAGTTTCCTTGCCCCCCCTGCACATTGTCCACAAGACAATCAAAGTGCCGATTGGGTGAAACAAAAAAACAGCACAGAGCCCTGGAAGTGCAGAGGATTCACTCTTCTGGTAAAAAGTGCTTCAGGTACAGAGGATCTTGAAACTAGATCCTCACCTATTAAGGTTAGAATCCTTACTCACTGATATTCAAAGCACACAATTTCAAGACACAAGGGAGTAAGACTGTGAAAAAAAACTGTCAGTCAGGATTATACGTTTTGGGGATGTGGCATCTCATTATCTTAAGAGACCTCGATTAAGGCAAAATAGACAAGTGTGAATGACAGTAAGCAGTGTAGGTCTACGCCAACTGATACTAGATCAGCCGATATTCCATTGCAGCTCTATATCTAAATCTCTCTCGTATAGTTCAGAGCTGAGCCGCTGGTATTGTGTCTGGACTCATTCATTGGAGCGTAATCCCATATTGAGGAGTAATCCACAGGCTGAGCAGTCAAAGAGAGCTCTCCTTCTTTACTCAGCCAAGCCTAACTGAGGTGGCTGAGGGGATTTTACAGCGCTCTCCCTGCTCTGTCAGCAGGGTCAATGAGAGGTGAAAATAGACCGGAGCATTCACGAGGCCTATAAACTGGTTAAAAATCCCACACATGTAAAGCACAATGTCAGATTTCAGGGACAGACTTGGAGAAAGGTTGCAGTAGGATGCTGTAGGAATTTTGATTGGTTGGCATTTGTTGTGTGCTCAGCAGAAAACACTGGGGGCCATACTGGGTGCATATACGCGTGATGCATGCAAACACACAACTACTTATTTCAGGGCATATGGTAGACTGATTGACTTGTTCTGTATGCATCATTCATAATTCTGACTGTCTGTAAAAGATATATTCTTTGGGGGGAAATTCCCCACATCAGCACTCTGTGGTAATTTCCTGCAACGCTTGGGACATGCCACAGTTGAATGGCAAGCTAAATTGCAGCAGGGAGAATTACCTCCGAAAGGTGCCTTGCTAGCTCTTAGACAGGGCTATTAGCACTGGAGTGAGCCCAATGATACGGCGGCCCCCAGGGAGCAGGCGAAAAGAGAGGCTGTAATGATGACAGTCACCACCACTCTCCATCTATTTGTGCCTCTGCTCAACTGAGCTGGTAAATGTAAGACACCAATCAAACCGAATTTGCATGTCCATACTTTATTTCAACTTGCAACAGCTGCTGATTTTATAGTAGGTGAGTCCCATATCAAAGCAAACTGTGTGCTAACAGCACATGCTACTGTTACCCACAACAGGTTCATTCACATCATTAATGGACCACATGGTATATACTGTAGCTTAAATGTGAAAATTGTCACTTTAAATATTTTTCAATTGACAATTGATCAAATGGCAACATGTATGTGAAAGGAGTTGCTTGTAGTGACAAACCTACATGCCCAGCACTCAACAGCAGAGTCAACAAATAGCAGGTGAACATAGTCAAGTATTTAGCAGACATTTAGCTAATGAGAGAGAAGTCCAAATGAATGCCAATGTTGCTTTGTATCAGCTGGATGTGTACATTAGCATCTCTTTGCTAAGGTGATAATATGTCAGTGCTGTATTTATGGCTTGTTTCTGCAGGCTCCAAGTAGCCAAACAATTTTGTCTTTTGTCCTTTTGTCCTGTCTAATTGTGTATTGCAGTCCCCCTAAAATACAGACAAAAAACAGGACATGCTACTAAAAAAATTAATTCGTTTTTGGAAATTATTGACAGAAAACAACCTGTGGCACAATATGTCACTCACACCTATCTCTGGCTGTTGTGCACCAGAAGCCATCTTACCTTGCCTGGCAGTGTCTGGTACACCTGCAACATGCTCTGTCTGCCTTATCACCATTACCCAGACACCAGCCGTAACAAACAACCTGTAATCCTCTTAGAGCTGTAGAAAAACACTGGGTGCACAGACCCATATCACCATTAACAGAGTGAGACAAGAACTCTCACACAGTTAAATGCAGTATTTATTTGTCTTGTTATCAGTTCATTTGTTTTTTCTAAGGTTGTTTTCTGGCTTGTGGAAACTGGATCAATGGGAATCAGAATCCGTGGATATTGAGGAATATTTTCAGCCACAAACCCATGACTTACCAGGGGATGATACATTTTACAGGACCTGTTTGCTCTAAATTTGGAGTTAATTTCATGGTGTGAAACAATATCTTTAGAAAGCTCTCTCAGACTCATGGGACAGAGCCTCAGACACAACGCACAAGTGTTGGCATCCATGACTCTCTCTCTCTCTCTCTCTCTGTGTGTGTGTGTGTGTGTGTGTGTCTGCTACTAATGACCTTGGGTGTCTCCTGCATGCTTGCCACTGTCACCAGGCTGGCACAGTCTTTGATTAGGAGTAATTAATGCTCACACATCTGGTGGGAGCTCCCTCATCCCTTCTTAAATTTGGCCCTCTCTTGGTTTTCCGTCATTCCCTTCATATACTTCCTCCCTTTTAATTTCTTTATCCATCTTTCTATCCAAAACCATATAGAGAACCATTGATTATCTGACATGTTTCTTGCCGCTGGGTGTAGAAGATATTCTCCATACCTCCCTCAGTCAAACTTACCAGAGGTTTGTATGTCAGTGTTGATATGAGCAAGTCTCTGTCATTGTCACCTTAGCTGTTGCCCAGCTTTTGATCTACTTTCCATGCTAACCCGTGCTGCTTCACTGTGCAAGAGATGAAACGGCTGGTTTCTGGCAACCTGAGCAAAGCAAGTCCCTCGGCACTGATCCTTAACCAGTTCGGCCTCTCCCAGGAATTATACATCACACGCCATGCTCACAGGAAAAGAGAAATAGAGCAAAATAAACAGTTGGCTTGTAACCGTCTCCCTCCAATTACAAACAACAGATGTGTGTCATGGTAGACACAGGAAGGAAAAAATTTCATATAGCACTTCATGGTTACATTTTATAGTTAAATAAAATTCAGTTTTAACTAAATGTATCTAATATTTAGTGTAACTGACTGTTTGCTAAGCCCTGTTCCCTCATTGTTGCTTTGCTTTGTCTGTTGAGCTTTCTGTTCTTGTATAGCACATACGCTGTTTACAATAATAACAGAGGCAGATTCACTCAGAGTACATAGTCATTTTTTGAAACAATAGGCCTTTGATTTCAGACAATTTTAACAAAAGGAGGCTTTTGCATTTTGCACTGGCAACTGCCAGTCTTGGTGGCTGAAATGAACTGGCTAGCAGATTTTACTAGCTGTAGCTAGCTAGCTAGCTAATTGAGCTAATGTTAGCTTCATGAGTTGGTTAAAAACACTGTCTCAGGCTGTTTCCAGGTGACTCATGTTAAAATGAGAATCTTATAAAGGGGTCTTACATATGCATTTGATGGCTAAATACAGTACATGATGTTGTGCTAAATACTGAGGCTATAGGTGCATTTCTTGTCAGCATCCTAGTTGATGATCCACAACATGGGCATAAAGAAACTGTATCAAGACAGAGCGCGTTTAAGTCCCGCCCACCCCAGAGGGGGAAACAATTGATTGCTCTCCACTGACTTTGTATTGCGTGAAGGTGTCCCCTTGTCACTTCTGTCTGCTAACAAACAACAGAAAAATGCCTAAAAGCTGCTGTGTGGTGGGATGCACTACCAACGGGATAAAGAACCCAGAACTAAATTTTTATAAGCTGCCAAACTGAAAACTTGATCCTTTACGAGCTGCAGACAGACATTTAAATCACAGAATAACTAACCTGCATTCAGCTAAAATGCTAAATGTAATGGGAATGGGAAATGATTGCATGTTTGTGTGTGTAATTTCCCAGCCTATGTTTACAAACTGTAGTCACTATATAAAGGTGTCATGCCTGCCTGCTATGTAGTGGAGTCAGCTATAAAGTTGGGCTATCTCAACTGTAGACGTGATGTCAGCCCTTGCATTCATGTATTGCATCTTAATGTAACAGGTGTCAGCATCTGCTACAAACTACCTTTTCTTCTGTGGTAGACATAGGGTGCTAAAATAATCCCTTGACATGTTGAAATCCACCATTCAGCCCCATGCACACTGATTCAGCATGTGCAGAAATCCTGAGCTTGACTGCCGAGCCTAGTTACGGTTGCTAAGCTATGATCGGACAATCGCTGTTCGGGGGAGGGGTTTAGCGAACGGTGAATTGGTTCACTCCAAAGCATGCTATATTGCTCAGGTATGAATTCAGAGAAATTTTTACTGAATGTGTGACATTTATCAATCACCGTCTCTTCTCTCCACCAAATGGAGACCCATTTGAAGCCCTAGCAGTGGACAATACACTGGGTCAGGTTACGCAAGGTAAACCATAAATGGCATGTGACCCGGGGTTTTGTTCCTGGACAGCGAGCACTCAGCTGTCAACACCAGTCCATTGACCGCTGTCCACACAGCAACACACCCTGCCTTTTTCCCCTGGCACCCTCCATTTCCCTGGCTCAGGACAGAGAGCAGCTGACTGCCAGGGAGAGGGCAATGTCCAGCTATTATCACTCCCAGCATGGGGCCACATGCAGACAGACAGGGCGTACTCTGACAGGGGGAACTCCAGGCGTGTTTATCTGCTAAAAGCAGTCTTTTCTTTCTGTACTTTATGTTTTCCTGCTCTTCCTCATTCACCAGGAGAAAACATAAGGGACCATAAGGGATTAGTTTTTGAAATCTGGGGATTTATTATTACCTGCGGCTACAAACTGAAAATGGATTAAAACCCTCATTTAACAGAGTGTTTTTGCTTCATTGTACTCCACCTTTTCAGAAATCCTAACCTTAAAATCCAATTTGATTTTTTTCAGTTACCAGACTCACCTGACTTCAATGATATGGAGTCATGGTGTTAGTGAGAGTAACACTGAAAATTTAGGGGGATTGCATCTATGGATTCGGTCCGGCAGGGGGTCTTGGTGCAAGTTCTCTCTATCTGGAAATCGCTGGTGTTGGGGGATGTGCAGAGATAAATATTCAGCAGAGATGCACACAGGTGAAAGGCCAGCAATGCATGACCGCATGAATAAACATTCTCCCCTGTCTCTCTGCAATTACAGCCTGCGAGCAAGTGGTTGAAGTAATTGATGCCCCAAAATGCTCTCAGAGCCACTGGACCAAACTGCAAATTGGGTTTCCACCTACATGATAACTAGTGATGGCTTGACCACCGGGCATTTCCTCCTCCCCACCTAGTCTGTTCTATTTTGGTTTTCATCTGTAATGGTTGGCTGTGTGTGAATGCAGTATTTGTGTGTGTGATAAAGTATGTGTCATATTAGTAGGAAATAACGAGGGAAGTTTTGACTGCCTAGACAGCAGTGATAAACTTTGCTATAGTTTGTATTTATTCAACCAAGCTCTGCTGTGGCAGTGGCCCTTGGGATTTTTGCTCTTGGGCAGACAGTGTACTTGTATACCAGGCCCAGCAGCAGTCCCAGTATACAGGCGGATCCAGGCCTACAGAGGCTCTGTGGCCCATGAAGAGGGCTGCTATGGCTGATAAGACCCAAATCTGGTGGGCCCCCTGGAGCTATAGCTGGCCCTCAACAGCACAGACCTGCAGTCAAAACACAAAGAAGACTGTGGGGTGCACAGAGGGGCTCTCTCTACATACTTTGCAAAAGCTTTTCTAGAAATTCACAGGAAACTCTGTCAACAATAAATCACAGGCATCATCCCTGAGGAGGATTGGATTTAATGAAGTGAGTTATTTCAGAGAAGACTGAGGGAGATTTTTGCTGTAGCATTAGCATTAATGTTTCAAAAAGAGGAGAGAGACTATTCAATTTAGAAATCCAGTCTTTTTTCGATCATTGAATGAGAGCTAATACATCAATAGCACGGTGAGTAATTAGAGGTTCTAGGCTATCTGTAGATGGATCAAGACATTAGCAGCCACAGGCACAGGAAATGAGCTGAGTCAAAATCATTTATATTGTTCAAACAAATTGAAGTTGAAAGCAGTCATCCACGGTGTGGCTCTGCACTGTTCTGAATTCACACAGTCAAATGAGCAAAGACCTGCATTGCATTTCAGAACAGTCCACAATTACTGGGATTTCACAGCACATTTAAATAGAATAAATAAACCTGGACAATTTAAAACTAATCAAGCCTGTTGAATTATGCAGTAAGGTGTGTGGTGCAGTTGACATCACCAGTTATTCCAAAAGAAAAAGGACGGGGCAATTTCTCCATTATCTGTGATTTATTTGATTATATAAAATGGAGGACAAAGGAGGAGCAGGCATGGGCAGCTGCTGTATGGTAGCCACACATCTAAAACCCTGATGGTCCCCTATGGAGATACAGATAAAACCAGAGCATGCATGAGAATGCAACATTAGTCATGTGGCAGTCTCACGGCTTGAAGGAGCTCAGTTCTACAATGCCCTGCTCCGTTGCATGAATCTTTTAGATTATAATGTTGCATTCTTTCCCACAAATTGTTTTCTTATGTTCTTTCTTCGATAGTTTGTCATTTTTAATGTGTTTAGCATGCAGTTAGAATAGTTTTGCAGCTATACAAATTGCTGCAACAAGATTTGAAGTAGCACTTTCCATTTGAAAGGCTAATGTGTAAAACTGAAGTGCATATCCAATATTACACAGCACACTAACGTTTCATTTTCTTCTACCAGGAAATGTCCAGAGAATGGAAAAGCCAACAACTGATCAAAAGAAGAATGAAACACGTACATATAGCAAGACAGGAATCAGCTACATAAGTATGCATGCGCATACAAGCACAGAGCGAACATGTACATCACGCAACAAAGGCAAGACATCTCCCCAAGAGATTCCATTTCCAATTCCCAGATTACTGCCCCACTGGTTGAAAGCTGATTGAAGATTATTTAATCATCTCCAAGGGAATGTCTGTGCATATCTTAGACTAGCAAAGATTGAAATAAGATTCTGGTCCGAGACTCTAATTATGGAAATCCTGAGAAGAAATATTGAACTAATCACTAGTCATTTACATCTTCAAAGGAAATTACACATTACATCCACTTGATTCAACTGGAAAAGTATTAGGAATTTATTAACTGCCATGTATCAAAGGCTATACATTTTTCCACAGGTTGTGAAGAGCATTTTAAAGGATAAGAAAAGAAAGGCTAAACATCTAAGCCGATCTGTTGGCATGAATCTCAAACTTTCTGGCATCTTTTATAAGAAAAGTCCAGAATTTGATGATTACTAAATGAGCAGGTGCTAGATGCTCCATGATAATGGTCTTGTTTGTTTGCAACCTGAGGCAGCACTAATGCACGCTGCTGCTCAAATTGTATAAAACACTTAAGCAATCTAAGCTGCACATTTCTCCATATTTCTGCATTTTGTTTGTGTGTTTTGCAGTCAAACTGGGGTTTTTCTTTTTTTCTATCTATGCAGCCACAATAGCTCCTGATACACAGAACTGTGTGAAAATAACTGGATAAAGACACACATTTACATGCCATAAGTTCAAAGATACTTATCAATCACATCATACCGCAGGTTTATGCACAGAAATTCTGACAGGTTTTGATTGGCAGCTTGAAATATGCTTATTGAAACTCTAACACATCACAGTTCAAAATCCTGGCCTGTTTTACTTCCATATAAACAAACAAATGCAAACAAATCTGCTGCTGAGGTTTTACATTCAACTGTTGCAATGTATCAATGAAAACAATAGACATTACATTGCTATAAGTGAAAACTATCTTTCCAAAAGTATACATCTTTTGTAAAGGCAGTCTTAAGAAATTACATGTAGAACAGGGTACACAATGTGATATGTTTTGGGTGTACCGCTGATGCATGAAATTAATGGTATGAATAAATGGCAATGGGAGTGCTGGTGACTCTAGACAATTTTTGTGATATTTCTCATTATTACACTTCTGCATTTGCAAAGCATGTACACAATCCGCAGCTGCATTTAGGCCTTAGTCTGATACATGTATATTGTTGGAAGAAAATTAGACATATGGAAGAGCATAAGAGACAGATATGCAGTATATTTGTGAAAGATCCAGTGTACTAACAACAGTGACACCAAAAATATTTGAAACTATTTAACTACGCCTACAATCTAGTCATTAACCATGACAATGATACGCTGGCTCTGTTGTTGTAGTTGGCAACTGTTAACTATACCTTAACCATACTGTAACCGTTATGTGCAGATATTGTACAGATAATTAACTAATAATCAAGCAGCTGTAGCTCAGGTGGCTGTTTGTTAAGTAATGGTTCTTCTCCGAACCAAGGGTCTAAGGATAGAGGGTGTCACATTCTATGCAGACTGCAAAGCCCTTTGAGGCAAATTTGGGATTTTAAATACAATTGATTTGACCTGACTTGAAACATCCATTAACAAGACAATGAACCCAGAATTTCTCCCAATGTGTATGTGGAAAAATACACGTAATTCAGGACAAAAGCATCTATGAAATGAATGTAATATAATGTAATATTTAATTCAAATGTGTTATAATTGAACATTTAAAGGCTTGAATGCAATCCGTGGTTTTTAAGCCAATAACCACGAATGGTTTGCAGACTCATTGGCAGGATGAAACACAGAGCAATTAACATAATTCTGTAATATTTTATAGGATTGCCAGTTGCACAGACATAGCCCGAGGAAAACATTAGTCTCGACTTAAAAAGAGAATCTCTTCTTGTGCAGCTCTAGAGAGGTATTGGAATTTTCGAGAGAAAAAAGTAAGCAGGAGTTGGTTTTCCGTCTGCATCCAGGAGTTATGTCCATGGTCATAAATACTGTATTGGTCCTCCATGAGCCACCACATGAGGAGTTAAGAATGAGTCTTTACTGGTGAATGTGGTCTATCTCTGAACCCAATCAATGTTTAATATTTGAAGGAGCTCAGGTGAGGAGAGGCAACAAGAGTGTACTCGGACACACACACACACACACACACACACACACACACACACACACACACACACACAGGCACACACACACACGCTATCACAACAAAGTTACTTAAATACACATATACTCACACCTGCTGTAACACAATCATTTACACCCGCTTCCAACCATCGCTTTGAAGCAATGAAAGTCACAGTCTAAAGGGAGAGAACAGTAATAGGATTGCTCAATTAGGTGCCAAATGGCTTTCTGGGGGCCAGTATTTCATCTCCACTGCCAGTGCAAGCAAAGTGGAAAGAGAAGCATAGGCTTCTGAAAGGTGAGTGCAGACATAAGCTGCATATTGGAGCGATTTTATTGGCTTTAAAACACAGGCCTGATACTTGCTACGGTACTGGGGCTCTCAAGGTCTATCACCCAAATTACCTGGATAACATGTATGCTGATGACGTCCTGAATCAGCCAAAGTGTTCTCTGACGATGTTGAAGTAAGATTACATTTCATGCAAGGCTGTGCAATGCGATTTTATTTGCGTTAATGGAGGAAGTACGAGGAGGAAAACACTCATGTGTGCTGACATAAAAGCATACAAATACAGCAAGGATGTCCTGCGCTTCACAGAAAAATATGCCCGACGCACTGAAGGCAAAGGCTGCTGACAATAATGACCACTCATTGTTCCACCTCCTTCCTCTGCATCAAATTCAATTCAATTGCTACTTTTAAATAACAATAACAAGAGGGAGCCAACAGTGGCAAAGGCAATTTAGAGATTTAAGCCTTCTTCTGTAATCACCCTCACACAGACAAATGTGTCACCCCCAGGAGCTAATCAGAGAGTAAAAGTTCAACATTAAAATTGGTCTAGGCCTGTGCTTGGCTTTAAGATTTGGCTACCCACCATTATGCTTTGCACAAAATACATGACACTGCAAATACTATACAGATTTACAGACAAAACACGTTAAATTTGAGGCAGATGCTATCCTCAGTTTAGCATTGCTTCCTACCCAGAAAGGAAATTCTGTAACAGGTGATTTCTGAAAACCATCACATATCCTTCTAAATAAAACAAAGAGAGTCAGAGAGCCTGTAATACCACCAATCCCTTGGTTATAGAGGCAATCCTGGATCAATAACATTCACAACATGTTTGTTAGACCCCTCAGATCCTTTAAACCTGAGTTTCTGTGACTCCAGGGCTTGGCATATTGTGATTTCCATCCAACCAGTGTTTTATTTACCATATTACTAATTCAGTATAGCCTTGTTATCCAGGCCCTCTATGTGGCCTGCTCCTCCTGGGAGGCACTGCCCTAATTGTGTTCAGCAGATCTGTGGTGTAGAATAGCTGAAATCCCTGACCGGGTCAGAAATGAGAATATCAATAAAAACAGACCCTGGATGATCTTTGCTTGTGGCAAAACTGCACTGCTACACAGTACTGGATACTGAGGTTTGTAATTACATTCCTCTGAATAATTGAAATCACTGTCCTCCGGCTGTAAGTTAATCTAACTGAATGTTCAATATTACATTATTTTATATATCATATATTTTACATGCTGCCTCTCTGACAGTCGTTCCAGGAGACGTTTTAAGTGTCACAGCCGACTCGGTGAGGAGGCCTTAACAGCACAGTCAACAGATGACGATGCCAACTTGGTCCAATATGTAACATGTAATACTGTAGTGAGTCCAGTTGTCTCTGTGCTCCTTGTTGTGACACCTTCTCATCTCATGTTAGCTGACACTACAACCGTGATCTGCAAGGTTGTGTTGGTTGTCTGTGGAAAGGGGGGAGGTGAACTGGTCACTCTGCACTCGTAAATTGCCGGCAGGGTTTATGGCAGTGCAGTAGCAGAGCAGGTCTTGTCAGTTCATTATCACAGTAGTATAGCTTTCTATTTTCATGATGTCTGCTCGCTCTGCAAGGATTTATCTCCAGCACTGTGGATATGTATATGTCACAGTGCCTTTGCTATCTAACACAGAGCTCAGACACAAAATTGTTTCAATCATCAGCTTATGCTAAGCAGTGAAATTATTCACACAGATCAGCTCTAACCACACAGACAGTGATGATTGTGGTGCAACCGTCTGCGTATGCCAGTTTATTTTCTGTTCTTGTCCTCACACTGCTTACATTCAGCTACTATTAGATGCTGACCTTTACTGAAAAAAAATCGTCTCTTATCTCCCCCTAGTTTAATTAGCTATCCATGTGGTAACACCTTTACAACACTATAATTATGCTTGCATTATTATTGTCTTGTTATCAGACATTGCAGGGGCTTAATATCTTTCTTAATTCTCATTAGTGTCCAATAGCGGACGTATATGCACTACTGAGATAGCCTGAAAGTGGCTTTTCCTTAAAACGGAGACTATAATGCTGCTTGACTCTGTAGTATCTCCATGAAGCAAGCTTACATCAGCTAGATAACAAGATGTGAAGGAGGTATAAGGTGCATGCCATAAAATCCAATTAGTCACATAGTCGACTGAGAATACTCCTGGCTCATGACTTTGACCAAAGTACTCACTTTAATGCCAGCTTGTGAATCCAACTTGATTCTCAACCTGAGCGTTATTGGGCCTGACTCAAACTGTTGATTTGGTAAATGTGGTAAAAAAAACAAAACAACAACAACAAAAAAACATACATGCAGTGGGAAAAATACATTAACTTACATGAAACATAGATCAAAGCAACATTTATTCATTCGCACATCTCACGGTTCACTGATGCAATTACGAAAGAGCAAAGTTCCCTGGCCGATATCAGTCATAGTGATTGTGTTGTGTTTGTCAGGTGTTGCCTTCCATATGGAAATATAAAACTGACATGGGAAACCAGCTCAATTATTTATGACTGTAAATCTCATTAAGTATGAGGAAACGGTGCAAGTACCGCACATAGAAGTATTTATGAATTCCCATCACAGTTTACTATGAAAATGTACTTTATACTTTAGTAAGTGTTAAACCATATAGGCTCAAATGGAAAGGACAATGGCAGGACATATTTTAGCATATTGTATATAGGCTCTGATTAATAACCCTGATGAAACAATATACAGTATACTGAGTAGTCCCCAGAGATATTACACTGGACAGTAGGTCTTTGAAATTATGAAATACAATCTAGTAATAGGAAGCAAAAATGTTGTAAACATCTAAAAATAATGTTATTTAACTAATTGTCTGTGGACATTTATAAATTATCTGGCTAAATGTCTCTTTCCAGTGTCTTTCTTCCTTGTTCATACTAAAGCAATTATGGACACTGTAGACTGTATGAAGTGCTAATCTCCAAACCAAATTATCCAGAATAATGCTCTAATTCAATTGTAAGAAACAGCTCAGAGAAGACCCCTAGTTCACTTAATGACCCAGCCGATGATTTAGAGTCTGAGTGTGATTCTAAGCCGTAGATTTAATCGCGCTCAGCAATTCTAAGAGAACATCCATTCCACATGCAGACCGCACGTGCAGCATGTGTGACCTTGGTTAATATGCTCAGTCTCACACACATATGGCCTTTCTTTTCAATCACGTGAGGGATTGATTCCGCACTGTGACCTGGAGTTCAAAGGAGGGGATGATTGCTGTTTTAAATATGTCTCATTATATACAGAGGAGGGTAATGTTCCTCAGAAGCATAACTCTGATGGCTAAACCTTCCTCCCCCGCGGAGGTGATTCATTTTTTACTATCCCATCAGTCATTGTGCTGAGTGGAGGCACACATCATCATCGCCAAATGGCTCTGACATCGGATTGGCAAAAACAACCAGTGCCTAGCTTGTGGTGATTACATTATTGCCTCAGAGTTAGCTCAATGGTCACACTCTGAACGTTTTAAAGGGGACGTATCATGCACATTTCCAGGTCTACATTTATATTCAGGGGCTTTACTGGTATAACTCGGCATGATTTACAGTTCAAAACACTCCTTATTTATCTTATACTGGCCATTTATACAGCCTCTCAGTCCAGCCTCTGTCTGAAACAGGCCATTTCAGCTGTCTCTTTAAGGTTGCCATCCCGATGTTCTTATTGGCCACCTTCCAGAAGCTGCTCCTCAGCAGACATGGCTCCAGAGGCTTCATAAACAAATAGTAGTAGTAGGATTTCACCCCTTTTTCTCATTCTTTATACAAAATAGAAACATCTCAAATACATTTGTACATGTTTGAACTGAAATATGTGAGTGGAAAATGCGAAAAACCCATGGAACAACCTTAGCAACAACCTTACGGAAAGGAAGGCCCTTTGTGGGCATGCATAAATAATCTGACATCATCACGAAGTAGAAATAGAGGAAATATTGCAAATGAAGGTTTCAGAGCAGGCTGATGCCCTGGCTTTTGACTTGCAGGGAGAATTTTTACATACATTCACCTTAAGTTTTGGAACTTTGACCATGTTAAGCAGAGATCTGTCATCATAACAATCTAAACATAACAGAAAATCACAAAAAGCATGATGCTTGCCCTTTAAATGTTGACAGTAGTTGAACAAGCAATCCCCTTGCATGGTCAAACAGCTACACCCGGCCACATAACAGCTATACACCACAGCAGGCGGTTTGTCCCTGTGGAGATTTCCAGCTGTACCTCCCACAGACATATACTGTAGAGGTGCTTGTAAACAAATGACGCCAAGGCATAAATCTACCCAAGAACAGCTGAATGTAAATACATCCTCTGATCCCTTGGGTTTCCTCTTAAAATGCAGCAAGAACACACAGATTGTGTCCCTAACCACACACATGCACACATACTCGCTTTGAATCACAGAGGGACCTGCTGGTCACATCCTATAAGTAAGTTTGCACAATGTATTAGAAAACTGGAACTCATACATATTTTGAATCTCAACAACACCTTATGCTTTATAGTAAGGCACTTATTTTGCTATTCATACCAGGGGGATAAAAGGCAGCAATCTCATGCATCGAGCTGTTTCCCTCTGCTTCTCTGTTTGTGTGCTAGCTCCTGCTTTGCTGATCAGTGGATGGGCTCCAGCTCTGGCCACAAAGCCCCTCGGATAAAAGAGAACAAAAACAGAGAGGAATAGGGATTACCTCCTTCAGGTGACCTTCCACAGAGGCAGAGAGAGAAAAAAAGAGAAAGGCATAGAGGAGAAAAAACTCTGAAAGGCTAAGACACATAATCCCTCTTTCTCTTATAGTGAGAGCAGGTCTATCCATGGATGGATATGGATGCTGAGGGCCTACATTGACTGCAGAACTATACCTGTTATCTCCACTCAAAGATACTGTAGGATTGGATTCAACCAGATTCAATCAGAGCAGGGCTGGTGATTTCACATTCCTAACATTCCTGGGAGGACACAGCAGTTCTCAGGTGTGTACCATACAATGAAGGAGTGGGTTTTATCAAGAAGGCCATTATTTGACACTAGCTAATGCACCAATACACACACACACACACACACACACACACACACACAGAAAATATATGCAGAATACATTCCACACTAAATACAGACTACTTTACAGAGGTCTAGACAATGTTTTCCACAGAATCAAGCCATGAGAATGAATGAAACATACACATGCAGGACCACATAAATCAAAGTAATTTATTGCATATGTGACAGCCAAGACATGGAGTTGACATCAAGTCAGTTTTACAAGCCTTGTGCATCAGAATAAAGAAGAATGAGTATCAGTGGGATATGTTAAACCTCACAGAGGGATTTGAATCCACGCTGAAACATTGTCTTCATTATCTCTGCCCAGGCACTCCTGGCCTCCAACTCTCAGCTCAATAAATATGGATATGAGAGGAAATTTATTGACAAAAGTTGGTGAATAAAGCCAAGCAGTAGGAAATTGGCTATGAAATATTGCTACACGGAAGAAGTGCGATGCCCTATTGTGTAAGACGTGATGAAATGATTTGTTCTGCCAAAGCAGGTCTATAGCCTAATTAGCCTGCTAATGCTGGTTTTATTACCTGGCTTTGTCTTTGGCCTGCTCCCACTAGGAAACACACAGCCAGCACCCGGAAAACCAAAGCAATCACTTACAACAAGGAGATGACAGCGCGGAGAGTCAAAACAAATTTGGAAGTGTGTTACAGTGACTCTGCTCCATCGTTCACATGTATTTGTAAGCCTTATTAGTGAAGAGGGACAGGTAATGTAATTGTGCACACTGCCCTGTGATCAGAGCAGGTGGGTAATCTGAGGAGTGGGATGGGAGCCAAGGTTTCATCCATACAGCATCGACTCAGTGGAGCAAGTCTCCTCACTTTGTTCATCAGGCCCAGAAATAGCTTTATTACAGGCATCCTCTCAGGGTTCAAGATTAAACTCTGGTTGTCCCAGTCAGTGACTGGAAGTCGACTTTTAACCTGACTTAAACACATCCATCCATCACAGAAGGCTGGCCAGTGCTAAGAGGTTAGTTTGCAGTTACAGGGCTGACACAGAGACCAAAGACAACCCTGTGCAGCTGCACCCTATAAATCTCCATTCCTGACAGCAGCCCAAAGCTTTTTCTCACTGGTTTCACTTGGTATGTACACAAAATGCCCAGTGTGGTTCTAGACACACTATGTTATTGCAATAGATGTTGTACTATATCTCACTGAAACTAGATAAGAGCCACTTAAGACTGAATCCCACTCCAGCTTACTGAATTTAACTAAAATACGACTCCTATTAGATGACAACAATTTCATTTTCTATGTCAAATTTGCTCTGAGATGATATGCAGTACCAGTCAAAGTTTAAACACACCTTCCCATTGATGGATGAATGAGAAAGTGTGTCCAAACTTTTGACTGGTACTGTAAATCTGCTGTATGATCTCTGTAAAAGCACCCTGTAATGATCTCCCTTCCTGACCATCTCAAATGAGCCTCCTCCTTTCCCAGTCATCCTCAGACAAAGGCTTCTTCTCTGATTCCTAAATAGACTCACACAGAGTTTAAAGCTCTACAACCCCTATGCTTATTGCCTACAGAATCTCATAATGTCCTCTTGCTTCAATGGCCACCCGCACCTGTCAGCATGTTATTCTTCCATCCATCCCAGACAGTGAAACCACTCGCCTCCTGGTTGCCCGGAGCCTCCGATGAGTCTTTCATTAAGGCTACTGTCAGTTGTGTGGCCCATCTTTTCTCTCAGCCTTCTCAGGCTCTGAGGGCACTTCCAAATTGTTTAAGGATGGATGATCTGTCAGGAGAGTCCAGAGGAAATAGACACATCCCTATTTATCACCACACACACACACACACACACACACATACACATATACACACATATCAGACTATGGTCACTTTTTGGGACATTACATAGACATACATTCATTCCTGCAGACTTACCCTAACCCTAATCATCACCCCAACCTTCACCTAACTCTAACCTTAACCACTGACCCAAACATCAACTTTTTCTCAATTGAGGACACAGCTTCTGTCCCCAGTTGGACAAGCTGTCCCTAATTAACTGGTCATAAATCTAAAATTGATCCCAGTAGCCTATGACAGACCACACACACACACACACACACACACACACACACACACAGAAAGAAACACAAATGGAGAGATCACATACATTCAGGGATGCATCTTGTGTACATCTAGCATCACTGTGCCTGCTGCGTTTCTCAGGCCCTGACCACTCTGCCAGGACCTGGCTCTGTATTCATTGTATTGACTAACAGAAGCCTGGTCTCATACAGCTCTCCACAGGGGCATGCCGGGCCTTTGTGCCAAGGCGCTACCACCTCTTGTGCAGTCATTAGACAAACTATTCATAGTAATAATGAATGAGCCTGTTGAACAAACAGCATTTCTTGTGGAGAAGAAACAGGGAGTTGTCTGATACTCTGCAAAGAGCTGCTATTATGAAACAATAACATAAATTATTAATAGGAAGAGCTGCAGAGTAAACACAAAAATCTGCATGTGAATGAGATGTTATGAAGATAGTTTGTAATGGAAGTTCATTGAGCTTTGTATCATCTTAGCAGACTAAGAAGAGATATTACAACTTATGATAATAACACAGCTTTGATATCTTTCTTGCAAAGAGTAAAGACAAGTAATAGCAAACAAACAAAACCCTCTGTAGTTATCTGCTGCATGCCTATCCTGTGTATCTGTATGCATGTATATAATGGTCAACCAGAGGGATAGTAAAGAGGCTACAGAAAGGGTTCCCTCCCTACCAAGCTTTGATCTCAACTTCCTTTCCAAGGGCTACATAGCACCGCACAACACCACAGCATGTCTCCAAACTATAATTGATCTTTTTTTCAAACACCCCCCACGCAGCAAGTTTCTATCATCCACTGGATCTTTGTTCTGGTAAAGTCCCTTCAGATTTCTAAAAGAAATCAATCAAACTAACATCTGTCAGCGAGGAAACGTGTCACCTCATAATATATTGTAGTTATTTTGAAGTTTAATTAGACTGCATGGCTAACATCCAGTAATAAACTATCAGTTACAAGTGTCAAATGCAAATGTAGTGCAAGTCTAAACTCTACGTATGACATGCGGTTACTCAATCTTTTAGTGGTGAGAAATGACTGGCAGGGAGACAGCCACGCCTTTGCTGTGGTACCCAAAGAGTGCTGTTATGTCTGAGGCCCAATCCACCATGACAGGTCAGGCATGACCTTTAGACCTACAAGACATTACCGGAGCATCTGAGCATGTCAGAATAGGAGGGTGGAGGCTAGGGGAGTCTTTGGGGAGAAAAGAGGGAGGGTGATGTGGAGGGACAGTCAACCTGGACCTGACAGTGTTGTTGGGGGATGGCTGGAGGAGGTGGCGCCTTTGGGGGACTCACAGAGGTCAAGCGGTACTGGTGGTTATTAAAGAAGCCCCCATAAAATGCTGTCCTGATCCATGATTACACTGTCAGGCGGTAAGAGAGAGGATGCATGGGGGAGGAGATGCAGAGGGACATCTTGCAGATAAAAGGTGCATTTTTGTTCTCTGAGGACATCCCCTGAATGGGTGCAAAGTAATAGCTTAAGAAAAAAAATGTGTGATTTCAGTTCAGGCTATAATTCACATTACTGGCAGATATCTAAACAACATTTAAGGTAGTATTAACATTATTCTGCTCATACAACATCCAATATGTGGACGCAGTGGATAGATGGATATGTCGCCTATAACAGCTGCCCTGGCCTGCAGACTTTATTTACCGTATGCTTCCATTTGAAACCTGAAACAACATTCTTCTTGTCCATGTTGACAGATGAAAGTGTGACTCCTTCCCTCTCCAACAATTGTGAAGGACGTTGATAGGCAACCAAAGCCTTAGGCAATAGACTGCAGATTTTTCCTCTGAAATATAAATACATGCAATCTATTCTCCTGTCAAAGGCCCATGATCCACAGAAGGCAGTTTGACACGGTCACTGGGAAAGGGCTTTGGGCGAGCAATTGCTGAGAGAAGCCGTGTGGATGAGGTGTTTTACACTGCTACAATATGTGAGAATGAGGAGCACAATGCTAATGACATTTAAACCCATATAAGCTGTCAATTCTTTGAAGGCACATGTGTCTCAAGATTAAAATTGACCTGCAAAGCAAAGAGTTATCAAAATAGAAATTTCAACTGTAACCAACACAATAATTGGTGGACAAATATGGTTTACTCAAATGTCCTGACATCCCTTACTACTCCATGCACCTAAAAATTCTTGTTAAATGCAAATGAGTTTCACATGATGGAAAAAATTAAGTAAAAAAATTGATTATTGATCATTAATATCACAGATAATCAACTACTTAAAATTTAAATTCATAGAAATGAAAAACATAAAAACCTTTTTGAGAGGGGAAAGTAAAAATAGTATAAATACTAGACACACTAAACACAGAAATATCAGTGTTAGGGTGTGCTGGAAAATCTACAGTATATATATTACCTTTAGCATTTATTCCTGTTAACCACTTGTTTTTCAACAGAGTGCTGTGAGGTCTTCTTCCAAGATTTCTGCAAGGGTCTCCAAATGTCAGGGAGATCACAACGGAGAACTTGATATATCAGGGTCTGGCTGTGTGGTGGCACTGTGGGACAGGCTAGTGTTTCTGTAGATGAGAAGGGCAGTTTGAGGACAGCTAGTCCTCCAGTAGAAAACAGGCTATAAATACAGAGAGAGCAAACAGAAGCCCAGGCCAGGTCCAGTGGGAGTGAGACTCAACTTGTGTGTGAGCAATTACAGTAGCACAGACACTGTGCTACAGCACTGAGTTAAGAAAAAATATTGTCTGTTAAATTACATAGCATATGATGTCATATCCTGCACCTTTTACATTATTCATAGACTCGACTGATGTTATACTGTAGCCAGGGTTCTCTTTTTATGCCACATTTTCTAGCTTTAGGCAAGCACAGAGGTGGTGTGGTCCATGTAAAATCAGTTTACACCAGAATAGATTCAGGACATTTAAAAAACATGCATTCACTCTTGTAGGTGTGGCTGTGGGAGACTAATGGCAACAGCTTAGGCGGAAAGGAGTTTCAAACCACACGACTTAGAAATTACAATGAAGGCCAATCACTGGTAGTATTTTAATGATTATACATTTTGAACACCCTAGGGAGGTGTGGATGTAGGCTTGTGGGCCAGCATGTAAAGGCTGGAGGATAGAGGGGGTTTGAGTGCTGAATTGACTTTTCACAGCACGCCCTCCGAGGTAATCAGTCATTTTGACTGGCAGTGTTTGTGTTAATGTTCACGCCTGTTCAGTGGCCTTCTGCTTCGCGCATGTTTGACCAGCATGTTCCTTCCTGCCTGGAAATTATGTTGTGATCTCTCACTCCATCGACTGCCAAAGGAGACAGTGCCACAGAGTGATGTGTGTGTCCTCTTTTTCCATGGTGGCAAGAGCATAACTGTAACCGAATCCTCTTACCTGCACTAGGGAACAGTACACAAGCAGCCTTTGTCTTTACCAACACACATGTCAGTGTGTAATTTCCCCATATCGTGTCCTCATTGGCTCAAGATAAGACAGTAATAGCAGAGTGAACATCAGTCTTAAGGGTTGAGTGTCTCTTTTGGTGGTTTTTAGATGAATGAAAACATTTCCTTGCTTCTCTCTCTAAACATTATTAAAAAGTGTATCAGGGAGGATTTCTTGCCCCTCACCAGGTTTCTCTACAGCAGATCGGTCTATCTGCAGTGCCTGTGTGCTATCACTGACTCTTATCACTGTTCACTCCTCCCTCAAACAGGACCTGTCAACAAACAATCAGACCAGAGGATAGGAGGTCACCTACACCCACATACTGATGGCTCCCTGTGCCTCTGCCTCAGTAATGATATCCTAAAGAGAGAAATGGGCACATAAAGAAGATAAAGCCGACATATCCGGGACTTACACTGCTATATCTACAGTGCTGTAAAAACACACATTATTTAGGCTCAATGCAAGCATGAGATGGATGGTAAAGTGAAGAAAATAGGACTATGGTAGTAAAACAAAGGACAGGGTAAATGGAGTTGTGGAATTCTTCAATGTGATTTTTTATGATTCAATCATCGCTCCCAACAACCTCTTTACCTACTGCCTGGTGATGTCATTGTGCAGGTTGACTCTAAACACATTAAATTAAATTATTTGAGCTATTAATCCAATACACCGAAGAACAGATATTGCAGTGAGACTGAGTCTCAACAGCCATGTTAGAAGCCCTGTAAGACTGTACTTGGTCAAAATTATGCTTTGAGCTAAATGTTTACATCTGCATACCCACAATGCTGACATGCTGATGTGAAGCAGGTATAATGTATATCGTGTTTGCCATCTTATTTTAGTGAGTTATAATAATAACATTTGCTAATTAGCACAGAACACAAATTACAGCTAAGGCTGATGGAAATGTAATTTGTTTTGCAGGTTTTGCAAGTTTTGGATACATAACAATTTTGACCTGTTGATGACACTAGATGAAAACTTAGAAGGCACATATTATGCACATTTCCAGGTCTATATTCTTAATCTGGGGCTCTACTGGAATATCTTTGCACTATTTACAGTTAAAAAAATTTCATTTAACTCAGACTGACCCTTTACACAGCCCCTTAGTTCAGCCTCTGTCTAAAACAGGCCGTTTTAGCTCCTGTCTCAGGCATACTTCCAGCTGCTTGGGAGGCTACATCAACGAACCATGAAACAAAGTATAGCAGTAGGATCCCACTACTTTACTCAAAATGTCAACTTGTCAAATATATTCGTACATGTTCGAGCCAGAATCTTATCCAAATTATGAGAGTGGGTAACGCGAACAACACATGGAAAAACCTTAGCAACAACCTTAGCAACCAAGGCTATGGAACGGACAATCATTTATGGCCATGCACAACGATCTGACATCAGATTGAAGGTAGAAAAAAATGCCGCAAACAAAGTATTCAGAGGAGGTTGAAGGCTGGGCTTCTGACTTGCAGTGAGAATTTCTGCATAAAAACTTTTTTTTCAAGTTTTGAAAAAATCTGAAAAAGCATATGACCCCTTTAAGGGATCACCAAAGTATTAAAATTCACCCTGAGGGGCACATAATTGTTTTTACTGAATTTTGTTGCCATGCATCCAATAGTTGGTGAGACATTTCACTTAAAACCACAAATGTCAACTACATACTGGTGCTAGATGACCTCTGGACCACAGTGGTGGACTGACCGATTGACCAAATGACCAACATTGTCATTCATATTGATAAAAAATACAAAATGTAAAATTACTGTGCACTGGAATCTAAAAAAAATAATTTAATAGGAAAACTACAAGATGCAGCTTGTCAGATTGCCACAATCAACTAACCACCAACAGATGAGCCTTTGCAAGTTGGAAATCTGTAGTGTTACCTAGAAAATGATATGGCGACAGGCCATTTCAGAAGAGTCACTTTATTCTGACCATGTCATTGGCTGATCTATTTCAGCCTGGTTGGACTGAGCCACTTGATTGACATGGCCAGCACAATGCTCCAGCACTTGAAACAGCTCTGTCTCCCTCTGTCAAGGACAATTACAGGACTCCATGTACAGCTGCCATCCACCAAAATGCTGCTACATGTATCCAATACAAACAAGCCAAGCTTGGAGAGATGGCAAACCTCTAGAACAGAAAGAAGATACTCCAGCAATTCAGTGTTTTCGGGCAACCGGCATACTGCTGATTGGTGTCAAAATGACCATTTTGCAAGAAGAGGCTGTCATTGTGCAGGAAGAGAGAAGAGTTTCTTAAATTGAGATCATTTGTTATCAATTGACAATTAAACATTAAAAATTATGTGTTATTTTTTTCTCCGATCAAAATCAAGTCTTTTATGGACGATTGAAAGCAAGTCTTTTATTTGGAGTCCCTTTGTGCTGTTACCATTGTCAAGGCACAAAACTGAACATCCATGGTTGGACCGCAGATATTGCTTTTAAGTGTTAAGTCAAACAAAAACATGCTTTCAATGTGTTTACTGTCTGCAAACATGACCAGCAGGAGATAAGCTGGGGAATATGGTGACCCCTGGAGACAGCATATTTCCTGGCTCAATGGCCATAAACCTTGAATTGATTTTCAATTTGTATCCCATTCGGTATGGTGACCTCACAATATATGATGCAGTTTCTGACTACCTTTCCCACTTGATTTTCCACATATTTAGCTATGTGTCCATTCTGCTATGCCAGCAGCTATGCTGAGAATCATAGGAAAACCCATGTAATGGAGGACTATGTTATGCCCTCCATAACAATGGTATTATGATACAGGGGTTTCTGTGATATGTGATAAAGGGTGTAAAAGAAGGCAAGCACTCATAAAACGCTGTTTACTCACTTGTCAAAATCTGAAATAACATTTAGACGGATCCCCTGAGGCATTTATGCAAAAGCTGTTTAGGTCCCACTGTTTATATGGGTTAGTGCGGTCTCACACTTTCTCTCTTGTCAATTTTGAGACCATTTGTTTTATAGGAAAATTAAACATGAAAACATGAACAGAAAATTTTAAAAAAAGAAGGAATCATTCATACAGTATATATATACATATACACATTCACTGCATTATGGAGTGCTTTCAGTTTCATAGAGTTCCTTAGAGTGTAGATGAGAAAGAGAGAGCATATCAGTATATCAGAGAGTATATAATGAGAAATTGAGCCTTTGTAACACACAGCAACATGCCAGCGTGTACAATCAGTCAAATGTCAAATAGCAACAAAGTGGCAAAATTATGAACTGTCAGACGGCAGAGCACTATAAACGGCACCTCTGTCTCAGTATTACAGTATTCAGGTATTCAATAATGTATCACAGGAGTCTGTGGCATGATAGATTTACAATAATATCCCCTAATGCCATGGAAACATTCCACAGTGCAAACAGATATAACTGACTAAAAACTAAAAACATTCATGTATTATTGTATAGTATAGTATACAGTGGCTGTTCTGGAACTTTCAGTCACATTCCATGATCTTCATCAGCAGATTTTGAATTGTAGATGTTAAAAATCTTTTTTTTTCATGAGCATTTTAAGGACTTTTCATGTTCAAGCTTCAACCTTCATTCTTGATCTTGTAAACAGTCGTCGACAAAAGAATCTCACCTCAAGGTCCATTTAATAGCTGTTCTGCAGCCATTGTTAATATTACATGATCTTTCTGTAGCATACTTGTGGAATTTGCAATAGTAAAAACTTGCTTTTGCAGTCCTAAATGGTCATGAATACAGAAAAACTTTATAAAACTTTAAATTATTTTTTTTTATTTTTTAGTTTTTGAAATTCATGCCTTTATTTTTTAAACTGTTTTTAAAAAGCTGTTTTTAATATAATCAATGAAAGCAATAACAAATCCCCAGATAGGTTTATTAATACAATAGAAAGTGCTCCAGGGCATTAAATAAACAATGTGAGATACTCAAATTCAATTTGTCACTCAACTCCAGGTAGCTTCCGGTACAATCACAGGTCAACAAGTTCACTTGCAGGAGATCTGCAGTATAGTTTTCCCTCCATGCCCTGAGGGATAACTTTACCCTTTGTAAAATCTATACTATATAAAAATACCTGTAGGATTACAGGAAAAGTGTGATGGTTTGGAAGAAAAGCCAGTTCATGCAATAGATAATGATAGTCATGAATGATAATTACAAATGTGCCACCTTGTTAAGTTGTCATTGCCTGTGCAGCTTGTAACCTCAGGTCCTGTTCTATCATGCAGGGCCTCTCCCTCCACAGTTTACAGTGTTGGTACCTGTCCTGTATGAGATGAGTCTTTCACAGCATGCTGTGCTCTTCCCTCCCAACCTGCACTCAACCCAAACCCAGAGAGCTCAAACAGAGGCCCTTTAATCACAAAGTCCCTGCAATGTTTATGGCCCAGTGAATCAGGAGCATGGACAGATTTACCCATGGGCCACTGAGGGCCTGTTCCCAGCATCTCCTTGACAAGAACAGACACAACCCCCTGCTAATGACAGCTGAAGGAAGTCTCAGTGATGGATGGCTTTTGCTAACAACACCATCTTATCTAACCTGATTGCTGCGTTGCCAAATCCACAATTTTACCAATAATTGCCACAATTGAGCAAATATTTAGTCTTAGAGGCAGAGCACAGGATTTACTGTAGTCTGAACTTGGTATTAGCAGCCATGGCATCCTCGAGCAGCAGACAGCAGACTTCTTGCCACCTGTTATGAGAGCAGTCCCACATGGTGCATTTTGGCTGGTTGATGTTCACACTATTCACTAGTGAGACTCTCTGCTCAGAAGTAGTGGACACTAACAGACACTTTTCCTGATCGATGCTCATTCTGTGTGTCATGAGGGAGTTGGAAGCACTTTCCCTGATCTTCCCACTTTTTTTGCCATCTTCTCTTTTCTCTTTATCTAGGCCTTATGTCTCCACGGGTTCTTCCCATTAGTCACTCTGCCTGCTTCCCACTCTGCAGAAGTCTCCTTTTAAATCAGACTGTGGAGTGACTGTAGCGTGAGGGCCTTAAGGGACTGCATCCTCTCCATATCCATCTTCCACCTGGAAAACGGCAATGGCCTTGGAAGAAACTCATTACTGTAGAATTCCTCTGTGGTTCTAAATTGTGATTGGAGGGATTGTGAATTTCTTATCAAGTTTCCAACAGAGCAAAGAGGCATGGAGAGATGCATACCATGTCTCCTAGATTAATCTGGGCTCGACTGATCCCAGCAAATGACAGCAACGGGCGTCTCCCAGACGCCAAGTGCTGCAGCTCAGAGGAACTGATAAACATGGAATTCAACGTACAGAGACTCTCACTGAGCCACAATATGTCAATGTTTACACTTGCTCCAAGCCATGTAATAGAAATCCTGCCCTGCATAATCACTGCCTATCTGGAAGTTTAATTTAATTCCCTGTAGTGTGTATCACCTGAGAAAATTGGGATCCAAACAAGCAGAACGAACTATTGCTGAATTTTCCTGCTATCAGGGAATGAATGTGAGATGAATTTAAAGTCTGAAATGAATCGAATGATTAATAATATAGACAGAAAGCTTAATATGTAAACATTCAGTTTTTTTAGGGCAATGCAAATGAGCAATTAAATAGCTCTAAATGTGAAGTAATGACTCAAAAACTCAGTTTCTCAATTATCTCTAGCTAACTGTTTTTGCATGTGCATTCTTCCTCAAAGTGCAGGTGGATAAACTGATATATACTGCAGGAGGTATATACTGTAGATTGTGCACATGTCCAACATGACTATTA